>NC_045543.1:91595345-92195345 GCF_009769535.1 Thamnophis elegans
GTACTTTGCTAAGTGTCAGAAGAATCCCAATGGTTTTTACAGTGTTCAACTTGCTCCTGATATGTTTTTCCTCTGCTTTTAGGACCACCAGGTAATTCTTCATCTTTAGTCAAGTTTTTTTCCTGAAATTATCATTTGTGGCGTTAGTTTGAGACCCCAAATTCTCCTCTGTCAGCAGATACAGTATTACGTATTTACAAACACTGGTTAAGAGATATATAGTGCCATCATTAAACTTCCATGACTATTTTATAAAATGGAGAAAGGAATATAAAAACAATGATATATAGTATATAATAATTCCAATCCCAGTAAGGGTATGGCTAGTTGATGCGAGCTAAATAGCTTGAAATAGATCTATACTAGTGTGCCTTTATTATTTATCAGCACAAATATAACACAAATATAACAAAGGCAACAGTAAAAATATTGGGTTTCTGTCGTGATGGACTCTTGTGACGAGCCGATTGACAGATAATGGAAGCAGTTAGCTTCCTCCCATAATTGGGGCATACCAGGGGTTGTGACACTATATATACCATATATACTCGAGTATAAGCCGAGTTTTTCAGCCCACTTTTTGGGCTGAAAAAAGCCGCCTCGGCTTATACTCGAGTCTACAACTGGATCCGGCAGTGCTGTTGCCTGTGGAGGAGGAGGAGGCGAACCAGCCTGCCATCGCCAGCCACCGCTAGCCCTGCCGCTCTTCCCACCCCTTCCAAGCCCACAGTCCAGCGGATGGAGCAGCGAAGCCCGGGGCTTCGCTACTGCTCCCGCTTTTCTGCACGGGGATCCCTTGGAGAGGGGATTCCAGCCTGCCATCGCCAGCCACCGCTAGCCCTGCCGCTCTTCCACCCCCTTCCAAGCCCCACAGTCCAGCGGATGGAGCAGCGAAGCCCCGGGGCTTCGCTACTGCCCCGCATTTTCTGCACGGGGATCCCTTGGAGAGGGGATTCCAGCCTGCCATCGCCAGCCACCGCTAGCCCTGCCGCTCTTCCACCCCCTTCCAAGCCCCACAGTCCAGCGGACGCTGCTCCATCCGCGGGTCCCTTGAATAAACATAACTTTGAGTTTCAAATAACACCCTAGGCTTATACTAGAGTCAATAACTTTTCCAGCTTTTGGGGTAAAATTAGGTGCCTAATTATTCGGGTCGGCTTATACTCGAGTATATACGATATATATATATATTTCTGAGGTTTTCGCGGGTGTTAGTATGTAGGTCTCTAGTTGTTCGGGTTTTCTCCCGCGTAGAATTGGAGATGTCTTGGCGACGTTTCGACGAAGTCACATTCGTCATCTTCAGGCTGCTGCTGACTACTGATCCCACACTACTCCTGGAAACACCAAACCTGAAGTAGTCAGCAGCAGCCTGAAGATGACAAATGTGACTTCGTCGAAACGTCGCCAAGACATCTCCAATTCTACGGGAGAAAACCCGAACAACTAGAGACCTATATATATATATATATATATACACCACACACACACACACACACACACACATACATACACATACATATATCTACATATATATCTATATGTGTGTGTGTGTGTGTGTGTGTGTATATATATATATATATATATATACATATTATATATAATATATATATTATATAATATATATATTATATATATATACTATATTGGAGAGAAAAAAAAACAAAGACCAAAAAGAAAAGAAAGCACTTCTTTGTCTGTCTTCCTATCCTAGGAAACATATTCCTACAAAATGGGATCTACAACATAGAAGAGCCACTGGTGGAAATACTTGGAAGAAAGAGGTGCTGATTTTACAAATGTATCCATTCTGTATATCTTCTTTATTCTTCAGTGCCTCAACACAGTGGTGGGTTTCTGCCGGTTCGCACCGGCTCGGGAGAACCGAATGGTGAAATTTACCGATCCGGTGAGAGGAGGTGGACCCAGAAGTAACTTCCGGAATGCCTGCTCCGGCCCTGTCGCTCGCTCACTCACCCCCGCCAGTCTGGAAGCAGCTCCATCGCTTGCTCCCTGCCCATCCGTACTATCCTAGCCCAATTCGGTGTCAAATGACAGTCCCATACCTGGGAGTGGAGGTGGCGAACGGAGAAGCATGGAGAGTTCCAGCGGCACAATCCACCAGACAGCAGTGGAGTTTTCTCCTGGATTCCTCTCTGTCCTGCCTCCTCTCATCTCCCAAAGTTCTTTCTCCAGAGTGTGATAGCTTTCTACTGGATACCCCTCTGTCCTGCCTCCTCCTATCTCCCTAATTTTGGCCCTTAATCCTCCAGTTGTCTATTTTTGGAAGGTTTTCCCCTCTCCACCCCTTCATAGGAGTCCCAAAAATTTTTGCCACATGGCTTGGGGGTGGTGGTCGTGTGACTGAGTGTGCATGAGTGATGTCAAGTTGTCCATACCTGCCTGGTCACATGACTGCCAAGCCACACCCACAAAATAGGCCACACCCACAGAATAGGTTGTAAAAAAATTGAAATCCATCATTGCCTCACCCTAAACTTCTTTTCCTTGTACTCAAAACCTGAACAGGAGTATAATAACACTTGAAAATCTGATAGGAAATTACAGGTTCTGACCAGTTCTGGAGAACTGGTAGCAAAAATTTTGAATAGTTTGGACAACTAATATATATCAACTCTGACTGGCCCCATCTCAGAGGTGGGTTCCTACCTAATTGATCTGGTTCAGCCAAATGGGTGTAACTCTGGCTGACATGTGACCATACCAGTTCTATCCTTGGCGGCACCATCTTGATTTTCTGTTGTGCACATGCTCAGAACAATCTTCATTGAACAAATGTAATTTTTATTCTTTTTTTAATGTGTTCATGCACAGATCATTTTAAGTGTAAATGTGCATGTGCTCAGAGCACACAATTTTTTGGGCGCCAAACCCGTAGTAATGGCAGCTGGAACTCACCCGTGCCCCATCTCATCTATTCTCTGTCTCCCGAATCCCAGCTGATTGGGAGGAAATGAGGATTTTTAAGTAACCTTCTCCTGGAGTGGGCTGGGAATGGAGATTTTACAATATCCTTCCCCTGCCATGCCCACAATGCCATGCACCAGCAAGGCCAACAGAACTGGTAGTAAAAATTTCTGAATCCCACCACTGGTGCACACCCTATATACAGAGTTTTAGGAAATATTCATGATCTAGAATAAGGTCGCACATAAATTTAAAATTAAATGAAAACTGGTGGGTTTTTTTTTGTTTTTTAAAAATGTTTTGAATTTGACTCTCAGACATTTCTTTGATGGTAAATTGTTCTTATTTTCCAAGGCCAATATCCTGAAAAATAACCCCATGAATTTTACTTTCTCTAACCTCCAAAACCTATTCACTGCATAAATTATCCTCTTTGAAATGTCCAACTCTTTATTCCTGAGAGAAAAATAAAGTGTCACTCAAACTTGGTAAGTTGTAGCCTTAACATCCAGCTGTTTGCTGAAGTCCAGCCAATTTCTGCTGTAAGTAAATGTCACAAACTAAAATGAAATATGGAAATGCTTGATTTTTCTTGTCCTTTTGATTATTTATTTTTAATCAATAAAAATGTCAGCAAGAGGGAGAAGAAGTGAGTATTTCATTGGACCAAGGGTTCTTAAACTGCTAAAGTTACTAATAGTCTATTGTAACATTCTGCCCTTTTCAAGGGGATATTGAGAGATTCTTAAGCCAACACAGCTGGTCTGACTCACCCTCATAGTTGTAAATCTCTTTGTGGAATGCTCATATTTTGTGTCTGGTTTGGTGTGTGTTGATGCATGATTGCCAGTTTGCAAGTGAGACCTCAGACCGGGACGAATGAAAACTGAGGAGGGAGGACTTTTTATTTGTTTTTCTTTTGCAGATTAGTGGTATGCTTTCCATCTCCTTAATCATAACCTTCTACTTCAGTTTTGCTACAAAATTTTTATAACACTTAAAAAATTCAACTGTTGTAACACATCCAGTGGAAAAGATTAATTCTGTATTCTGGATAACTGACTGGGAGCTCTGACTGACAATGACTTCATTTGGTGGTTGGGAAGAACCAAGGCTAGTAAAAAAGTACAATCTGTTGCAACTTAATGAAGAAGAGAGAAAATGTTCTTAGGTCTTTCCAGCATTGGTCCTCCCCACAAATATGTATGTTAGTCACAATCTAGCATCAACATTGTATTCTTTTACCATAAAGAAGACATGTAATAAGGGGATAGAAGAGTAAAAAAGCTATAGTTGCCACCCAATTACACATAAAATTTTGGGGGGATAGGCTCCTCGAGATATTTCAGAGGATTTTTTTTCAAAAAGCCAAGATGGCAGGTATGACCATGTACTTAAAGCTCCACCCCTTTTATGCATGCACAATGCATGCCCTACTTGAGGGTGGGGCTTCAATCATGCAATTTGACCCTCCAGTGTTGTTTCCAACTTCCATCACTCTCAGCAGGACATGATGTTAGGAATAATGAGAAGAGTTGTTTGAGGAAAAGTCTAGTTGTTCTTAAATTTAGAATTATTAGAAAGAGTTTTTGTCCACTTTGAACAGGAGATCAGGTGATTGAGTTGTAGATGTTCTGACTAAAAAGGGTAATTTACTATATCTAACCTTCATTTAGCATTACCATCAGGTGATATTGAATACAGTTCAAAATTTAGTTCAATTCGAGAAAATTGGTATGAGGTTGAAAAAATTTATTGTACTGAAGAGTCCACTTAAAACTATCACACATCAATTTGCCATATCAATTGTAATTTAGTATGCATTATATTTATAAAGATGCACTATTTTATTTTTTGAATCAAAAACTCCCCAAATCCCACACTTTTTTTTTGCTCTAGAACACATCATACTTTATTACACAATAGTCTCTTTCTAGCCTTCCAAACACACAGACACAGTCTCAGCAATACTGACCTTGTATTTTCTGTTCTAGCAGCCCTCTTCATAATAGGAATATAAGAGGAACCAGATTGAAAAGAAATACCATGAGGATCCTGTCTAGAGAGGGAATGATGGGCTTGAAAGGATGACTCATTGAAATAAGTAGGTGGCAAGGACAAGCCAAAATCAGAATAATGGCAATTGAGATGAAAAGACAACTAGGGACCAGATGGTGACTTCTAAGAGCAGAAAGACAGTCCTTCGGAAACTGAGAAACCACCATTTCTTTTTTTTTAAAATTATTTAATTTTATCATTTCATATATACATTCACAATTATATGATCTCATAATTGTTATTAATAATATGTATTTATAACAATTTTTCCCTTTCTTCAAGTATATTGACTGTTGACAATACTTGAAGATTGCTTTTTTAACATCCCATAGATCCATCTTATCTTACAACGGTCCTACTTCTTCTTCCCTCCCTCCCTCTTTCCTTCCCTCGTTTCTTCTCTCCTACTCCCCTTCCTTCCCTCCCTCCTTCCCCTTCTCTCCTTCTCTCCTTCCCTCCTTCCTTCCCCCTTCCTTCCTTCCCTCCTTTCTTTTCTCCTTCTCTCCTTCCTTTCCCCCTTCCTTTCCTCCTTCCTTCCTTCCCCCCTTCCTTCTCTCCTACATTCCCTCCTTCCTTCCCTCCACCATTTCAAGTACTTGGTCTTGTTGTTCTATGTCCAGGAGCTCTTGTTTCAATCCTGTGCCTAAATGTCTGCCTCAAAAGTCATCCTAACTCTCCCTGCTAACTCCATGAGGGGAGTTTCAAACTATTCATGTTGCATCTTGATTTTGGTAGAGTAAAAAGAATAGTGGCTACTTTCTCTATGCATTTAACATATCTAAGAATTGGGCTCTAATTGCAGTTTCCAAACTTTCAGTAGCTCTAAAACAATTGGAGGCCTAACACAAGCATCCACATAAATTAGGCACATTTATCTATGTTACCTAGGATTACTATATGTGTTCTTTAGAAAACTAGAAATACCAGATGACAAAAACATTAACTTTTCTCTTAGTCTTTGCCGCCGTCTAGTAGTGGTCTGGAATTTTGCATTTCAAATTACTTAATATATAATTTTTTTCTGTTTTATAAATGCTTCTATTTATGAAAGCTATTTGTAATGGTGTGAAAAGGTTATTTACATTACTTAACACTATTTGATTAATGATATCTATATGTATTAAACAAACTGATTTTATTTTAAAAATGGGAACTACTTTGGGTATAGTCGATTAACTGAACACATTTTCATACACAGTGTCAATTGCTATATTATGTGTGAATTTCATATTGGCCAGGTTTTTTTTTTTGGGGGGGAATAACACAGTGATTTCACTCTAGCTCCACTATTATTCAACTTTTAAAAAAAATAAGTTGCATGGCATCTTAATAAAATAGAGATCCATTCATAAGTTACTTAAGAAACATACTGTAGTTTAGTATTTTGTATGCCAATTATATGCCCATTTTATCTTATTTTGTTGTAAGACTGGAAAAAATATTAAAGGTATCAAATTGAAGATTTGATTTGAACAGATGATTTGATCAATTTTCTCTCCTGCTTTAGAACTAAACTTTAGCACAGAACTACAATGTCTAAACCCAAGGTATTAATACACAGAGTTCTATGATTCTGTCTTAGCTGGACAGTAGAAGGGTTCAATTAGCCATGATTAGGCACTGTGGAATATGTGAATGGACTTCTATTGAAAGGACAAAGATGACTTGCAGAGAGGCATTATTATATTTGCCTCCAAAGCCATTGAAGGCATGTTTGAACAGAACGCTTCAATCTGTCTGTAGATTAGAGTTAAAGACATATTTTTATCTCTGGTGATGCTTTCCCATAACCTTGTTGAAATGTTGCAGTAATTTAAATCTGTATGTTAAGAATACAAGAGAGTTTTTCATACATTTCATTTTAGCCAGTGTTGTAATCAGCAGGTTCTCACAAGTGATCCTATGGAACATAGAACTTTAGATAAAAAGCTCATTTGGTACTATAGTTTTAATCACTGTAAATTAGAAGCCTTCTTTTACTAATGTGTGCAGTGAAAATGCTTCATCAAAAGCTACCATAATTGTACTAAATGCAGAAAGGAATCTCTATCTGTATCTGTCTCTAATCAATCGGTATCTGTGGACTGAAAATTAGAAACAAGAATTGTTAATTTAATTATGCATAAAATAACAGCACTCTCATCATTTGGACTCTCGTTTGACCTGGTCTTCAAAGAAAATATATTTCTGTCCGTGATCTCTGGTTTTGTAATAAAATTAACCAACAGCAGAAATGAATAAAAGGTGATCCCACACCCCAGTTTCTTTGCTAACTATTAGGTACTCCAAAACTGGCAGGGCCATGCATACTACAACGGATTTACAAAACATGAATATCATCTCTCTGTTCTTTTCTAAAGCAGCCCAATTTTTTTCAGGCATTGAAATTAAATTGTCTTAGATTCCACACATACCCACTTCCAACTGATCATAGATAAGAATGTAGAAGCCTGAGTTTGTCTGAGCCTTTAATACCTAATGCTAAGATCAGATTTAGCATCTGGCATTTACTTAGTATTTTCACATGTAAATTTGGAAGATGCAGATTAAAAATACACTAATGAATCAGCTTCCTTTTTGGTTTCCTATTAGGGAGTGTCATCTGAATGAGCCTAGGAACAGATTTCTTCTTCTTCTGTTGTAATGCTTACCCCTTGGAAATTAGCTCTTAGATTAGATTGCCCTGACCTTGCTGGTCTTCTGTAAGGCTTTAAAGTCTTGACTTTGTCCTTGGGCCTTAGAGTCAGGAGGTGTAGCTCAGCCATGCAATGGTTATGCTGATTTGTGTTGGCAGTTCTATTTTTACCTTGGCTACTGATTAGGTATGCCCTTGTTATGTGATTATAGGTTTTTATTGTAGTTAGCTACCTACTCACAAATTTGACTTGGATGGCCATAAAATTGAAATAGTAAGTATGTATCATTAAGTTTATTTTAAATATTACAAACAATTATGTGTAATGGGTTTAGTGACTTCAAAAATGTTAACCATACATTTAAGAAAAAATGGAACTGCTATATTAGTAGCAAAAATAAAAGCAGTTCTGTTTTGTTGTAGTTAATGTATTTCAAATTAGCTTCATTCTGTGTTTCTGCTGTAAATTAATAGGGATCTTTTGCTAATTCCCAATTCTCTATTGTCTTTATATTGAATAAAAAAGAAACAAGACATGCAAAAAACCCTAGAATGTGAAAATTAAATCAAATCAAACAATGGGGGGTGGGAACCCCAAGAATGTAAAAAACAAAACAAGTGGGTTACCTGTATTTCTTTTACTGTGTAAAATAATTTAGGACAATGTTTTAAACTGACTTTCAAAGTCATCTTATATAATAAGTGAACAAAGAAGCTGTGATATAGACAATAGATCATAATCGACTTCTCAGAAGCCTGGACTGTAACTATGAAAGAGTTTAAAACAACATGTTGTGGAAAGTACGCAAGTGGTGCGACCCCACAGCTATCTTGTGGCTGATATAACAACAACGACAATGTTTAAGCAGACCGACTTAATTAGTACTTAGATGGAAGTGTCCCAAATAATCCTAAGACCATAAGATAGATTTGAAAATGAAAAACATTTTGGAAATAGTCAATGGAATCACTCTAAGAAAATTGCTGGAAACTTTGTATATTTACCAGAACTGAAGGAAATCTTTGTTTCTTTTCTATGGTTAAACGGTATGGCTGGAAAGAAAGAAGATAGTAGGTACAATGATGAGAGGAAAAAAAGAAGATGGAATTTATTTAGAAGTAACTAAATATCAAGCAGTAGTTAGGTCTGATCAGACATGGTTACATAGCTACTTAATATAATATGACAAGTCGCCCCAGTTTTTACCCAACCATAGTATTTCCTTTACATTTGCAGTCATAAGATACATTGCAGGCAAAACCCAAAGATGTTGGCAATTGGACTTTTGAGGTTTTTTCTTGAAAACATTTTGCTTCTCACCCAATAACCTTTAGTTCTTCAGGGGGAAAAAACTAAGAAAGTCCAGTTGCATTTTCAAAAGCACCTTTGGAACAACCCTGACCTGGATGATTGAGAATCTGCATAGACATTGCAAGCAAAAATAACTGGAAATGAAACATTGTATTTTTTAAAGCTTTTAGAGGAAATGTAGTAATTCATAAGTCTGTAAATACCTATGTGTTGGATGAAAGAAGCCATATCAATTCACTGCCTCCTAGTTTGTTGCTAGAAATTTGCCAGAATTTTATTATTTTTATCTTGTAAATAGATAATAAGATTTCTAATTCTGACAAATATTGTTTCCTTCATCAGAAAATGCATCTAACTTGACATATTTTTGATAAATGTGAAAAGAGAAGAGACAGAAATATTCATTTGTAGATCTTCCCTATGGTGATATACTGGATTATAATTTGGAGATACACAGCATGCTACTTCAGCTGCTTTGGTGCACTGAGCATTTAAGTGTAGAAAAAAATGAGAAATTCATCATAATTTTGTAGAAATAAAGCACTTTGGACCATCCACACATCTAAGAAAAATTGAAGCAAAAATGCCTGATGAAATATATACTTTTCAGAATATTGACTCTCAGTTTGAGATTCACACAGTATAAAATGATTGTACTGAGACAAACACACTCAAAAATAATTTCAAAGAAACAAAAAGATTGTGTGAGACTACATTGTACTGTTCTATGTGTACATGTAAAGAACTTTACATGCAACTCATTTAAAGAACTCACAACTCACAAAAATTCTGTAATTATTAATGGAGACTTTTAAAATTCAGGCATCTAAATAGTCAGAGCTTGCATGCTGGATAAAATTAACTTTTGGTGAAAATTAAAAGAGTGGAATCATCCATGCACTGCACTCTTCAATTTTAATTTTTAACACTTATTCTGTTAACCAGATGAAAGTGAATAAATAAAACTAACATTCAGCAGAAGGCCCTAAAGAAGTGAAAATACAATATTTATGCTGAAGCTATACACCAAGTGTAAGATTGAAAGCTTCTTACTACATACTGAGTTCTTGATGTCAGCAGCTTTGCATGCCAACATCAAACCTGGCAAAGTCTTGTGATACTGAAAAAAAACTCAATAGCCACTGTGACTATAGTGGACACAGTGAATACAGTAATGAAACAATCTATCAATGTTTTCTCAATAGGAAGGTCAACTATGCTCAATGGACTGACATCTAGTAAGTGTGTATGGAATTTAAGCCTAATGGGTTTTTAAACATTACATTCCCCCTGTGCTCAAGCTTTAGAACAATAGAGAGCTTCCAGTTAGTAACTAATATCTGAAAGCTGATAAGGAAGTGGCCTTATCAAGCAGGAAACTGTTGCTGTTGTTCATAATTAATGGTGCTCTTTTAAAAGTGTGCCTTGTCAGTTCCCACAAAATGAAGCATTTGTTCCCATTTATGGGCAAGGAATTTGGATGAATAGTGTTCTGTTGTACTACCAACTACGTTGGCACTATTTATAGAGGCTATATAAAGCTTGGGTTTATGGTTTGCTGCTCCGCTGTGTCTCAAAGACCATGCACAAGCTTGTAAAATGGACAGACTTGTTCCCCCTTTTTTCAGTTTATCTGGCAGCTTTGCACATCATGCTGGTCTTTCACAGCCGGGCCTAACTTATTCACATCATATTTAACAACATGCAGTTCTTCATTTCCAATAAATGCAAACGGGCAGCAAATTGGAAATAACAAGCTCAAGAGATACAGGTGGATGTTATCATGTAAACATTGCTAGACTTTCTGAAATTACAATTATGACACCCTTGGATGATCTCTGATCCTACTGTATTATGCTGTGACAGATGTATATTGCGGCGATTTCTCTTGTGATGTTTGCTTTTGCTTCCTTGTCAGCTTTAATAATAAAGCAACTGGACAGACTGAATTGAAATTATTTATCTTCTATGAATGTTATAGTAAAGCATGCTGTCATAGTAACAAGTTCAGCTTCCTCCAATGATATTGTCAAACACAATAGGCTGGGAGCTGTTTGAAATCACATCACGTCTTAAAATGTCACTTGTAGCAATCTTCCCTCCTCCCTCACACCAAATCATATGCAACTGATCCTTTGTTGCTTCTCTAACTCCTTTCCTTTCCAACTGTATATTAATCAAGGAAGTTACTAAGCAGTGACTCATGGCTTCCTTATTAGGGCGATCCTTGCTTCCAAAGAATTTGAAGGATAATTGACTCTCCTGCGCTCTTCTTTTTTCCCCAAAGACGCTTTGGAAAAATGTTGATGATTTAATGTTTTAGTGCTGTTTGATAGTTTTATTCCATGAACCTATCCAGAAAACAATATTGTTACATAGCTATGCTCTCCATGAAAGTGACATGAGAAAATCATTACCAGTAGTGATCATGATAAAACTAAGACATTCAAACATCATGTATAATTGTTCGTTGTGAATGGATCCTACTAAGTGGAGAAACACTCCTCTGGGTGTTCCTATAATCAGAAAAGACATCAGTATATGCACAGATGCATCCTCTGTCATTTCCATGCAGTTACTGGAAAATGCTGCAAGATGCTTCTGCATATGTAAGACTTATACAATTGCTAACACAATAATGTAAATACATTAGCCTGTAGTTAGTGCAGGGCTGGCCTGATATTTTTTTAACCCTTAGGTATTATCAAGCCTGCTGCTGTATGTGTCTGGAAAAAACATACAAATTTACCTTAATAAGAATACAATAAACTAAGATAGTATTTCTCAACCTTGGAAACTTTAAGATGGGCAGACTTCAACTTCCAGTCAATATGATGTTCACCAATCTTAGAGTTGCCAAGGTTGAGAAACACTGGGATAAAATGAAGCAGCAAAAGAAAGTGTGTGCTTGAGGAGCACAGCAACCAGCCGCAGGATTATTAATTAAATAGCAACAAAGGACATTCTAACTCTTCTGACATCTAGTGAAAGGCTAATCTTTGTAGCCCATAATCAATAGTCCTAATATCAGCACAACTTGCTGATCTATTTTGACCCCAAGCCATTGCTGTTCCTGCTTGCCTCCTGCTAGCGATTGTGTGTGCAAGCCTCAGGGACCACAAGAGGTCTGCTTCCTTTAATGTATCCACTAGCTCTTTCATTAATGTTGGGATGGGAACCCCATCAAGCAGTTTGCTTTGGCGACTCGGATGATTCGTCTTAAGTCCCTGTACTAACAATGTGGACATTCTCACTCTAGTTATGGATAATGCTGATAAACAGTTTATACTAAAGTGCCATGAAATTACACTTCCTTTTGCCTTGACAAGAATCCCAGCCAAATTAAACCATCATTGAGAAACATAGTTCAGAAATCATATTTAAACTGGTTTGTCCTTTCTTGAAGATCTCTAGGAAAGGAAAATTATTGAAAAAGCCACATTGGATTCTATTTATCAATGATTTTTCCCTACAAGCACAAGTAGATTGACACATCTTAATAACCCGATTTTCCTCTTCAATGGCATCTGTCTCATTTTCCATCCTTTCTTCAAGATAATTAGGTTCTGGAAATGTACCAGCAAGTTATCTTGTAATTACTAGAACAGTGTAGCATTTCAATGCACAATCGCAGTAAAACACAAATTTAGTTTGAGGAGTTGCAGATGGGTTCTCTGCTTGCAAAGAACCTTTTTTTTTTTTTTGCTTTTGACACTGAATTGTTTTTTTAATTTGGGATGTGAGACTCAGGCAAGATTCAGTTTGAATATGATAGCAAAACATACTAAAAAGTTTTCTTCTCATTTTTTATTTTTCTTCCATTTTCTTTCTTCCTTTTTTGTCACTTTGTTTAATCAAATAAAGAAAGAAACAAATCTTTCAGGTCACTGTTGATCCAAAGGCTCTTGTTTTGATTTTGAGATAAACCAATTTGATCTGAAGGTACATTTCAATTGTCTTAATTGTTTAAGTTGAGGTTTCACATAGCCATAAACATATAACTAATGTAACCATGGGGCTTTTATGTATGTTAAATCGGCAAACTGTAAAATCATTTTAACTCTAATTTTTAAACATCTTGCATTATATTTTTAACACAAAGTACTTTTATACACATTTTTTCTTAGAAATGAAACATTACATATATATATGTCACAACCCCTGGTATGCCCCAATTATGGGAGGAAGCTAACTGCTTCCATTCTCTGTCCATCGGCTCGTCACAAGGACCATCCACAGAAAGCCCAATATTTTTACTGTTGCCTTTTTACATTTGTGTTGTATTTGTGCTGATAAATAAATAAAGGGAGACTAGTATAGATCTATTTCAAGCTATTTAGCTCTCATCAGCTAGCCATACGCATACCCTTCGAATCCCAGTAAGGGTATGGCTAGCTGATGAGAGCTAAATAGCTTGAAATAGATCTATACTAGTCTCTCTTTATTTATTTATCAGCACAAATACAACACAAACACACACACACACATATATATATATTTGCTCAATCCATGGCTATATATAAAATGTAAAGTTTCTCATATATTTCACATATGTAGCTTAGAATACCTGTCTTCTTTTTAAATTAAAAACATCTTGAGGAAAAAAAGCCAAGTCTTTCATAAATGTATTGTGATTGAATAAAATTAAAATGCTGTATCAATGACAAATTCATCAACTGTAAAAGTGGGATAAAATAAATTCCACTTTGGAGAATAAAACCTAATATCTAGCTCTTATTGGTGATAGTGAAGTTCTTTTAGTCATATGTTATTTTAAATATTCTCTATTAGATTTAGAATGTTAAAGTGTTAGAAAAGGCATGCTGTATTAATTCATGTTAGATAACTATAAATCCTATAGGATGCCTGTAGAAAATTATTTTGTATTATTTTCTTCCTATTCTGAGAAAATAAAAGGTCAGATTTGAATGACATGCCTTTAATCAAAGTCACCTATCTCATTACTTTATGTACTTCCAATAATATTTTTGTAAGTCTATGGAGAAAGTTACTTTAATCATTCTTTTTAAAGATTTTGAATCATTTTATATACTACAGATGTTACCCGCACTGCAAATGTTAAAAGCACATCTTAGTAAAATTATTGTGCTTACAAAGCAACATACTCGCAACACATGCACAAACACAAAGACACAATGTAGCCTTACTAGAAGAAACAGACTAGGTATCAACTCCACAAGAAGACTAAAACTACTTTTCTTGAGATGGACAGGATCTTGCAAGTCTGATTTTCCTGTATCTATTTTTGTTTCTTATAGTTTGATCAATGAAAAAGGAATCTGTTTCAGCTGTTTCCAGAGATCATCTGGCTGTTTTGGACTTAAAAACATTAAATCTTTTTATATAGGAACAGCTTCTGCATATATACATCAAATTCATCTTCCTTATTCTCTACACACACATATGCCTCCCCTTTCCATAAACTGTAACTCTGTGATAGTAAAGATGCACAAACATTTTCATGGTACTTTGAGCTGTGCCATTTAGAGTGTACATAATAGGTCCTTTTAATGGACAGGTCATAGATGAAGGACCAGACCAAGTACGATCTACTGGAGAAGGAACTGACAAGTGACTCTTGTGTCCTGCCAAAGAAATAAAATGAACACTTTCCACCAAGAAAATGCCAACATACTAAGGAAAATGAGTCCTTGAATCAGGAGGTATCTAAGAAGCTACTGGGGACAAGTGAGGTTTATGATGTGGCTTGATTAAAGTTGAAAGAACATTCAGCTGGTGATGTGCCTAGAGGCAAAACGGAAGCCTGATGCTGCAAAGATAGGTATTCCATTGGTATGTGAAATGTCAGAATAATGAGTCAAGGCAAACTTGATGTCAGAGTAGAAATGTCAAGGCTAAACATTGACATTCTAGAGAATCAATGAATTGAAATGGAGTGGAAGAGGGTCACTTCACTTCACAGGATCATCAGAATTACTTCTGTTACTTCTGAACATCTTACCAAAATTTTTATTTCTCTTCCAAATGTTACCTATACTTAAAAAAGCTGCGAATCTTTTAGAATGGCAGAAGGGTATCAACAAATTTGTATGGGCAGGAAAGAAGCCGAGGGTAAAGATGAAATAATGCAAGATGTACGTGAGAGAGGAGGCTTGAAATTACCTAATCTAAAACTATATTATGATGCAGTGGCAATATCTGTAATTAGTGATTGGACTAATTTAACTAATGATAGAATATTGAATATTGAGGGACACGATCTGGTATATGGTTGGCACGCCTACCTGTTATTCAACAAAAAATTGGACAAGAATTTTAAAAGTCATATTTTAAGAAATGCTTTACTGCGGGTCCGGAAAAAATACCAATATAAATTAATTGACAAGATACCCATGTGGGCAATTCCTAGACACGCAATTGAAAATATGAATATAGCACAAAAACAGGATAGAATTACCTACAGACAGCTTCTCATTTTGGAAAGGGGGGTACTACAACTAAAATCTTTAGAGGTATTAAAAGAGGAGAAGGTAGTTCAAACATGGTTCCAGTATGGGCAATTACAGGCCAGGTGGAAAATAGATCAAAAAATTGGTTTTATCCAAATTGAGGATAATATGTTTAAACAAATAAGAGATCAAAGCTTAATGCATATAAAGAGGATATATAATGTAGTAATACAGATGGATTTGGAAACAGAATTAGTTAAAGATTATATGATAAAGTGGGCTCAAAATATTGAAGAAGCAATAATGTTGGATACATGGGAAAGAATCTGGGTAAGAAATGTGAAATTTACACAAGCTCAAAACCTGAGAGAAAATTTTTATAAGATGTTCTATAGATGGCATTTAGATCCTAAAAAGCTGGCTTCTACGTATCCGAATTTACAGCCTAAATGTTGGCGATGTGGTTCTCTCGATGCTACATATTTTCATATATGGTGGACCTGCCAAAAGGTTAAGGCATTTTGGATAAAAATATGGTGGATTATGCAAAATATTTTTAAAAGAAGGATAAAGTTTACTCCTCAGTTATTTCTACTAGGTATAAGTACTGATTTTACAGTGGTAGAGACTAACTTGATTCTGCATTTAATAACGGCAGCAAGACTGTTGGTGGTGCAATACTGGAAGAAGGAAGACTTGCCTACAACTCAAGAATGGACATTGAAAGTTACAAATTTAGCTGAGATGGCTAAAATATCGACATATCTTAAAGATCATTCAAATGAGAGATATAAACGAGACTGGAAAAAATGGATTGACTATATACAAAACAAATAGGGGACTAAGAAATTCCAGATAGCCTATGCTTAAGATCAGGGACGATTTAAACTGTTCAAAGTTAGAGTAGCAAGAAGAAGCTAAGATCAATGTAGAGATGTTATAAACCCCCTTTTTTTCTTTATTTCTTTTTTTCAATATTTTATACTGTGTTTGCTAAAAATCTATACCGTGTATGGGCTCTGGGAGGGAGGTGGGGTGTTGGGGGGGAGGGTGGGGAGGGAGGGATATATACTAGGTTGGGTTAGATTTCAATGTAATGCGACTTCACATGTATACTGTTTTCTTTAATTTCTCTGTAAAAATAGGATAAGTTAAGTACATTGACATTAGTGGAAGTACACCAAGGGGAGGAGGAGAGGGATAGAAGAAAGAGGGGTAGAGTGGGCGGGAGAGAGGATGGGAGGGAGGGTGAGAAGGAAGGGAGGGAGTGGATCGGGAGAGAGGAGTGGTAGAGGGGGAGGGGAAGTAGGGTAGAGGGGGATGATGGAGGAAGGATAGAAAGTTGGAGGGGGGTGGAAGAAAGAGGTGTACGGAGAGTGGAAGAGGTATATTGGGTTGCTATTTTGGGGGTATTGTTGTCAAGAGGAATTGCTGCGATAATTGTTTAATGTTGTATGGCTCCGGCTATGTACAGTATATTGTGAGTGTATGAAAATGAAAAAATGGAAAATAAAAACCTTTTTCAAAAAAAAAAAAAAAAAAGAATTACTTCTGTCAGCCTTACCAGGTGGACCAGGCAGTAAACATGACCAGATAAGCTAATTCTACTATATTGTAAAGTTACATTAACAGAGTCTGAAAGTACAGTTCCTCTGCCATCTCCTTGACAGCCTGAGGAACTAGGGAAGGCCTCCTTGAGCCTCTTGTCCCATCCATTATTGAACTGTGGATTATGCTGTTCCTTAGGAAGCATCTCTTTATCCAATGTCCCAATGTCTTTCTGACATATCATGTGACCATACCAAGCATCTCTTTACCCAATGTCCCAATGTCTTTCTCACATCATTAAAACAGTAGACAAAAATATCATAGAAGAATAGTGGTATTCCTCAACCTACGACCACAATTGACCCCAAAATTTAGGTTGTTAAGTGAGAATTTGCTAAATGAGATGACCCAGGGACAACTGACTCACTAAATGTGAGTCAGTTGCCAAGCATTGGAATGCAAATCATGTGACCATGGGGATGCTGGAACGGTCATTAGTGTGAAAAACAATCATGTCACTTTTTTCAGTGCCATTGTAACTTCAAACAGATACTAAGCAAACTGTTGTAAGGGACAGACTACCTGTAGTTGGTATTACAAACCAAAGGGGTTGAGATCAATGCTGAGATACAATCCGAAAACCATAGAAAGATATCAAATTGAATCCAAAGGAAAATAATTGTTTCAATATTATGGATTGCTATGGTTCTTAGAGCAAAGAGAAGAACCAGGCACTTTCAGTCTATGGTTGAGGAGTCAAAATGCTTCCTGACACTTACAAGTATATGGTACAGGGTCTCCTGCTTGAGCAGGGGCTTGGACTAGATGATCTACAAGGTGTCTTCCAACTATTCTATTCTATTCTATTCTATTCTATTCTATTCTATCTATTCTATTCTATTCTATTCTATTCTATTCCATCCCATCCCATCCCATCCCATCCCATCCCACCCCCCACCCCACCCTATGCCTATGCCTATGCCTATGCCTATGCCTATGCCTATGCCTATCCCTATCCCTAGCCCTATCCCTATGCCTATGCCTATGCCTATGCCTATGCCTATGCCTATGCCTATGCCTATCCCTATGCCTATCCCTATGCCTATCCCTATGCCTATCCCTATTCCATTCCATTCCATTCTTTTAATTCTAATTCTATGATGAGGAAGACTCACTGAAGGTAGCTGTTGATTCAGAGCTTGACTTTGATCCTGGAACAGTACCAAGTTTTAAATTAAACCAACAGCTAACAAGAGTTGAACAGCAGAGGTCAGCACAGCTCCTTAAGAGGAAGGGGTATTAACTTCTCTGATTAAGTATAACCAAGAACTAACTCGTATAACTGGACAGTCTGCTGCAGATCCCTTCCCTTCGTTAGAAGCAGCCTTTCTTGCTTCCTAAACTGTGTTTCTATGGTGCTATGTCCCACTTTCCTCCTGCCTCCTTGCCATGTGCTTGGAGCTTTGGACTGGTTTCCATGGCATTCTCTGGTGCTTGACCTTTTGGACTCCTACTGGCACTGCTGCCTCTGAATTCTTCCAGCTAGCAGCTTGCAACACTGCTGTAATTTATGTGACAAGCAATCTCTCTTTGTTGCCTCACTGTCTAAATAGCCTGCTTTGCCCCTGCTGGAAGATTTACAACACATCAGTCAAAGTGCTCAGATTTGTAATTGCCTTGCTTCGGTTGCTTCAATTTTAGACTTCGTTTGGACATACAGGATTCAAGTCTATTTTGCTTCAACCCCAGGTGCAGACGTAGATGAAGAAGCTGATAGAAATATAGGAAAAATTGCCTAACTACATACTTTTCTAGGGATACAAAGAAAATACAAAGGAACTGCAGATAAAAATCAGATGACAAGTACAAGAAATTGGTGAACTTTAATGCACTATTGACACCACACTGAAAACAGGTTTTTTTTAAGTGATACTAATTACAGGAGACTGGGAAAGCTGAAATTACAAGTAGATTAGGCTAGAATAGCAGAGTTGGAAGGACCTTGGAGGTCTTCTAGTCCAACCCCCTGCTTAGGCAGGGTATCCTACGCCACTGCAGACAAATGGTTATCCAGTCTCTTCTTTAAACATCCATCGGGAACAACAGAAAAAAATTGTCTAATGTAATGAAATAAAGCAGAGTCAGACCAATACATACTAAAGTAAATTAAATGTAGGTGTCAGGCTTTATAACAGCTTCTTTCAACAGACTAAATGACAACACTACAGATGGACAACACTGAATGTTGAACACTGGAATTGACTATTACTGTGTACGTAGATGAAGAAGCTGATAGAAATATAGGAAAAATTGCCTAACTAAATACTTTTCTAGGGAATACAAAGAAAATACAAAGGGACTGCAGATAAAAATCAGATGACAAGTACAAGAAATTTATTAGGAAAATTATAGAAATTAAGGGATGATTTAATATAAAGATGGTCATGATAAAAGATAATGATAACAAAATCTAGTGAGGAAAGAAGATATAAAAAAGAAATGGCATGATAATATGGAGGAACTGCCCAAAACTGTACAAAAGGACATGACATACAGATGAAGATTTGATTACTGAACTGAGGCAGACACTCCAAGAAAAAAAAAATCAATTGCCCTGGAAAATTTGTTACCACCACAAAGTTCAGTAGTAGATGAAATATCAGAGAACCATTAAAATCTTACAACATAATGCAGGTAAAGTGCTAGACAAGGCTTGAAAGCGATATGGAAACACAAGAGTGGCCAAGGGTCTGGAAAAGATCGATTTATTTTGTAATACTAAAAAGGGCATTGCTTGAGAATGCTCAAATTGTACTTACTCCATGAGCTAGATATAATGTTCAAGATTTTGTAATGATGTTGTTGTTGCAAAGTTATGTCCGACCCATCATGATGGACTATGTTCCTCCAGGCCTACCGGTCTCTAACATCCTCTGGAGTCATTAAGTTCATGCCTACTCTTCAGTGACTCCATCCGCCACCTCATTCTCTGCCGTGTCCTTCTCTTGCCCTCAATCTTCCCTAGCATTAGGCTCAATACTTTGGCCACCTGGAGAAGAGCCTAATTTTGTAATGTAGACTTCAACAATACATGAAATGAGAACTGCTAGGTACAAAGGCCCTTGAGATAAATTAAATATGCAGTAAATAATGAAAAATGCAAAATAATTCTAACATCTTGGCTCTTTATCCAGGCCTTTGGTGAGGGAAAGTGACTCCTTGCTTCATGACACTTGCCATCTTTTATCTTTAAGATTTGCATTTATTGATTTAATTGTGATGTCTTTGTGGTGAGTCACCCAGAATCACTAAGTCAGGTGGCATGCAAGATTAATAATAGGTGATGATGATGATTACAATATCTTAATTTACATCAAGTTCTTCCCAAGAACCTAGGATGCATCCAAGAGGACCCCCAGTTTGCACCCTTAAGACTGTTTAGGACAGTGCAACCCCATCTAACACCAAAACACCACTGTCCCAGAAATAGCAAGCTCCAAACTCCAAGGCCAATCAGCCTTGCCAGTGATAACTTGAAGTCTTTTGTTCTCCATCCAGGCCTTTTAGGCACCGACATAACATGCCCACAGCATTGCTTAACTCACCAGGGGCAGAGATGTGTATGTGAAATAGAGACATTTCTCTCTGCCACAATCATAATGGGAAAAATTTAATATTGGAATATTGATGAAAAAGGGGATGGGTGAATGACAGTTCATAAATATAGCTGAGAAAGGAAGAATGGCTCATGCTTCAATTCTTGTTGTATGTTTTGTCACATTTTCTTGAGTTGGGCAACTGATTTCTAGATAAAGAGTTTAGAACAAAAGCGTACAATTCTTTCTAATCCAGAAACCATTCTTGGATTTCAATCAAATGCCAAAAGCTGCCTTGAAGCATTGACTGGAAACAGGACTAAAATGTGAGTGGGGATAAGACAAAAATGAAATTTAGCTGAAGTTAAATTCAATTTTAATTACAAATAAAAAATATAATTAGTTGTCACAATGTCCAATATTTCATCATTTCTTATTTTTGTAATAAAAAAATTACAATTTAGGCCCAACATTTGCAGTAAATCTGAAGATTTAGGTAGAATAACTACGCCAAAGATGGTCCTGTTATATCTTTGCATTTTTATTCCCCTTCTTTGCCAAAATTATTGGCAACTTATTTTTCCCAACTGAAACCAGATTTACCATTAAAACCTGAGTGATATAAAAATTATTGGTTATCAAGTCTGTTCAGGATAACTAACAGACTGTTAACAATAATTTTTATTGCTATATGCTATTAACAATTACTGTCAATTTGTTATAACATCCCCCCCCCCCGCAAAGGATGGGGCTGTATGAGCGGGCTTTTGATTTAAGAAATTTTTCAAAGACTTTTTAAATTGATGATATAAACATAGAAAAAGAAAGGTAACAAATATGCCTCTCTAGATTTTTGCTGCCTTAAACACACCCACCCACAGACAAACACACACACGGAGGGAGGGAGGGAGGGAGGGAGGGAGGGAGGGAGAGAGAGAGAGAGAGAGAGAGAGAGAGAGAGAGAGAGAGAGAGAGATTGCAATTCAATGTCTGCCATAATTCACTATGAGACAACACTTGCAAATCTACCATAACTCCAGGATGATGGGATACTTCAGATGTTTTTCAAGGTTTCTTGAGGTGTACTTAACACTGAAAAGGCAGGAAATATTAATTTTCACCTCTGTTATAAATATTGAAATGATGTGTAAGAGGAATTCTATTGTCACAGCAAATATACTCTTGAGTGATTCAAATCCAATTAATGCTTATATGATGTACTTGGAAATATTCAGGGCCACAAGAAACAAACTGGTGAACAGCTTTTCCTATTTTGAGGTTGGAGTAGGAGGAACATTACCTTTTTATTGTTGTCCATAATGGCTAACCTGGACTCCATATGCATGGAGCCTAATGCTGCATCATCTTTTAATGATTTATAAGCATATTTGAAGTATTGTATTTATTTTCTGTATATTTTTTTGTTAAAAAGTAGCACAAAAGAACTTTGAAACTGTAGATTCATATGAATGATATACAACATAATCATGTTAGTGTCAACTTGCGAAGCTTTCTCAACCTGTTCCCAAGTTGCCATAGGCAGAGGATGAGGGGGTGGGGTGGGAATCGAGCCTCGTAATTGTATTGAGGAATTTGCACCTCAGGCAAAACAATGCACATCCTAGCTGGCCAAAGTCAAGGCCATCTCTACAGAAACCAGTAACGGCTGGAGAGACTGCCTTCTACAACCCATGAAATTGCTTCGTTGGGGAATGTGACTGATGACACACCTGTGGGGGAGGGGGAAACAGGATCAGAGGCAAGGCGTGAACTGAGTGGGGTTAGAGCTGGCTTCACTAGGTCTGTGCCGACATGGCACTCCTAATAAACAACTGGATTTTTCTTGAAAACTGGCTTGAGACTCCTGCTTTTATTAGGGCATCAGTTGGAACACTGACAGTTAGTTCATGATGATCAAATAAGATCATCATTAATGATTGTGACAAAGAGTTACAATCTATGGAATGCAAGAATCTATTGGCCAATGAATGAAAAATGTTGGATCAGTTACTCTTTTGCTGTAAGACCTCCAAATATAGCTGAACATATAAAATATACCTGACTGATATTAATAGTCTCTTATTCTATATACTAGTTTATACTTTTCCTCCAAAAGGCAAGCCTGTTTATTTATTTGATTTATATGTTAACTTTATTTTGTACAGCTCAAGGTTGAAAGGCGTTAATCCTAGCAATTTGGAGAAAGGACTGTAGCCCTAATTTTCTTTGAAATAATTATAGACCATCACTATTGTAGGTTCATCTGTTTGTTATTTCACATGTTCTATTCATGACATTTTATAGATGGGCTGATTCCATGCACCTTTAAGATTTTCTTGACAGCTAGACTTTTCTGTTCCCAAAGATTTACAATGCAGGCTGAAATGAATTTGGAGTATCTTCAGCTATTTTTATTGTGCTTAGATTTGTTCAATATTTATAGTGATAGGCATGTCTAAATTTTTTTCTTACAGAGAATATCAACTGGTGCTAATCATACCTTCTTCAAAGATGGTCAGGCTGAGTTATCTATGTGACCAAAGCTAAATAGATAGAGTTCTGGATTAATAATAATATAACCACTCTTCCACTGCACAGACAATAATAATAATAATTTTGTCATGTTCTATCCTTATCCATTTAGTTGTCTATATGCATTTATTTACCTTTGTTGGATACATTGCAAAACAAACAACAATAAATCATTCTGAGACTGAAGGCTACAGTCTGGTAACATGTCAGAACAAAGATAGATCTGTAGACAGAAGTTTCTGAATTGGCTAAAATAAAACCAAGTGAATGAAAGTAAGTTGTTGACTGTTCATACATAAACATCAGGACACGAGAAGCTCTATGATTGATTGATTATGTGCCATCACTTTTATTAACTTTTAGTGATCACATAAATAGATATTTTCCAGGAGAAGCTTTATGAACAAAATCTGAGGATGGAGGAGATGATTGATTAGAAATGCTATCATGGCCTGGACTGGAAATGTAGAAAGCTGAGCAAGATGCAGAGAGATGGTAAGATGGAAATAGACATCTTCATTGCAGAAGGATGGCTAAAGTTCTCAATGTAATAACAATACATATTTCAAAGGGGAAATGGTATTTAATTGTTTAAGAAAATGATGAAAAGGCATAGAACGCATAAAATATGTACAGGTAGTCTTCGACTTATGGCCACAACTGAGCCCAAAATTTCAGTTGCTGACCAAGGCAGTTGTTTGCTCTTTTGCCCCATTTTACAACCTTTCTTGCCACAGTTGCTGAGGAATAACTGCAGTTGTTCAATTAGTAACACAGCTGTTAAGTAAATCTGGCTTCCCTCGTTGACTTTACTTGTCCGAAGGTTGCAAAAAGGTGACCATATGATCTCAGGACACTGCAACCTTCATAACTATGAGTCTGTTCCAAGCTTCTGGATTTTAACCATGTGATTATGGGGATGCTGCAACAGTTATAGGTATGAAAAACAGACATGTCACTTTTTCAGTTTTATTGTAACTTCGAATGGTCCCTAAATGAGCTGCTGTGAGTTATGAACTACCTGTACTCATATAGAAGCAATTGTCCCACATGAAATTTCCAGTAGGTGGAACATTCTGCTGGTGGACTAAAACATTGTTTGGAGTATGTCTATTTTTATTCATTTTTGTAATACAACAGAGTGCAGTAACTGGGGATGTAAACAAATGCATTTCTACTTTTCTATGTTTTCCATATATTGTATCCAATGTGCATTCAAGTTAGTTTAATATAAAGGATGTAAACACTGGGCCAAATGGTTGCATTCATGATTAAGTGTTCATTACATTTCACAAACATGTCTCCCCTCCCACAGAAGCAATTGGGAGAGTTACCCTATTTTGTCTGCATAACTGCCAAATTCAATAAATTAGTTTGAAAAACTAATGAGCTTCCTAGTGTCTTTGGTTTGATGTGGGTTCCCCAGTGCATATCCAGAACATATCTACTGTGTTGCATTGGATTTCTTAGGCAGTAATCCAATCCATATTTTCTTGAACTTGATTCCTGATTATTTCATGTCTATGATTAGGCAGTTTTCTTGCACCAGTACTACAATGCCATTCTTTTCCAGAATGTTTCTTTAACTTCCCATTGTAAACCTACAGCATTATTATTCCCTAATGATATTAACCAAAACCAGCCTACTTAGTTATGTATGCAGGCTAACTATGTGCTGCCACTTGCTAGTGCACATTTATTCCATTAAATGGAAAATAATAGTCCTGAATTAACAGGCATACTATAGAACCAAACTGTTAGAGACCTTGGCTTTAGGCAGTTGTTTATTACTATGGACAAAATCTAATTGGGTTTTTTTGAGTCTACACTCTTTGCATTTTTGTGATACTGATGCTAGGAAATTTAGAATCATTTGCACAATTTGAGCTCATCTATGATAATTTTTCCTTCCTTCCTTCCTTCCTTCCTTCCTTCCTTCCTTCCTTCCTTCCTTCCTTCCTTCCTTTCTTCCTCATTCTTTGTTACCACATTTTCCCCAAAATAAGATAGGGTCTTATTTACTTTTGACCCCCGAAATAAGATGCTTGGCCTTATTTTCAGGGAGATCTTATTATTTTTGAGGTCCAGGAGGCAGTGCAATATTTCAGTGAGGAATTATTTGGGGGGGAGGGCTTATTTTAGCACATGCACTCAAAAGCCCGATTGGACTTATTATCTGGGGAGATCTTATTTTTGGGGAAACAGCATATATACAATTATACTTTATATATAATAAATATACTACATTCAATAGAAAACAGAATCATGTTCAACAGAAAACAAAATAATGGGGACTTTTTGAAAACAAAGGGAAGGAGTTTCCAATTGTTTCAACAGGGATTTCTCTTTCCTATAAATATAACATGTTTACCAGGAATGTTTATTTTATTTCTACTAGCTTTTTGCCTGATACGATCCAGTGCCTTCTTCAACATCAGAAATACCTGTGTTTCTGAGAGGCAGAGCAAAGGGATGTGACTCTTGTTCATATGCATCTTTTATTTTCTGACTTTTTAAAACAGGAGTTTTTTATACTTGCTAACATTTTTCTTGTTGCCAGATTAAAATGATACAATAAAAAGATGGCTGCTTCAAGAGTATGTCATTTCCAACTTCGGATGTTAAAAATAAAAGAATGGGAATTCTGCCTTGAGTAGCATAAATCCACTTGGCTTGTGGGAGGACAGTTCATATGGTCTAATAGGAACCTACTAAGAGGGAATGGGACTGAATCACTTTGCATTTTAATCCCGTGCAGATGTTTAAAATTGCTATCAATAAAAATAGTTGCCAGTTTGAATTCTGCACAGAAGGTTACCAAACTGTCTTTGTTCTCCAAGTCTGAATACAATACCCCAGAGATTGATATACTAAGGATAGGAGAAAGAGTCATTATTTTAGCTGGCTTACAAGCTTCCTTGGGGAATGTTCTGCTTTGCCCTGTCAACGGGAGATGGTGGACTATGAGTCAGCCCACAACTGGCATTCAGTGTACAGTATTTCCATTTATTAATTAGGACTGTCTATCGATCAAACCAAAGGCAAGTAATGTGAAATGATTAACTGCACAAATCTCTCTCCCCCTATCAACTGGAATTATACATACCATCTTGTTTAGCAGCAAAAAAACGTTTTGAGTCAAAACTAAAAATAATATTCAGGTATTTAGCAGATGGAGAGTGGTGTTAAGATTTCTAATAATCTGAATTATAGAGTTGTTTTTGTAAAGCTTCTTGTTTACTTCGCCACACTGATATAATATCTGCTTACAACTTTGTGTGCAAATAAAACATCCACATTAAAGCATACAGACTACACAGCAATCCTATTTGTTGCATTTTGTAAACTCTGACAATTTTTGATTACTTCTTTCACTTTGCCTCTTTCAAATACTTCCTTACAGTTCCATTGCAGAAGGCCAAACATATTTATGCTTTATCTTATTAGCATGTTCTAATTGTATATTTTCTTGATAATTACTACTCTTGAACATTTCACACAACTGTTATGCCACCCTTTAAAAATGTGTCAGGACTGAATCAACCGCTCCTCTTCCTTTTTCTGCTGAGGCTTATGTTGATTAACATTTTGATTTCCTCTCAGAAATATAAGGATTTTTCTGTATAAAGAAGGTAAATAGGGCAATGGAGTCTCTTTAGTGCATACACGCACGCGCGCACACACACACACACACACACACACACACACACACAAAATTCATCACTAGATATTGTCTACTATTGGTTGGGAATAATGTAAATAGCCCAGCAGACACAAAGTTGGAAAGCATTCTAATCATACAGTCTTTTAGAGACCGCAATGATGTCACACACATCATTCTGATATCACATAAATAACATGAATAATAAAACACGTATTTTGGGAGAAATGGCCTCATGTTGTATATTATTATTCTTGTTGCTCTTTCACATACCCATGCAATTAATTTAGATAAAAAATTTAACTATCAAAATTATCAAAACATTTTTTGTTGTTGTCAAAGATGCACGTTCAGAACGGATTGCACTGAACTACAATCTAACAATGGTTTCTATTGTGAATAAATTAATTATGTTAATAGTTCTGATTTATTCTTCAGCTAAATTTATAGTCAACAAACTGGCTTGTAAAACAAATGACACACCTCAAAAAATAGGAAAAAAAGAACAAGAGGGAAAAGGTAAATAAAATGCAAAAATTAATTTTTAAGTAATTGGCTGGAAACACTGAACCTTGAAAGTATTGCTGTCTTGGTATTTTGAACTAAAATATGCTGCCTAAATGTCCAATCTAATTCCTAGAGAAACCAATTCCTACTTTTCCTTCTGCACTGGACACAAATTCCTTGTGCGTCTAATCACTCTTGACCAAATAAAGTATTCATTCATTCATTCATTCATTCATTCATTCATTCATTCATTCATTCATTTGTTCGTTCATTCATTTGAACCAGAGCAGGATCATTTGATAATTCATAAATTCTTTAAAAGGCTGGATAGGACAAAACTATTGTAATGCTTACCAAGCAGGAGTGACTTCCCTATAACTGAATTAAGTTCCATTTAGCAATATCATCTGGAAAATAATATCCAACTTTTAGAAACTCATCTTTTTTGTAGATTTTAGATAGGATTCAAGAAACAGGTTGTTCGATCTTTTGTGACATAAAACAAGATGACATCTTGCCTGCCTCCAAAATTTGAAATTGATTCTTTTTCAGAATTATTGATGAGATCATTTCATTATAAATTAAAGAAGCAAGCTAGCTTGGAAAAATGAGCAAATTGTATCTAGTCCACCATTCAACATGAGCAAATGCCAGTTCCAGGCTCCAGTGAAACTCTTTCATAATTAGTTTGGTTAGGAGGGAGAGTTCAGAGTTGGATGTGGTGAGAGGAGTCTGGGATCCGAGACATATTCTGGTAGGCAGACGTTGCCTGAGGATCAGCTCCAATACGACTAAACTTCTGGTCCCGGTTACCAACCCAGACTGAGCTGTAGTCTAGCTATGTCAGCTAGACTAGGGTGTCCATAGTTTAACAATGAACTGTGTGTGAAGAAAATTACTCACACCAAGGTGTTGGCAAATTCTAATGCTATTCTCTATATTTTTATCTATCATCTATCTATCTATCTATCTATCTATCTATCTATCTATCTATCTATCTATCTAAATATATTTTTATGTTTATATATTTATATTTTATATCTATATATTCTTCCTATTTTTGTACTTGCATTTTTGCATGCTTTCGAACTGCAAGGTTGGCAGAAGCTGGTACAAGTAATGGGAGCTCACTCCATTATGAGGCACTAAGGATTCGAACTGCTGAACTGCCGACCTTCTGATCGAGAAGCTCAGCATCTTAGCCACTGAGCCACCGTGTCCCTTTCATTCTCTATATCAGGGGTTTCCAATTTTGGCAACTTTAATATTGTGGACTTCACCCCTGCTTTATACTATGTAAAACTTAACCACCTATTGCTGGCTATTTTCTGTTATTAAAGGCAGACATAACTAACTAGAGTCCTCTCAATAACATCCTTTTGAAATCGGTTCTTAATGTTGTAACCAACATAGACTAAAAACCAAACCAAAGAAAAAACAGCTTTTACCTCTACTTAAGTAAGAAGGATATTTAGTTGTGGCTGGAAACTGTATAGCTCAAAGAACAAACAGAACATCTCCCCCCTCCACTCCCCGGTGTGTGGAACAAAATCCAGGAACACTGAAACCATCAGATCAAGGTAAAACTAAGTTAAAGATAAACTAAAAGGTAGCACTTAAAAAAACACCTTTGGCTGGTAGCTTACATTAGCCTTTTATGCAACCAATCTTTAAAATCCCACAGAAGGATATTTCTACAGGAAAAAAAAGAGTGGAATTGGTTTAAGATATGTCAAACCCAGTGAGCAAAAATAGCCTTTCCTTTTATAATGAGGAAATCAATTTTGCTTAGATGAACCGTGTAGATTGGGAGCAGGTTGTAATTATAGTCATTCTTCTGTCTGAACATGTGTAGCAGTCATGCATATGTGCTACTTGTGCTTTTCAGAAAAAGGGTCAAATTGCACTCCTGGCCACTTTTAGGTTTGTTATTTTTTAAACGGATGCTAAAGCATCATTTTGTGCTAGGAAAAGCTACACTTCTGGAATTTCTGTCTGGTTTAGATGCTAAAAGAGTAACATGGATTTGTGAAGACAAAGGAGATAATTCTTTCTGTAGTGCAACTAGGCTGGTAGAGTTATATTGGTCAGGAAGCATAAAAAACTATGTTTTTGGAAATCCTTTGGCCCATCTGCCCCAATATTCACACTCTACATGTCTAGCAGGTTTGGCTAGAAATTTGTCTGCATGATATAAAATTCCAGGTACAGAATCTGGGCCTTTCCCAAACAAGATTCCTACTCTGATGCTAAGCTATGTGTTCTGACCTAGGCTTCCTGAGAAAGCATAAATCACAATCATAGTCCCAAAAACCCTCTTTTATTTATACGATTGTTAATTATGGTCATTCACAACCCACAAGGCTTCACAAACTGTAAAGATTCTGACAAATGTCTGCTCGAGTTGCCACAGTCTTTCAGGGGAATGTTGATAAACACCCACCTAATCTTCCTTGAAATGCTGCCAGAGACCTAATTGTTAAATGCAGAGCAGTGCCAAACTTAGCAGAGTCAAACAGAACTTTTCAAAGCTTGAACCAACCAGATGAACTAATTGCTTCCTGCAAAAGCTTATGTCCCATTCCCTCCTCTTTTATGTCTTATAGGAGGGGCCAATCATACTCCTGAGTCAATTCTGTTTTCTTAATTGTTCTTGCCTTCTGGCAGCTCTGCGCATGCACACACTGGGAACAGGCTCCTGCTGTTTTTCTGCCTCGCTGATGTCAGACTCTGGAGGCAGCAAATAATGACCAGATGGCCATCGCTCCTTCTCTGCCTCCAATGCAGAGCCATTGTCCGAGCCTTCCCCAGACTTCAGGACTGGCCCATGTTCCTCCTCACTGTCTGACTCTGTTGCCAGCTCCACAGCCACTGCCAGACCACCCACTTTGTGTCCTTTCATTCAACAGAATATTGATTAACATATTACTTTCATGAATAAATGCTAATGTGATGGAATTGACGATAACACCACTCAGATAATAGCTTAAATTTATGTCTTACTGTGCATTATCATAAGATTTGAGTTGGTCAGTAGAACAAAAACTTTGAAAATTCAAGTCTTAAATAGGAATGAAAAAACATCAGCCTGTCATCTTATGCCTTTTAAGAGGAGAGATAGAACACAGTTTTATTTTATTTGTTTGTATATTTATTTACCATGTTTATACTATTATCTAGAAATTCTAAAGTATAAATATAGAACACCATATAAGATAAATTTATATACTAATAAAACACTCCTATTTGTGTGATGAAATGTGGGAGTCCGGATTCCCAGGAGGGAAAGGTACATTTTAGAGGAATAAGAGGCAACTCGGTCCAGATATTTTGTGTGAGAGAAAGAGGGTAAAGACAGCCTCTCCCTAATAGTTCTCAGTATATAGTAGATGCAGATAATAGTGCTTTAGTTTAGCAAGATTCTGTCTATAAGTGTGGAAACAATAAAGAATTTTTCTTGAGCAGTCACCAGGTATCTTTATTGCTTTTGGGTCTTGACAGTTTGTAACTGGTATAGTCCTTGGTGCTCTCTAAGCTTGGTTGTTTTCTTGAAGATATTTCATTACCAAACTAGATAATATCATCAATAGCACCAAGGACTACACAGTTCATTCCTGGGCTACAAATAAAAATGTTTGTAACCTTCACTTGGATGAAACAGTATATCATAGATAGAAATTTTTGAATCAACACACTGCAAATGGAATAACTTAAAGAATGTGTCCAAAATTCAGAGTTCATTAAAACCATGGGATTTAAATTTGGAAAGGTTGTGGCTACTTCAATGCCACCATACTGCCACATTGTATGATTATCATTTACAATGCTCCCTGCCAGCTTCCTACAAAAAATAAAGTAGGCCTCCTTGCCATTGCTTTTTTGCCCACCTGTGGTCATTTTGTTTATTTAGATGAGGAAATATCTCTGAAACAATAATCCAGTGTGTCATGGGTTACTTAGTACAATTATAAAACAGAAATTCTATCCAAACAAAAGTACAAACAAGTCTAAAAATAGAAAATATGGATGGCTTAGCAACAATTAAAAACAGAGAACAACAACAACAAGAACAACTCAGTCTTTTAAAATTATGGTCAATCGCAGGACCGTGAGGCTCATAGCTCACAGGCCAGATGTGTCATGCCGCTGGCAATGCCTACACCAAGAGTGTTCCTGCTTCTGTTACTGCCAGTTTGCTCAGTTTGCTGCACGCTATGCGCACATGCGCAGTACTAAAAAATTGCTTTTCTGTGCATGCACAGAAAAAAACCCAAGATGGCACTGCCTATGGTGCTGCCGATAGAACTGGTTTGGGGGCGTGGCCTGTTCAGTTACTACCTACTCAGCTGAACCGGTCTGAACCAGTAGGAACCCACCTCAGGCCCACACCATGTTTAGTAAGGGGGGGAAAGTCCCGATACATCACATGACGCCATCGTGATGATGCAATTTGACACCCCTGATCTATAGGGAAAGACAATTCATTTATTTTAATTTGCAATTATTTAAACAATTTTCCTTACTACCTTTCCAAATTCCTTTTTCTCTGGGCAGATTCCACACTGTCTCGCTTCTTGTAAAAAGTTCAATTGTAGGCAAGATATAGATGAATAGTTTTGTTATCATTTTATAGGCCTATTAAAGCTAATGGGTTCTTCATAGTTTATATTTATATAATTTGATATTACATTTGCTAACAAAAATATAAAAAATATGGACTAAGCTGATGAAAGATTCTCCCCATGTGGTTGATTAGCTGTAAGATAATAAGGAATAATATATTCTAACCACTGTATGCTTTGTAATACATGTTCAGTTGACAATAAATCACAAGCAAATTTAGTAACGCATCTAATATTTTGCTTTACTTTTTTTTAATCAAATACTTCCAACCAGTTGTCATGCTGCTTTAAATACATTGATGGTTCCTCTTTAATGAAGCTATATTGATTTAGAATTTAGAGTATATTTATTTTGTTTCATCATAAAGATAAAATACAAACCAGAAAAGCAAACAAAACAAAAACATACATCCCGTACTAACAATAACAAAAAGTGGTGTACAAAATAGGGGAAAAGGTGATCCAAATATTAAATAAATTTAACATTTAACATATAAAATCAACCCGGAATGGATGCTGAAAAAAAAGAAAAAAACCCTCAGTAAATTCTCCTCCCCTTTTACAAATATATATAGAGCAGTCACCAGGTTAAGCTAAACATTAGATTAATCTTCAAATCCTCTGTTAACCATCTGTTATTGTATTCTGTGCATAGAAAGCCCACAAAAAATTTCCAGTCTCTCATAAAACTGTCTAGTCCATTATCTTGGATCAAAGCAGTTAATTTCACCATCTCTGCTAATTCAAACAGTTTTAAAACCCATTCTTCAACAGTCAGCATCCCTTTTTTTTCCCAGTGTTTGGCGAGTACAATCCTTGCAGTTGTCACCATGTGAAGGAAAAGCATTCCAAATTGTTTTTCAATTGGCTTGTCCATAATACTTAAAAGAAAAGCTTCAAGGTTTCATTAATATTTAATATTTGTATCTTAAATATTTTCTGCATTATCATTGTTATGTTTGTCCAGTATGTTTTCACATATTTGCAAACCACCATATATGATAAAATGAACCTGGATTTTGATTACATTTCCAGCACTTATTAGTAGGTGCCTTTATACATTTTTGCTAGTCTATCTGGCGTCAAATACCAATGAAACATAATTTTTTTAAAAAAATCTTTCAAGCTGCTATTTAATGTAAAATTTAGTCCATTAGTCCACACATTCTCTCATTTATCTAGCAATGATACCCAAAATCTGTGCCCATTTCACCAATCTTTAACAGATTCATCTTCCAGATTCATCTTGAATAACATTTTATATATTTTAGAAATCAAATGGCCATTGATTTAGAATTTATTATTAAGCCAATACAAACTAATACTGCGTTGAGATTTGTTAAGAACATAATTTGTATGTCCTTAGCTGTTAACAATGGAACTCTTTGCAAGAAACCTGGTAGGGTGGAAATCACTTACATTTATTCTTATCGGTGGTGTTGAAACAGAGTAATGTCATTCATATTAGTATAAAGTAAATATTATGAGAAGCAGGTGATGTGTTCAATTAGTTATAAAATGTTCATTACATTTTTTTTAATTGAAGAGAGGTGATTAAAGGAGGGGCACTGAAATCTGAGACTTTTGAGAAGAAAACAGCTATATTGCAAGCCAGAGATAATGTTGAAACTCTGCCATGCATTTTCTCAAAATTGCTATTTTGTTTCTGTGACTTTTCATTTTCAGGAGTGTTTGTGCAAACAGCAGTTCCTATCCTGCATCAGAAAATTAGTTAGCCAATACCCCTAGACACAAGTTGCTGAAATCCTTCTAGTGCAGGGGTGTCAAACTCGTGTCGCCATGTCGTCATGTGACATATTATAACTTCCCTCCCCTTTGCTAAACTGAGCATGGGTGTGGCCAGTGTGTGACACATCCGCCCCACGGGCAATGAGTTTGACACCCTTCTTCTAGTAAGAGATTAAGTAAAGCAACCTGTATGCAAGATATAACTTGTGGATCATGTAGTCATGTGCTGTCCTTGGAAGTCAATACGTTCCCTTCCAAATTACCTCACCAAGCAGCTTCTTAAGGCTTCTCCAATTCTAAAGATGAGGCGAAGGGACCTTATTTACCTCACCTGGATTGCAACAAGCAGAAGACTTTTCACATGGGCAGAACCTTTTTCAACTCTTTCAAGCGCTAATTGAGGCCAGCAACATAAAGTGCTTTGTTGTGGGAAACTAATTCTTTTGTATTTTGACTGAGAAAATCGTGTTGTGCCCAGATCACATAGTTTTTCATCAAAATGAATCCAAGCTGCCTTAAACTGGCCTAATAAATGTTTGTTAGCAATAGCACTTAGACTTATATACTGCTTGACAGTGCTTTACAGTCCTAATTACAGAGTCAGCATATTGCCCCCAACAATCTGAGTCCTCATTTTATCAACTTTGGAAGGATGGAAGGCTGAGTCAACCCTGAGCTGGTGAGTTTGGTACTGCCAAAATGCTGGCCGCCAGCAGCCAGCAGAAGTAGCCTGCTGCATTCTAACCACTGGTCCATATGACTCGTTAAGAAGCAAAATGATTTCAAACCAAGGGTTAATCATTTACAGATTGATTTCAATGCTAAGTAGAGCTTTTGTCTAGGTCTGGATAAACCCAACCTCTGTTGTGGATTTTTTTCACTTCCCACTAAGGAAAGATACGTAGAATCGGCTGTAGCAATATCCTTTATCTGGCACCAAAGGGAAATATACTGTTGTAGAGCTACAGTGACACAGATCAAAGTTCACATCTTAGAAGCTCCGTTTATACAGTCATTTGATACATTATTCACTAGTAAATTAACATATGGTTGAGCTTGCATGGTTCAGAAATATTAAGAACATGCACACATTCACTGTCATGTACACTTTGATGAAATCTCTTGTACAATGTCAATTTACTTTCTTACAAACAGGATTATAATATCTGGGCACTCCCATTGTTAAAACACCTAAGGTTAACTGAATTTCATTTCTATACAAACTTAGTCAACATGAAATCATTATTGCTAATGTACTGTATGTTTTTGCTTTTATATGTCAAGCCTCACTAATTTCACATCTGGGTTATTTTCCTGCATGCTACATGGCAGAAGAGGAACCACTTGTGAAAAAGGGACACAATGCAACTTTTCAATGATTAAGTCAGATGGCTAAATGAGACTACATAACAACAGATTATAGATTGCCTCTGACATATTAGGCTCAGTTTAAGGTGTTGACATTAATCTATAATGCTCTACATGTCATAGGATTTAAGTACTTATGTGATCACTTCCACAATGTAATCCAGTCAATGCATCAAGAAGTAGAACCTTCTTAATGGCTGTTTTCTTTTAGAGTAGGCAATAGTTGAAGACAAGCTGCTTAACAATAACCTACTTCAGAACAAGATGTGTAGGTTGCCTCTTTTATACAAATGAACTGTTTATTGTTTGTAATTATTGTTTTTATGGTATTGTCTTAGATATTATTTTAAAAACTGCTTTAAGCTACATAGAACTGCAATCTAATAGTTGCATACTAGGCAATGAAGTTTCCATTGTTAAGCAGAAGGGCTAAAGCACAGGACTTAGTAGAAATGTTCCTCAGAGACAATGGTGGGATTCAAAAATATTTACTACCGGTTCTGTGGGCGTGGCTTGGTAGGCATGGTGTGGCTTGGTGGGCATGGATTGGTGGGCATGGCAGGTGAAGGATACTGTAAAATATCTATTCCCACCCCACTCCAGGGGAAAGATACTGTAAAATCTCCATTCCCTCCTAATCAGCTGGAACTCAGGAGGCAGAGAGTAGATGAGGGTGGGGCCAGTCAGAAGTGGTATTTACCGGTTTTCAAAACTATTCAAAATTTCTGCTATCAGTTCTCCAGAACTGGCCAGAACCTGATGAATACCACCTCTGCTCAGAGATGGTATTTAAAGAAAGGTACAGATTGTAAGACTTGGCCCAAGTAAATCTGTAGAAATGGGAAGAAATAGTGCTTTGGAAACCAGTTCTTGAACTCTGGACTGTTTTTATGTAACAGCAGACATACAGATATGCACTCAAAAAGAAATACTTTCCCTGGCTATATCATAAGGCAATGAAATCTGTAAGATTTCCAAGAAGAAATGGCAAAAAAAGTCTGTGGAGCACTTGTTGAGCAAGTAAACCAACCCCTCAATTCCTCTCCTGACAAAGATTGTCCACAAGGGCCCCAGAAAGAGGTTCCTCTTTAAGGAGACTTCAAGACAGCATTCTCTAGCAGGTCTAAAACTCTGGGAGACAAGGAATAGCTATCTTGTTGAACTGTGGGGTACGCGGTATAAGGGAGTGCAGTGGTTCAGTGGCTAAGATGCTGAGCTTGTCGATCAAAAGGTTGGCAGTTCTGTGGTTCGAATCCCTAGCACCACATAATGGAGTGAGCTCCCATTACTTGTACTAGCTTCTGCCAAACTAGCAGTTCAAAAGCACATAAAAATGCAAATAGAAAAATACCACTTTGGTGGGAAGGTAACAGCGCTCCATGCACCTTTGATGTTTAGTCATGCCAGTCACATGACCATGGAGAAGTCTTTGGACAGCTCTGGCTCTTCAGCTTAGAATGAACACTGCCCCTAGAGCAGGAAACAACTAGCACACATGTGAGGTGGAACTTTTACATTTACCTAAGCTTTGGTAGGCACCTTTGAAAGGAAACTAGATTCACATACTTGCTTACATTACTTTTGGAAACTGATAATTAACTATTAGGAATCTGTGGATTAATACATTTCACAGCACTGAGTGAGTCTCCCTTAGTCCATACTGAATATGTCTTAAATACAAGTTTAAGGACTTAAAACAATTTTTGTTGGGAACAAACAGTAAGTGAGTAATTAAAACTTTACATTTAAAAAATGGTGAAGTCCCTTATTTGGACTATTGGTCCAAATATATTTGAAATAATTTGGAATTAATTATAAAGAATATTTTCTGTGTGAAAATGGCACAAAAAGACAAAAAATATCAGACAATATGAAGAACTAGAAGGAAGTAAAGATTACAATTAAAGGTGAGAACATTCAAAATTATTTATAAATACAAAACAAAGCAAAATATTTTAACATTGGACATACTGAAGGATATTTTTGAACCATGGACTCAAAAGTTAATTTTAAGAGCACCTGTTTCTATAGATTAGCTGTGTTTAAAAGTTGTTACAGTTATTACTTGAATTACAATTGTCTGTTTAATGACAGTTCAAAGTTATGACAGCCTCAGAAAAAGTGACCTCTCCTTGAAGTTACAACTGTTACACCACTCCCACAATCATATGATCCCAAAATAAGAATTGGTTCAAGGGATACCGCTTCAGCTACACCATTACTATTTCCCTGATACTCACCTCCATCTTCCTTCTTCAATTCTCTTTACTCTCCTCCCTCTCATAACCGAGTTTCTGAGAAGGGAAGATGTTGTCCTTATTAGAAGTTTGAGCTGATCGGTTGCAATGGGATTTTGAAATTAAGCAGAAGGTTGAATGAAATTATGACCAAAGTGTGAATCCAGGACTGCTAGCTCTCTACCAGTTCTTCAATATTTTTATTTGCCCGGTATTCATAACAGAGTATCCTACTCTCAATAAGCAGGTTAACTTGTTCCAAACTTCTATTATATTCCAGGATTGAAGTAATCATTTCTTTTCCTCCCAATTTATTGCAGAGAGCAATTTAGTAATATCAAATTCACAATCAAGAAGTCTTTTTCTTATACCCAGGAATGCAGATACTTGGCATGGGGATATGTAATGTTGATTAAGAAAACTTAATCAAACCAGCATAACAATGTTTGTCTTTTCCTAAAAATGGGCTTGCTGATTTTAGAACAACCACCACTAACTTGCTGATGTTTTTGAGATCTAAATCATATATTAATTATCCAGAACATAAATTGAACTGATTAATTTCAACAAACTTGCAACAAACAACGTGCTGAAATATTTTAAGTATTCCTGCCCTCTATTCTCCACAAAAGACCGTCTCTCTTCTGCATTGTGTTAAGACTACAAGAGAACACTTATATTTCTGGACAAGGAAGAAAATAAAAGCTTTTCATCAATGATAAAAAAATATTGTTTTGTGTAGGCAGAGTAATTCAACAGTGGCTCATTTCCATCAGCTTTTATTTCCCAGCAATTGTAAAATAAACCACTCTGAGAACATGTTGTTAATCTCTAATCCCTGGAGTGTAACTGCCATTACACAACACAGGTCACGTAGTAGCTAAAGTATGCAGTAAAAAAGTGAAAATTAATAGCAGTAGGACTGATATTATTCAGGGGCAATTTAAATCCTTTTCATACAACCTTGCCAGTATATTAAGCCTAAAGTAAATTGCTGGCTAATTTGTGGTCCTTGTCTAGTAATAAAGAAGAAACACTTAGAACGATAGGACAAGAGCAGAAGTTGGCCCAGGTTTCTGTAGATGTGAGAGAATTTAAAGGCAACTGAACTGCTGGGCAAGCTCCATGTTACCATGTAAAGCAGAAACAGACATTTCCTTCTTACTTTTGCAAGATGAAATTAAAATTTCAGCCAGCACTATATTCAAAGACCGAAGAGGTTACATCATCTGACCATATTTTCCCCTAGATTTTGATTCCACCTTTATTTTATATATGACTCGAACAGGGGTGGTATTCCCTTGCCTTCCCTACCAGTTCGTAAATGTGAGCACATGTGCTTTTGGTGAAAAAGGGCCTAAATGGGATGCCATAGAGCCTGGGTGGGCAGGGCCACCCATGATTTTCATTACCAGTTTGGGTGAACTGGTCTGAACTGGTAGAATAGCACCTCTGGAATCAAGGTGTTTAACAAACCCATCCTCCCCTTCCTCCTATTTTCCCCACCACAACAACACTCTGCTATTCAAATGTTATATTGTGATATGGACAGCTGTTATTCATATTTTTTAAAAGTCTGCTCATCAAACCGAAAGACATCATAATAAACACCTAGGAAAATGTTGATTTTGATCTCTAGCTCAAGCAATAATAATACATTTAAATTTCTGAAGCATTATTAGTATTTTTGGCAGTCTGGAGCTTCAGATAAATTCTCATATTATGAAAGTGTTTGGTATTATGCTGAGTTTTATTAGTTGGATTCACTTTATATGACCTTCTGAGATTTTGGATCATAGTGCAACATATGGGAGGCATTTGGTTCTTATTAGCTTTTGCCCTAACTTTCATTGCTGGTAAGAGCTCCTGCCTCTTTAATAATATGCAGATTTTTTTTGCTTTTATTACATATGGAATGTGCAATATCTTAATTTAAATGCATGTTTACTTTTACACAACAGTTGTATAAACATTAGGGCTGAGCCATGTAATGTTTTAATGTTACTTTCAGTTGCTTTTGGAAAAATTCTTAAGACATGCAGTTGCCTTTTTTGCTGAAGGGAGGGCTTCCCTAACATCCCTTTGTTCATTATTTAATTCCCTTTAGATGTGAGGCTTAAAGGTATGCTTGAGTGAGTGTGTGGATATTTGAGAGTGTTTAGGCAAGGGGAAAAGTTGGGTTGACTTGGTACACAAGGGAGAGGCTGAAAGAGTCCTAAAGATTTCCACTGCTGACTCTGCTCAGACGTAACAAGTCATATGCTGAACTGTGGTTCATTTGTCATGCAGAGCTCTTCAGAGTTAAACATTTGCCAACATATGCTATAAAAGACTTAGTGATTTCATGAAGGAAGAACACTTTGATGTTCACTCAAAATATATTAGCAATGATAAGAATGGAAATACTATTTCCATTCTGTGTCTATGCCTTTGAGTCAACGTTGACTCCTGGCAACTACCTGGAGACGTCCCTGCAGTTTTCTTGGAAGGATTTTAGCAGTGATTTGCCCTTGCCTCCTTCCTAGGGCTGAGACTGTGATTGGCCCAAGGTCACCCAGCTGGCTTTGTGCCTAAAAACAGGGCTAGAATTGCCTGTTGTCCTGGTTATTAACCTGATGCCTTAGCTACATCACCAAACTGGCTCATTTCCATTCTATCACATCACAAATCATGATTCACTATTTTAAATCTTCACTATTACAAATAATTTCCATAGAAGCCTGTAGTTGACTCATAGTTGAGGATCACATCCAAAGCTTCCTTGAGTTCATGTCTAGTTGACCGGACCTTAGAGTCAGATTAGCAAGATATGTAATGTAATGTGATATTTATTTTGCTGATAATTCTATAAGCAACTAATTAATGTATATAAGCATATACACCCCCCCCCCAAAATTATATAAGATTGGGCTACCTGTACAAAAAACACATTCCATGGTTTGTGATATATTTTGCTGATATTTTAAAGAATTACATTGCTTGCTGATTTCCAGTTCATAACCTGAAAAACTAAACATTGGACAGCTGTTAGCCAGGGATGTTTTAATTTAAAGTATTACATTGAAATAGGGTTGGATTTGATGGCATAAACTATTTCTTCCAACTTCATAATTTTTATAGTTCCTCCCCATTTTCCCCTCTGTTCATGCCAATCTGGTTTCATCTCCACCTTCCTCCAAGCCCCTGTCTGCCCCCGGCCCCCTCTTTGACCCCTACAATATGGGGGCTCTGCTAGATGAAACGTATCTGAATGATTTTTGATTTCTCCAACAAGTTTGCTTCCCCATCCCCTCCCAATGATCACCTTGCATTGCATGCTGCCCCCATAGCCACCATGACTGTCCCATCCACTGCCAATCACACACTGTTCCTGCAGTACCATTGCTTCTGTCCACTACTCAATTGGCTTGGCAGCTATGATCTATGCATCAAAACGCTTGGGTGAAACGGTGCCTGGGGAATGGGCAGGGCTGGGAGCAGAGGGCCAGGGGGCAATTGGCTATGGAGAATTGCCAGGTAGGGCCAGTGGGTAAGGAAATCTGGCTATGAATCAGCTGAGGTGGGTGGCTCAGGGAGAAGTGGGTGCAGACAAGGGTCGGAGCCTAAATATCCTAGTCCTCTTATGATATACACATACACATTCATTATAAATATTCCTTAGATTAGTAAGCTCAGGAACACTGTCAAACCCTGATTTTATATCTGTAGTCACTACTTTTAGATAACATAAAGATTTAAATCTAGATTGCTTTGTTTGCCCATTTGACATATTGTTAAAATTAATTGCTAAAGATGATTGTTTAAAAAGGTTAAAAATTGGAACATTTGTCAATTTCGGTAATGCATTTTTAAATAGTGAACAACCATGTTACAAATGCATTCATTTTTTCTGATTGGATGGTATTGGATAGTATCATCCATTGAAAGTATTTAATGATCTCAAAAGGAAAATGTCTTTTTCCCCCTTTTAAATTTGGCATCTGTGAGCAAATCACCTTTGAAGTCTCAGCCACTGAATTGCAGGTGGATTAGTTCATAGGTTCATATAGGTTTTGCTTCCTCTTCTCCTAATTCTATATATGATTTTAAGTGAGCAATCACTTAAAGGAAACAGATCAACTGTGGTAATAAAAAAAACACCTTTCTCTTCTTGAAGCATTGTTTACTTGCAGAACATTTTAAACGTGACTAGATTTACAATTGTATACACCAGTTTGCTTAAATGGAAAATTGGCTGTACTGCCAGAAATATGACATACGAGATAGAAAACCTGGAAAATACAGAACTCAGCTGGGCTTGGTTTTGGAATGTGAGAAGAGAAAGAGAAAACAGCAATAAAAATAACTCACTTGAATTCCTCAGATTCTTAACAGATTGCTTGACTTAACATATGCTTCAATTAATTAGGAGCTACACTCATGCATTTGCCTCATTATAAAATTTCATGAAAGAGCATTTGTGCTTTTGATCTGTAGATACTTCTTTCATGATGTACATATTTTGCCTAAGTCTCTTGACTCCCAAGTTAAATAGCAGATTTCTAGAAATTTTACTTCGCTAAAAGCTTTAAATATGCCATTTACTGGGAACGATCTATCAGTGTATCTCTGTCATTGTACCTAGCAAAATGAATGCTTAAAATATTATCCTATATTAAAGTAACCTGACCAATTTATCTTGAATTAACATAGATTTATAAATTTGGTAGCTATTGTATTTTGCACTTTTTTGAGTACTGTGCTATTCGCCCCCCCAAAAAAAAGCTTTGTTTTCAGCTGCTTCTGGAAGCTGATTAAAATGGGAGGCCACAGGAAGGTCATTCTAGAGGAATGAAACCAGTGGTGGGATTCAAATTTTTTACTACCGGTTCTGTGGGCATGGCTTGGTGGGCATGGCTTGGTGGACGTGACAGGGGAAGGATACTGTAAAATCCCCATTTCTTTCTGATCAGCTGGGACTTGGGAGGCAGAGAATAGATGGGGGTGGGGCCAGTCAGAGGTGGCATTTACTGGATCTCCAAACTACTCAAAATTTCTGCTACCGGTTCTCTAGAATTGGTCAGAACCTGCTGAACACCACCTCTGGATGAAACTGTTACTGAGATACTTCTGAGTCTAAGTCACTCTCCATTCACCTCCCCAAATTAGGGAATTATGAGATGCCTTTCCTGGTAAGATAGAATAGGTCAACTTGACCCAAGTGGGAAAATGTGGTCCTGAAAGTAGCAAGATATCTGATTCCTAGTGGCAAACTTCAACAGCTCAGAGTATTGACAAATCCTTCAACACACAATCAAAAGGACTTTTCCACGTTCTTATAATATGCCACAATGGGGAAAAATGATCCCTTCAAGTACTGTGATGTTTGTCTTTTGGCATAAAATGTATTTCATAATGCATATGCAATTATTTCATTATGTGCAGTTTTAAGCAGACATGAATGCCCATTTAACTAGATGTAGATTTTTTAAATAATGCATATGAAATACTGAGAAGAATTGAGTACAAGTAATTTAATTCTGTTGCAGTCTTGAAAATCCCAATTCTGCCCAGGCTATCTAAAATGCAATAATAATTGCTTTCCTACTGCCAGTGGTTAGAAACCCATCTTCTTTCCAGACAGAGTTATTTGGACTGATTAATGCTTTCCCCTCCATCTATATTTTTATCATGTAATCATAAGCTAATTATTGGAAAATACACTAACAAGGCACATGAATGTGCTAATGATATTCATTCTCTTGGCAATGTACAAGTCTGTCTAAATCTAGACTATATCAAATTACAAGTATTAAAACTTTTTCTTTCACATTTTTATAGATACAAAAAGGTGAATTAACCATGTGTAAATTTCTGTCAATTCTTTATGCATATTTTAATGCAGTTCCCCCATGATTGGTGTTTTTATGCAAATGTTCTCATATTTGTGATAAATTTTGATTGCCAAGTATTCTTTACAGTTCTTTTCAGGTTTTTTTTCTTTACAATAATTGAATTGATTTAGAAATATCTTTTTTACCCAATGATAGGATTCAATTTTTTTTACTACATGTTCTGTGGGTGTGGCTTGGTGGCATGGCAGGGGAAGGATACTGTAAAATCTCAATTTCCTCCTCATTCCAGGAGAAGGTTATGGCAAAATCCCCATTTCCTCCTGATCAGCTGTGACTTCAGAGGCAGAGAATAGATAGGGGTGGGGTCAGTCAGAGGTGGTATTTACCAGTTTTCTGAACTACACAAAATTTCTGCTACTGGTTCTCCAGACCTGGTCTGGACCTGCTGAATACAACCTCTGTTTTCATGCCACACTCACATATCAATAGCCAAATATCTTCACCAAGTTATAAAACTGCATAAAACTTTTCATTATATTTGTTGTTTTATCATTTCTTCTCTACCCCAATAAAGAAATATTGTGTCATCTATTTCTCTTTTTTAAGGCTGATGAAAGACTGTAATAAAGATATTTGATCTGATTTTTTTTTAATGTGGAGAAAAATACAAACCATATGTGATGACTTTTTAAGATGTCCACCTTGCTTTCCTACTTTTCCACAGATAGATCTAATTTTACTAATAGTTTCAATAAACAATAGTCTTATTTTAGTCTAATTATTCATTTATTATTTACATCTGTAAGCAACTCATTTGTAAGCTGTAAGTAACATCAGGTCTTCAGTCCACTAAGTAATTGGCATTATAAATTTATCTTTTCAATTTCTAAGCATTAGTCTCTCAGTAATAAGAATGGCATGGATGGACAAACAATTGATTTGATTGATTTGATTTGATTTATTTGGCTTGTATGCTGCCCTATTCCCGGAAGAATCAGGGTGGCTAACAATCAGAAGGGGAGGGGGTACAAAAATAAAAATAGAAAACAGGAATTTAAAATACAACAACAGTCATAAACTCGGAGTGGGCTGGATAGTTCAACAGCCCCAGGCCTGTCAGAACAGCCAGGTCTTAGCTGCTTTGCAGAAGGCCGGAAGGATGGTAAGGGTCCGGATCTCAACAGGGAAATCGTTCCAGAGGGCCAGGGCAGCCACAGAGAAGGCCCTCCCCTGGGGAATTGCCAGCCGACATTGGCCGGCAGATGGAATTCGGAGGAGGCCTAGTCTGTGGGATCTAATAGGTCTTTGGGAGCTGACTGGCAGGAGGCAGTCTCTCAAGTAACCAGGTCCGATACCATGTAGGGCTTTAAAAGTAACAACTAGTACCTTGAAGCGTGTCCGGAGACCAATGGGCAGCCAGTGCAGCTCGCGGAGGATAGGTGTAACATGGGTGTACTGAGGTGCACCCACAATCACTTGTGCGGCTGCATTCTGGACAAGCTGAAGTCTTCGAACACTCTTCAAGGGCAGCCCCATGTAGAGCGCGTTACAGTAGTCCAGTCTTGAGGTGACGAGGGTGTGAGTGACTATCCGAAGGGCCTCCCGGTCCAGATAGGGTTGCAATTGGTGCACCAGGCAAACCTGGGCAAAGGCCCCCCTGGTCACAGCCGACAGATGATGTTCTAGAGTCAGCTGCGGATCCAGGAGGACTCCCAAATTGCGAACCCTCTCTGAGGGGCGTATAGTTTCGCCCCCCAGGCTGTGAGATTTATGTTGTTCAGCCATCAATTTATATGTAATAGGTATGCAATAAGAATATGGATGTCTGAAAATACTATACCTTGTCAAATGAATATGTAATTAATTTTTGTTCAGAATATAACTTTAGAATATTACAAGAAGCTGCTTTAGTGAAAAATTAGTCACATTGCCACTTCAACAATACACTGAAGACAATGGGAATTCAATAAGGCTAAAATATTTTTTTTGACTGCTGTAATCTAATATCTACTGAAATTTTTGGTTAGACAATTTCCTATTCAAGAAAATGGGATATACTTTTTATCAGTGATTCTTTTTTCCTTTCATTTTTCTTTTAAAATAATATTGGATCCTCCCTTTTCCAAGACAATATCTTTCCCGCTAGTAATAACCAATAACATTCTCCTTTTCTTCAATACCTGCTACCTTATTGGACTAATAAAATACATTTAATAGTAATTTTCATTTCTATATTTACTAACAGCCTTAGGGTTGTCAGATTTTTATAGAGCTACTCAACTAATAGAAATCATCGCATGTGTTGATAATTGAAATGGCATTCCAGAAAAAGTTTCAGTTGTTGTTTGCTATCCCTCCTGCAGCTGTTAGTCAGAGAAATGTCAATCCATAAAAAGGCTCAAGCAAATCTCCCTGGTTTGTGGTTGGTTGATTGGGAAAATGAGCTTATGTAAATTACTATCTATCAATTAACCTGAACTTAATTAAGTGATCTACCTTTAAACCAACAATGAAGACAATTTGGCAAAAAAAATGTTGATTGATTTTTGCAGTTCAGCATTTTCAAAGATCGATTTGTTAGTGCAGTGGCTGAACCTGTCTGAAGCCTTGATTGTTGTTTCTACTTTTATGGATTGAGAGAAAGAGAAAGAGAAAAGGAAAAAAGAAATGACAGACTATAAATAATGCAGCTTGTAAAAGCTTCTGAGACATCAGCCTTCCACATTGTCATATCATCTGAACACATCTGACACAAATGTTTTTCAAGTGTTAGAAAACCTGACTTAGATCATTAAGCCTTTTCTTCCTCTGCCAACTCCCTTAACAAAAAGCGGCTGTTTCCAAATATCTTTGAAATTGTTAGTATTGCATGCTAATGCAAGTGGTGCATAAGAACATCAGATGGAAAATCCAGGCATATTAATTACATCATTAAAGTAACATTTGGTATACCACTGAGAGACATTACAATAACAATAACCTTCATGTATAATAAGATACAAAGCCAGCATGCAATGCAGTAGGAGTTTACAATTGAGAGATTCCGTGTGACACTGTTCAGGGGTAGCTGAATCCAGTCGGGAGCCAAGAACTATTTTCTGTTTCCATTAAAGATATCATTGAAATTCAATGTAAGCTATGATTAATTCTCTCTCTCTCTCTCTCTCTCTCTCTCTCTCTCTCTCTCTCTCTCTCTCTCTCTCTCTCTCTCTCTCTCTCTCCCTCTCTCTCTCTCTCCCTCCCTCCCTCCCTCCCTCCCTCCCACCTCTCTGTCTCTCTGTCTCTCTCTGTCTCTCTGTCTGTCTCTCTCACTCTCTCTCTCTGTGTGATAGTGTGGTGAATATGCATGCATGAGAAACTAAGCAATATAATTAGAGAAGAAATGAAGCAAAGGTAGGATCTGGAAAACAACAAAGTAGGACAACATTTGAAGCACAGGCAGGGGAGCCTGTACTAATCTAACAATTATTACAAATGAGATTCAGTGAGGTCTAAACACACTGTATTTAACAAAACCAGAAAATTAGGAATAGAACTGAACTAAGCTGACTGGTGCACAAAACCACTCCATTATTTTCTTTTAAAACTCATGATTGAGGATTGGGAAAGATGGAGCTAACTTTACTTTTTATACTGTAATTTATTATTTGCTTATATTATTTCCTTGATAATTCTATAAAGGTAAATGTTCCCCTCACACATATGTGCTAGTTGTTCCTGACTCTAGGGGGCGGTGCTCATCTCAATTTCAAAGCTGAAGAGCCAGCCCTGTCCAAAGATGTATCCATGGTCATGTGGCCGGCATGACTACATGCCGAAGGCCCATTGAACACTGTTACCTTCCCACCAAAGGCGGTTCCTATTTTTCTACTTGCATTTTTTACATGCTTTCGAACTGCTAGGTTGGCAGAAGCTGGGACAAGTAACAGGAGCTCACTCTGTTATGTGGCAGTAGGGATTTGAACTGCCGAACTGCTGACCTTTCGATCAACAAGCTCAACTTCTTAGACATTGAGCCACCACGTCCCCCTAATAATTCTATAGTGTCACCCTTTACGGTGAAGGTGGCAACAAAAGTGTCTTATAAAGCTTGTTTGATTCCAAAGCAAGTTACCAACTGGTTTCCAGATGGAATTTGAGGTACTGCCTCTTATTGAACTTCCTTCATGTCATAGGCTGTCTGTGGGATCATTTCTCTTCAGTTGTCTCTGCCCATATGACATAATCAAGCAGTATTTCTGTGCTATGAGAACAGTTTCATCTTATGAAATATACCTTCCCTGTTGGAATAGACCAGGGAATTTACCTTTTCTGTTGCCAGGCCTGAGCTCTGGAACAATGTTACCAGAGATTTGTTCAGGTCTCATCCTTATGATGTTTAGGAAATGACTACAAACTTGGTTGTTCTCCCAGCCATTGGAATAAGTGACTGTGGAATCTCCTTTAGTTAAGTTTTGTTTTGTTTTGTTTATGGTTGTATTGTTTTTATGGCTGGCTATGACTTCACTTTCTATCTGCTGTTTTTCTTTTTTATCTGTACAGCAGAGTCATTAGGGAATTAGGCAGCCTTGAAATCAGAAAAATGTAGTTTTCTGCACATGTATTTGCATATATGCACCAGAACAATGAACTTTAATTACTGATTCATGGCAAATAGCTTGGTGAACACATTTGGGAAGAGGTAATTCTTGAGGATGGGGAACCTATTTTTACATTATTTTTTATAATTGATTTGTATAACTATTAGCAATATAAACTACACATATTTTTTGAAAAAAAACTACCCTACTTTTTAACATTATACGTGGCAGTGAGATATGTTTGTTCTAGGACTTCTTCCCTAGGTAGCAGGAGAGTTAGTAACTAGAGTGGCACTGCCAGTTTTTTGAGATAGACCAGGTCAGGAAACAAACTCAGCAAGTTCTACTGAAACTATATTTTATTGTTGCAGATATAATGGCTGGAGAGTCACCAAAGACCATCAGGGTGGTGCAGTCTTGAGTTTTATTCTCACCATCTTCTCTTTCGGGTGACTAAACTGATGTTCCTGCAACTGTCCTCTCATTCCTTCATAAAGGCTAATTCCATATTCTCCTTTAGGTGGACTATATTAGAACCTTAGTCAACTATGCTCTTTGCAAATGTGGCACATTGTGAAATGTGGCTGGTTGGTTTAGTGAGTTGGAGAACAGTCACACACCGCACCCTCCATAGCACAATGCTGTAGCAGGAAAGGGTCTTAAAAAATAAAGATAGGCCTTTCTAAGTTTCAGGAATAGCCATGATGGACAGTATATTTATTACACTGCACTTTTATTAAATATGCACATCTATTACTTAAGACATGGATGTCACACTTGATTGTGTCATGTGACCTGTCGTGACTTTTTTGCTGTTGTGGAACCGGATGGGGTATGCCATTCGCGTGACACATCCAGCCCACGGGCCGCCAGTTTGACAGGCCTGACTTAAGATGTCCAAGGCTGCCTTTCTCTAGATGATAAATATTACAAAAACATGCAAAAGAGCAACAACCAGAAGTCGGCATTTATTAGCTTACCTATTCCAGGGTTCATGCACATTGAACAAATAGCTTTTTCAGCTGTTTTTTACCTAAGCATCTCAGGTTCTCTTGCAAAGTTCCTGGGATAAATGATATAGCAGGCCACCTTCTTCTTTTTTCCAGGGACTTTTGGACTTAATGGAAAGCTCTATGACCATCGTAATTCTTCACTAATTTTGTTACGAGAAGTTGGGAAACTTGGACGAACATAAGATATGTCAGATGCAAAGCCATACAGAGTCATGAGCTTGAGATAGACAACCATATAAAGTGAAATAAATCAGTCTTTTTAAAGCCTTCAAAAATTATGAAAATGTACTTCAGTCCTGGAACTGGCATACATATTTATTTGTAAGTAAAACCAGTGGGATAGAAAATGACATAATGGTTGGAAAATAAAAGGAAACATCACTTTTCCTTAGGACCTTTCTTGGTTGATGTATATTAGACTGATAATTAAATATTGTTTGCTAGCTCAGATTGACCTACCTACTATTTATGAGGTTACCGTTCTAATTCCTGCTATCTTCTGTTGTTTATTTTTACTTGCCCAATTTAAAACTATTTTGACTGATTAAACCCTGCATGTGAAACAAACTAGTGCTTAAAAAGTAAAATAAAATAAACCTTCACTAGATGGTAGAATGTATGGTGGAGAATAAATGAGATATACCTGCCTAATTGCTTTTTTTCTCCCATAAGTGATGATAACTAAACTATGTAGTTGAAAAATGTAGCTATCACATTTTCCTTATTAAAATGATAGTGTTTTTATTTCTACATGATTCGATGTTTTTGGGTAATCTTTGAAATATTGAGTATTTGGTGCTTAGTGATCCAAGAAAGATTACAAAATACTGATTAAAGTTTTAGGAAATTCTTATTTCAAAGTGGGAGCAACTGGTGATTCTGCCTCCATTAGGGCCTGTTTCTTTCTAACAGACACATATTAGAAAGGAAAACTGCCAAAAATGTGTGTATTCTATCTCTAGCCAATGATATTTCAATGATCAATTGAAAAAAACTCATTTTAAGAAGAAGATCTTAATAAAAGCTAATAAATTGTTGGTGTCATTCTTTTCTTCCTTTGGAATAACATCCTCATTTTCTGAAAAGAAACACAAAATAATAGAAATGGAAATAAACAGCCAAAATGACTAATGGGTACCTTTTTAAAAGTCTTCTATATTTTGAAATATAATGAAAACATTTAGACAATTCTGGTGAAAATGAGATTAGGAAATCATAGAAGAGGTACATATCTTCTTAATACATGAGACATTGAACTGCCTGTGGGTTTTGCTCTGTTGGGTGTTTGGACAAACAAACTGAATATTAACTTACATATGTTTGCATATTTGTTTACTGTGCCATACTAGTAAATAGAAAGTGTTATATTTCTAAAACTGCGATAGCTAGAAATGTGATGCACTAATCACCAAAGAAATATTATCTATAATTTTGCTATTAATGATCTTGAATATTGATTTTATAGTGAGGTGTATAGAAATTTATAAGGAAGGTACTCTCTCCATTTTTCTGAGGCAATTAGAGATCTCTTTTACTGTCACACGGGTATCCATTTGGTATGCTGAGATAACCCCTAACAATATTAATCAATTATCACTTTTTATTATTCCTCAATTTTGATGCCATGTGATTTCTATTTCATTACCATTCTGTGTTGTGGAGAGCAAGACTGTTTAGTGGTGTGCTAATAGGAGATTTATGCTGGATTGATTCCATATATCTTTGACCTCTGCTGAATGTTGGTGTTTGAAAGAAACCAAAGATATTAGCTAGAGTTGATGGAGAAATTGACAGACAAGCTGAAGGTGGCAAGGTTCCTATCTAGCTAAAAAGCCTATGCTGTAACTGAGAAATTCTTTGGTATACTGAGAGAAAACCTCTTTGCTCTTGAAAATGATCTGTTTAAAAATTAAACACAGATGTGCATAAGCTCTTTAAGTCAAGAAAGAGTGAGCTATTTTACTCATGTCAGGCTATCCCTGAAGAATTCCAAGTGCGATCTAAAGAGTTTTTCTGGAACTATTACAGCTTTCTATATACCTGGAAAGCTGGTCAATGCAGATTGTGGGACAGCTGCAGTTGGGAAAAGGGGCTGCAGATGGAAAGCCAAATTACCTCAGGTCGCCAAGTATGGATATATTTCCTACCAGCACATTGTTCAACAACAGACTGGGTATTTATTTTTGTTTCACTGTTTCTAATCAGCAAGAGCAAGAACAAGCTAGTCCTCTGATTTTTGTACTGGCAAATAGCAGCACTACATTATCCTATCAATACCATATCATATCAGTAAACTATATTTTTCAGGTGCTGCCATTGTCTAATGATCTTTCAAAAGCAGTTTGACAATATATAGTTGTCTTCTCTTCCATTTGTCCTGCAACATCAACACATGGGAATAAATTTTCTCTTGCACTCCCAGCTCCTACAGATCTTACAAAGCAATAATCTAACACCCCTTTTTATAGCAAAAAGAAATAAAGCATATTCTTGCTCATGTCCTTTTTTTTCATGTTATCTGCATTTATCTGCCCTTCACTGGTGATGTATGGGGATGGGGGCAAATCCCAGTTGCTGAAAAGCTACAAAGCTACCTTTCTCTTTGAGAGAACTATGAAGGGCAGTTGAAACCAGTGGTGGGATTCAATTTTTTTTTACTACCGGTTCCATGGGTGTGGCTTGGTGGACGTGGCAAGGGAAGGATACTGTAAAATCTCCATTCCCTCCCTACTCCAGGGCAAGGTTACTGCAAAATGTCCATTTTCTCCCAATCAGCTGGGACTTGGGAGGCAGAGAATAGGTGGGGATGGGGGCAGTCAGAGGTGGTATTTACCAGTTCTGCAAACTACTCAAAGTTTCTGCTACTGGTTCTCCAGAAGTGGTCAAAACCTGCTGAATAGCACCTCTGTCTGAAACCCTTAAACTAAGAGGTAGGATGTGAGACAAGGATTCTAGAATTGGACTGCCTACAATTCCACAGAATTATAGTATTTCCAAGAACATATTAGTGTTGACTGTGGTTTTGAATATACCACAGCTGAGCCAGCAATAAATTGGCTCAGCTTCTGAATACAGATTACAACATGAATACAGAGAAATGCAGATTCTGGAGCTAAACAAAGATGCCTTGTTTCACAGTAATATCAAATTATGGTTTGAAGTTGAAAAACTGAACCGCTTTTATGTTAATCCTTTCCACACACTCAATAGTGTAGCTGGAGGATGGCTTCAGAATGTTTTGCTTTTGTTGCTGATAAACTGCAGTTTTCTGAGATGACTAAACTCTAGTTAGAAAACTTGGTTTAGTCTAATTTATGAACATTGGTTTGCTTCAACAATTCATGGCTAAAATTACTTCCAGTTTAGTGGACATATCTCTAATTAATTATAATTTAAACATCAGTTTTTACATAACATACATATTTTTAATGCTTTGATTTGGTATATCTAAAGCCTTTTAAATCTTATTAGAAGACAAAGCAATTTTTTCCCTCAGCACAATAGATAAAACAGGATATTTCTACGAAACAAATGTATTTGCTCATCCCTAGTTGATCAATTCATAGCTCTGTCCATTAAAGCCATTCCAGGAAAGTGTCCCTGTTATAGTCTTCCATGCTATATTATTGACTTTTCATAATATCCGGGAGAAGGAAGAACAGGTAGTCCTCAATTTACAACAATTCATTTAGTGGCCATTCGAAGTGACAATGGCACTGAAAAATGTGACTTATGACCATTTTTCACACTTATGACCATTGTAGCATCCCATGGTCATGTGATCAAAATTCAGTCCCTGACTCATATTTATGACAGTTGCCATATCCTGGGGTTATGTGATCACCTTTTGTTACTTTCTAACAAGCAAAACCAATGGGGAAGCCAAGATTCACTTAACAACCATGTTACTAACTTAGCAACTGCAGTGATTTGCTTAACAACTGTTGTAAGAAAGGTCATAAAATGGGGCAAATTTCACTTAAGAAATGTCTCCTTTAGTGCTAAGAAATTTTAGCCTCAATTGTGGTTGTAAGTCAAGGACTATCTGTCCCTGTAAAAATCCTACATTGAAATCTCATTCTTTTTTTATTTATTGAAGAGTTTTAATAGAGTTTAAACATTTTACAAATGTTTCCCCTTCCCCTTCCCTTCCCTCGCCCCACCCCAATCCTACCCCCCTCCAACCCTCCCTCCCCCCAACCTCCCAGAGAAAAATACAGGGTATAAACATCTAACAACCTTACACTAAGATAAGCTAACTAACTATAGCATCCTACCTCCTCTTGTACTTTAACTCCCCTTTTATTAAGCTAACTTTAGATAAATTGTAACATTCCTTATTCATTCATAAACTAGTTGAAATTTCTTAGTCCAATAGTCAATCCATCTTCTCCATTCCAACTTGTATTTCTGATCTAAATGGTTCTTCAAATATGCTGAAATTTTGGCCATCTCTGCTAAGTTTACTACTTTTAATATCCATTCTTGAATAGTAGGCAATTCTTCCTTCTTCCAATACTGCGCCACCAACAATCTTGCTGCTGTTGTTAAGTTCAGAATCAAATTAGTCTCTATAACTGTACAGTGTGTAATTATACCTAGTAAGAACAGCTGGGGAGTGAACTTTATCCTCTTTTTAAGAATATTTTTATATTTTTATATTTTTATCCATTCTTGTTGGAGGATCTCAGGGATAGATTGAAGACTGATTAAAATAGTAAAGTAATCAGTGATACAAGCCCGACCCAGTCTCAGACAGCTCTTTATATTTGAAGAATCACCAGAAAGAACAAGTTGTTTCCTTGTTGCCAAATTTTCTTTTGGATCTCTACTGTACAACATTGCATTTCTTTGATAATTTGCTTTTGTATCACACAAAATGGCCCAATAAGTATTCCATAAAAATAACATAATCACAATTTGATTTGCTCCATTATAAAATATATGACAGTATTTTGTTTATAGTTAAATACAGCCACAAGGATTTTGTATTGATGCCAGACGGGGGAAGTTGTTTTCAATTAAGTGCACCACGTCAGAACTCAGTAAATATACAATATTATTTATGCATGAACATGGCTTGATGTTTTTCAGAAAATGGGCAACAGGAACATTTGTTTTGCTTTCGGGGGGATGGCTTAAATACCTCAAATTTAAAGAGCAATAAAAACACTGCGCCTGCAAAATGAGACTTTACTAGCTCTGCTTTGTTATGGTTGTCTTCCTCATAACATCCAGCTTCTTCTAATGATTTTGCTACAACTTAAATAACCAAATTCAGCACAAATACATTTGTTGTGAGTGGCGGAAACGTAATTTCTCTGGAACTGCAGCTGCTGTAGCTGAAGATTAGGCTCTTACTATCCATTAGGGAGATTACTGTCTCTGCCAACTGACTTAGTTTTTATACAGCCAGCGATTTATTAGATTGCTTTGCTCTTAAGTGTGATAATAGGCCTTATGCTTAGCAAGGTTTGGAGACTTCCAGTACATTAATATTTTATGGCAATGACAGTCAAGACACATTTTGTTTACCTAACGAGACAAGCCAAGCTAGAGCTGATGTGTATTGGAGATTAGTGCTTAACTCATGCAGCAACCCTGCCAATTTAGTGCTTTAATGCTTTGCAAAAGCTTTTGGAAGGGCATTCTAATTTACATATTTCGTGAATTAACACCCAGTGCAAACTCTGTGTGTTGCTACAGTTTGGTGCGAGATATTTTTTAGCAAAGATATCTAGCCTGCCATTTATGACTAGGAGTGTCTCTACAGGAATGAACAGGTTGGATTCTGTTAAATTGTGGAACAATGAAGCCAGAATTTAAGCTTTATACTTCCAAAACCTACCAACAACCCCCTTTCCCTACCTTCCAAGAAACAAGATCATCCTAAAGAAGAGATAACATGATTCTAGGATTTCCTGAAAGTGCTTCTCTTTTCCACCAATCATATCAAAGTTAAGAACAACACTTGATCCCTGAATTTGTATATGGAGGCCATTAATCAAACCAGAATGGCAAAAGGATTTGCAGGTGTGCGAAGTCCCCCCCCCCACACACCACACCACGCTTCCTAGAGAGTGAAATACTTTGGGGAATATTAAAAGAGGTAAAATATTATATTTCCCCAAAGGAAAAAATGGAGAAAAATCTTAAGAAAGGCAGAAAGCACGCCCAATCTTTCTTAATAACCTCAAGCAGAAACCTCAAATCTTTAGAGATGGATATTTTGTACCTATTAATAAAGGCTGGGTCAATCTATTCATAAATAAAACACCTTCAGCCACAGCTCTGGGACTGATGGGATTAAAAATGTACAACCCCCCCCCCCCCAATTCTAAGGGCAGGACATGACCTTTAGGACATAATAGGATTTACCCACCACCATTAGAATAGCAAAAGACAGAATGCTCAATCACAAAATCCCAGAACCCTATAAAGATCCATCCATTTATCCAGTCACGGGGTCAGTCATCCCAGAAACATGCTGCTGTCACTGTTTCTAGCATCCAAATAAACAGAAACTTTCTTTCCAATCAGCCAGTGTCCATTTTATTCTTTCTCCCGGCTTGGAATTGGACTGGATTTTCTTCCTATACAGGGTTTCCTCTTTAATATGCTCACCTTGTTTCCACATTTCTGCCACTTTATCCAAGGCACAGCACCCCTCTCAAGTGACCTAGTCCAGATGTTGGCATGTAGAATCCAGAGATTTATCAGGAGAAATATTTGATTATACTGGAAAGAGGTTCCAGTATACAGTGATAATGAATGCACACAACCAATCGATGTTAGTCTATCTGTGTGGGAAGTGGCTTTTCTGTAAGGAAAAAGTATGGACAAGAAAAAATGAAACTCAAAACAAGCTGAAAAAAAATTACAATATGCTTTGGCAGTGGTTCTCTGTGTGTGTGTGAGAGAGGGAGGGAGAGGGAGAGGGAGAGAGAGAAAGAGAGGGAGGGAGGGAGGGAGGGAGAGGGAGGGAGAGGGAGAGGGAGAGAGAGACAGAGAGAGAGAGAGAGAGAGAGAGAGAGAGAAGAGAGAGAGAAGAGAGAGAGATGTAAAGGCATAGAAGATCTGGCCTACCATGGGAGGAAAACCAAAAAGTGGTGATGATCTTTCCCTTTAGAATCATAGGAGGAAGGTGGTTAAGCCAAAATCAATGTCATAATTGTGGGAAGAGGTAGGTTTTCTCTGCCCCTGGGTGAAACACAACATTAGTTTAAGTGCTCAATCATGATTACAGCTGAGAGTCCATTATAATGATAGAAATATGGCTGATTTAGCTGCAGTTTTTGTGACAGAGGAGTATATTTCAACATGTTGGACTATGCAAAAAATTGACAGTGCAAAAATCTTGCTTTTTCTAATAGCCGTATGAGGGAAAAAAGTCTGGGCCACAGAAGATTGTTTACTGGTCATAGGTTCTGGTTTAGGCATTAGAGCTTAGTTCTGCTTTGTTAAATAGGCATGAAGAATGAAAATGTGAGGTCATTCCCCTCAGCCCTCTCAACCACTGGGCTGCTTACTATTTGGCTAGCAGCCTCATTTGATTTGCAGCCTCATTAGGATCTCACTGCTTAATTTTGCCTATGGAGCATTCCATCATTGGCTCCCTGGGTTATGGCATTAATTTTATCTTGACTACTGCAGTAACCAAAAGTGAGAGACAAGGAATGGGGAGTGTGTGAATGTCAGATGTTATTGAACTAAAATATCCACCAGTCCCAAGACATACTGTGGTGAAGGATGTTGGCAGTTAAAGCTCAGCAACATCTGGAAAATATAGATTCCTAATTACTGCAATACTCAATATGTTTAGGCACCAGGAGAAAGAAGATTAGTCTATAGTCTGAAATATAACAGTGGCATATTTAGTTTCAGATCAGGTGTCTTGGATTTGAATTTCCAAAGTCCGATACTTCTGGTTCATGCCATCCCAACACTTTGCATTTTATTGTTGTTGTTAGTTGCAAAGTTGTGTCCGACTGATCGTGACCCCATGGACAATGTTCCTCCAGGCCTTCCTGTCCTCTACCATCCTCAGGAGTCCATTCAAGCTTATGCCTACTGCTTCAGTGACTCCATCCAGCCATCTCATTCTCTGTCATCGCTTTCTTCTTTTGCCTTCAATCGTTCCCAGCATTAGGCTCATCTCCAGTGAATCCTTCCTTCTCAGTAGGTGGCCAAAGTATTTGAGTTTCATCTTCAGGATCTGACCTTTTAAAGAGCAGTCAGGGTTGATCTCCTCTAGGACTCACCAGTTTGATCGTCTTGCAGTCCAAGGGACTTGCAGGAGGTCTTCTCCAGCACCATAGTTCAAAGGCCTCAAGTCCTTAGTGCTCAGCGTTTCTTAGGTCTTTATGTTTACATGGCAATTTTTGAAACTGTATCATTATTGTGTTATTTGTTGGCCTATAATGCTCCTAATACTCATGCAATACTAACTTAGGAAAGAGATCCCTCCTATTTGTTCTTATGTGAACTAATCTGGGTATTAAGGAGGATTTCCTTTTTAAAAATAAAATATATTCAAAGTTTTAAAGAGAAGATAAACCAGCATATGCTAATTCAGAATAAAGAAAACAATAAAAAAGAGAGGGGAAAAAAAAGAAAAAATGCAGAAAGAAAAAAAATAAAAAGTATTATAAATTGTCCTGCTTGACCCAGGGGCTTGGACTGGAAGATCTCCAAGATCTCTTCTAACTCTGTTATTCTATTCTGTTCTATATGTATGGCTGCAAAATTACCTCTCAATGTATGGTTACAAAACCACAAATCATGTGCAATTTTTCTATTTCATGTAAAAACTCTAAGGGATTTCCAGTAAGCCATAAACATAGATATTGTCTTTTCTTTAACCAAGGAAGTAAATTTATCCATCTTTGCAATTTCCATCCTCTTCACTAACCATTCTGTTACAACTTATGGTATGGAGAGACTAGTACACTTTTCATATGAAAGTTGGTGTTTGATGGGGATTAAAAGGGTGTGGACACTCCTCAATTGGATAGCATTTCTGAGAAAAATATGCAGATTACTCAAGGTAAATTACCAAATTCTTCTTTGATGTGTTTGAGAATTTAGGGTGGCTGATATATGGAGAGAGAAAAATGATTGTTCAAGAGAGTGTATTTATTTTTCAGGAAGGCATAGTTCTTTTTCAAGAACAGCTATGATTTGAATTTCAAGAGACTTGGCTACTAAAATTTTCAAAGAAGAGACTTTTCAGACTATAATCCTGTGAGTTTGGTTCATAAAATAAAATCTAGTTCTCTCAGTTGGAAACTAAATGAAACATTTCAGAGAGGGGAAATTATTGAAAATAATTTAATTTAATTTAATTCTAAATTAAAACAATTTTTGAAAATCATTGAAAGAAGAGGACTGATTTAAAAAAGGTTTGGGATATAAGTGAAGCCTTTATTAGAGCTTACTTGATGCAACATAATTCTGAAAAAGCAGCAAAAGGAAAATTGACAATATTTTGAATGAGATAAAAATAAAAGAATTAAATAATTTCCCAGGGAATATAAATATTTCTCAATAAATTAAGATTTTATAGGAAGAGCTATCTATGTGTCATCCTTCTCAGTAAATCAGGCATGAATACAAGTTAAGTCTACTTTAAAGCTACATTAACAGAATCTTGCAAGTTTGAAAGTAAAAACTTCCTGCTTGACACTTTTAAGTCCTATACCCACTAGGGCAGGTCTTTTCTAAGTTTCTTTCTTTGATAATTAAACAATTATGAGCTCCTACATCTCTTGTCTCATGATTTCTTAGGCAGCATCTCCTCTCTCCTTTCCTCAAGGTAGATGTGCACTCTATTACATCATGACAAAGAAATTTTGAATTTGCAAATAAATCAAGGAAATGGTTGGTTTATAAATTATGAAGAGACGGACAACTGAAAATGATACTGAAATTACAAGAAAGATGCTGTATTAATAGACAATGTGGCTTTATAAAAAACATTTCGTCAATGTTCTAATTTGCATGGAGGACATGATATTTCAATGGACAAAATAGAGGAGTATGTCAGAAAACTAAATTTACCAAGAACTAGAAAAGAACGAAAACAAATTATAAATGGGCCTGCAACAATAAGAGAAATTTCAGAAGCTAAAAAGTAAATTAGGAGAGGTACCTGGATCAGATGGGTTATTGAGTGTGTATTATGGGATGTATTTTTTATAATTGCTACAAAGCATTAGGAACTCTATTTCACAGAGAGGAATACTGCTAAAGATTTGAAAAGGTGCTAATATAACATTAATGCTTAAAGAGTGACAAGATTTGACTTCAGCAAGAAACCACACACCAGTATTGTGATTGAATAATGATTATAAGTTGTTTTAAACAATTTTATCTGAAAGACTGAAAACAATTGTGCAAGAATTTATTCATGAGGATCATTGTGGGTTTTTATTTAAAAGATAGTTAAAGGATTATGTTAGAACTGTGTTGTATATTTTGGAATATTTGGAACAACATTATTTTTAAAAGCTGCACTGACTTTTTTAGATGCACATAAGGCAATTTGAACTGGACTTTATTATTTAAAATTTTGGAAGCTATGAACTTTGGAGATATTTTATAAAATGGATGAGATAGATTTATACTTCACAAAGCACAAATAATTGTTAATGGAAATTTAATCAAAGCATGTGCGATACAAAAAGGAAAAGAATACATTTTCCAATTGCTTATTTTAGTTGTTGTAATATTAAATAGAAATATAAGACAACATAAGAGGATGGGGTGTAAAGATTAAAAAAGAGTCATGTAAGTTAAGAGCTTTTATAGATGACTTGATTTTGGTTTTGGCAGACCCTTTAAAGGGAATTGAAAGGGAATTTAACTGAATAAATTAAAAGAATTTGGGTCACTATTAGGTTTCAACAGAAGACAAAGATATTAACAAAAAAGCACAAAGATACGAGATCAAACAGAACTGATGATTAAAAGAGGGTAAATACTTTGATATTGCTATGACAAATATAATTTGTATGTTATTTAAAAATAACTATGTTAAAAGATATAGTTTAAAAAGTTGTGTTTAGGTGGGATGTTCAGTTATCATTGTTAGGGAGAGTTTCTGGGATCAAGATAAATGTTTTACCTATTATGTTATTTTATAGTATTTACATTACATATATACAATGTATTTACATTATATTTTATAATATGAAAACAATATCTGTTTTGACAACTGTTGTATCATTTAAATAATGGCATATATATATGTGTGTGTGTGTGTGTGTGTGTGTGTGTGTGTGTGCTGGTCTTGTTGTATTTGGGTCTTTTCCCGTGTAAGATTGAGATTGTCTTGGCAATGTTTCGACGAAGTCTCACTCCCCATCTTCAGGCTGGTGTTTTCAGCTTAAAGCGTGGTCAGAGCTGCCATCTTTCTATAAATCTTGATGGGTGTGTGTGTGGAGTGCTGGCTTTGTTTCCGTAAGTGCATTGATTGGCTGTGTGGTTGTATCATGTTTATGTTTTATGTTTATGTTTATTTCATTTGTATGCCGCCCTTTTCCCCCGAGGGGGACTCAGGGCGGCTTACAACTCAAAACAAGGGAAGGGGGGATACAAACAATTTGACAACAACACAAAACAATACATAATTTAAAAGCGCAACAATCATACCATTCGAGATAGGGGCACGGTTCTTTAGCCCCAGGCCTGTCGGAACAGCCAGGTTTTAAGGGCTTTGCGGAAGGCCTGGAGGGTGGTGAGGGTGCGAATCTCCACGGGGAGTTCGTTCTACCATGATTGGTAGATTGGTGCTGATTGGTGCTGGCTGTGTGTCCATTGTTGTTTTGTGTTTTAACGGCCTGGGTGGTGGGTGGGGCTCGTTTGTTGACTAGGGCTGGTTTCCAGATCTGGTAGGCAGGAGGTATCGTCACGTTTATTCATGTTGTGGGGGGTGTTTCTCTATTTCGATAGTTTCCATAATTACTCTCTTATTGAAGTGTTCAGTTTTGGAGATTAATTTGGTTCCTTCAAAATTAATTTCATGTCCTGTAGCTTTAAGGTGCTGGAAAAGGGAAGAAGTTTTTTCTTTTTTTCCTACTGCGTTCTTGTGTTCTGCAATGCGTGCATTTATTCTCCTGTTCATTTGTCCTATGTATGTTGCAGGGCAGATTTTACATGGTATTTCGTAGACTCCTTGGTTTTCTAGCTGTATTTTATCTTTGGGGTTTCTTAAGATGTTGGCTATTTTTTGGTCAGTGTTGAAGGCTGTCTTGATATTGTGTTTGTGGAGAATTTTGCTGATTTTATCTGTGGTGCCTTTGATGTAAGGAAGGAAGGAGATGCCATTGTCCTGTTCTGTGTCTCAGTTCTTGTGGGGAGTCTCCCTTTGGATTAGGTTGGTAATTGTTTTTCTTTGGAATCCGTTGGAGATTTATACATTTCTGACAGTGTGTAATTTAGTTTTCAGGTGGTCTTTGTCAGCTAGACGTTGGGTTCTGGAGATGAGGGTCTTGGCTACACAGTTGATCTGTGCAGGGTGGTGATGGGATTGTGCATTTAAGTAGTGGTTGGTGTTGTTTTTTTCCGGTAGATGATGTGTCCTAGGGAGCATTGGGTTTTTTGTAGAGTAGGATGTCCAGAAAGGGAGTTGGTTGTTTGCTTCTATTTCCATAGTGAATTGTATTTTGGGATGTAGGCTGTTGAGATGTGTGAGGAAGTTGTCCAATATGTCTTTCCCATGTGGCCAAATCAAGAAAGTGTCATCCACATATCTAAGCCAGAGTTTGGGTTTGGGTTCAGATTTATTTAAGGCGTTAGTTTCAAAATGTTCCATGAATAAGTTTGCGATGACGGATGAGAGGGGTGATCTTTCTATCTGTTTGCATCTTTGTCCATTATGAATGAAGTATGTGTTGGTTAGGCAGTGGTTGGTCAGGTCCAGGATGTGTTTGAAGGGTTGTGTTTCTTCTACCAAATTTGAAATTACACTTTGTCTGCTTGAGTGAAAGAGCGGGTGTTGCTAAGAAATAGAAGTCTATTGAAGTTAGAAGGACATGAAATTCAAGTGGCATGGATATTTATGTTATGACAAAGCTAAGGTTAATGAAGATTCCAAAAATTGTTATTTCAGGCCATTCTTAGAATATGGAATAAATATAAACCTAGGTTTTAGCCAAAAACACCCTTCAGGTTCTCAGCACAACAAGCATTTTATAGATGAGAAATTAGAAGTAAACCTAAGTGTTTAACTTATTGTGATGTATTTAAAATTTCTCAATGGGATTGTAAAATAAAATTAACAGAAGGATATGTTTGTCAGTTTTCTTATACATAATTATCAAAAAAAAATTGAAGTGGTTAAGTTTTTATGGTTTTGAACAATGCAAGACTGTATTTAGAATAGAATTATGTACAAATGATGAACATGTTGTTGCTAACATGGATATTTTTTTGTTGGAATATGACTCAGAAGAACAAATGAAAGAATGTATGATAAAATTGGCTAAACTTTTGGCTAAATATGCAAATTGATTAATACAAAAATATGCGGTTGAAAGGATTGAAATTTACATTAAGTTCTAGCTTTACAGAAAAATTGTACAGTATGATCTATGGTTGGTATTAGTCAGGACAGAAATAGTTTAGAATGTATAAAGGTTCTTTGAATGTTTGAACAACATGAAGGGACATTTTTATGAATGGTAAATATATAAAAGAGCTAAAGAAAGGGGAAGGATATAAATAAATATACTAATTCAGAAAATTATAAAGACTAAAAGTTTTTAAGGCATCAGACTAGAATCCAGAAACGGAGTTCTATACCACCTTAGGCATTAAACCAGCTGGGTGACTTTTGGCCTGTTACTCTCTCTCAGTCCAACTCACCTTATAGAATTGTTTATGTGGGAAAAATAGGAGGGGGCCACTGTATTATGCATGTTTGCCACATTGAGTTATTTATAAAAACAATAAAGGTAGGATTAAAAAGATTCTAAAGAAAATAATCTTACTTAGCCTCTTTCAATGTGGCCATACTGCACTAAGAAAACAGTCACAGCTACACAGAACTCCATGCCATTTTTTTTCCAATTCTAATTGAGATGGGTGTTACCTTATCTATTTCATATTAGTCTCTGGGTCCAACAGGGCAACTTTCTGTTTTATTTCTTTGCATCCTGCCTGGCGGGTGGCATGTAAGCAGAGCCACATGATGCTAATGAGCTCTGTCAGTTACTTAGAGCAACCTGATTAGCTAATCTGCAGAGCTCTATGAGAAGGAATTAGTCTGGTACTGATCAGCATGACGTGAGATGCTAGTCATATTAAAATCACAAACAAAAAAGAGAGGGAGGAATAAAAGGGAAACATTATCAAAATATTGATTTAATAGCAAGTTTGCAACAAAAGTGCCAAAACCAAGCAAAATATTATGTGCACTTATTTAATGGAATCACTGTTTACAAATATTATGGAACTTATGCGGAAGAAAAATTTATGGGTTCTTGCTCTTTACAGTGTACATAAATCTATTAGATAAACAAAACAAAGTTGACTGAACTTTTAAAAAATTTAAAGGGTAATAATAAATTATAAATCAAGAAAATGACCTTGAAATGTTTTCTTGCTGGATTTACAACAGAAACATGTCAAAGCCCCAAAGAAATCTGGGCAATTGAATAAAGAAGAATAGAAGATAAATCAAATTCTGTGGCAATGTTTTGTTGAATTAAAGATGATACAAATAAAAAAGGAATATAACATTGGTTTATTTGATCAAAGTTAAAATAGGACCTTTTTGGCAATGTTCTGGCAACCCTTTATAGACTTTTTGCTGACACCAGAATTGAAAAGTTGAAATTTCATGGATTTTGCTACAGATAAGAGATGGGATACGTAAAGAAGAGATATCTATTTGTAATATTACAGTGGGTGAAGAGGTATTAAATTTATTTATACTGTATTTCTTTTATTTTTCTTTATTATATTCTTTCTTTCTCTTCTTTTTCTTTTTTACTGCACTTTTTATTCTTTCCTTCCATTCTCTTTTTCTAAGTTTAGTTTGTAATTTTTCACTACTATAATTAACATTCATAATAAAATATGTTAAAAATAAAGGAATATTGTGAGTTTTTGCTGAGAAGGACACATGCAAGGGAAATAGGATACTGGCTTGATTTGTGCAGCTGAATTCTGAATCTTTTATTTCATTGCAATACTTTCAAGTATAACTAATCCGAATGGGTTGTCTGGATTTTCCCAGTGAACTCATGTATACAACAGGCAACTGGCCTATAGCCAGCAGTCATTTCCATCTGCATGATATTATTTTTTTCCAGCTGTTCTCATTGGAAGAAGGAAACACTTATTAATTCAGTTTATTTATTCATGATGCAGTGAATGGTTCAGACACCAATAGGCAGATGAAATTGATTAGACAGAGGTAGGCATAACAGCTCAGTATTAAAAACTGATTAAGCCTTCAGTGCAGACATAAGTAGTTGAGAAGTGACTTGTTTCATGAAGCCTCTAACTGGTTAAATGAAGCTCCAGCTAAGGAAGCCTGCCCTGATAGTCATCTAATTCAATGCAGACAAACAACAGTCCCTCACTGTAGAAAGAATACAGTGCTTTGTGGGTAAAAGAATGATCAAAATAGCAAAGATTTGGTCATATTTCATGAATTTTGTGGACATAAAGTATTCATGGGATCATAATTTAAAATGTTCAGAGATAAATAAAATATTAAGAAAGTAAAGAATGTTCGGAATATAAAATTTCTATTTTATGCTAACTTAAATTTAGCTAAATTAGTTTAATTTCATTTATATGTTGAATGATTTATCAACTTCTTGAGCCATTCATTTAATTTGCAGAGAAAAAAAATATTAGATGAACTGAATACATTTTACACACACACGGACCCTAAAGATATGCTCAGGTAGTTATCACATTTACCCAATAGAAAAAAAAAGTGGTTGTCTGTTTGTGTGCTCTGAGTAAGATGAGAACTGTGCTGGAGGTTCAGTCATACTGGACAGATCTCATCACAGAAGCCAGACAAAGAGTGTCTCTCCCATAAACAATATGGTGTAATATAATTTACATAAATTCATGCTGGATCAGTTGTCACCTGGGTTTACAAGGATCATGATAGCTGTTGGCGTTCTTGGACATATGTTGACAAATGAACTGTAGGACATGACCAGGCTGAGCCTGAGGAAGGTGTCAAGCATGTCATTAGTAGTTCAGATTCATATAGAGAGCAAGCATGAAATACACTTGCACACTGATGAACAGCCTCTCTTCTCAATTTCTCACACCTGACATGGGCTAAAGGACCTAGAACTATTGGTTAAGCAACCAGGGCTAGCAAGTACAGAACTACTGGAAGAAAATATGTTTACCAATCACAAATTTACAAAGATTGAAAACAAAAAAATCTGTCATTACAAATCAAATTCAACATATGAGAATATTTGAAAATAATATACCAGTACTGGAAAGAACAACAGCTGCTGCACAAAGATCACATTAACCAACTATAAACAACATTATGACAAACTAGCAGCTATGGTGGATTAGAATATCTGCAAAAAGTGCCATTTGTTTGCAAGGAAGAAGGTGAAATCACAAAAAAGACAAAATCCTATAAATGAAGTTAAAGTATTTTGGGACTTTAGAATTCAAACTGACAGGCACTTGCCACATAACACCTGAGACCTAACAATTGTTGATAAGAAAGACAAAAAAGTTGGATGGTTGAGATTGCAGTACCCAAAAGCAGCAGAATAGAACAAAAAGAACTGGAGAAAATCACGAAGTATAGAGGCATAAAAATGTAAATAGAATGACTGTGGCAAAATAAAGCAATGCCAATAACAGTAGGTGCCTTGGGTGCAATTCCAAAACATGTGGAGTAACACTAGAACAATATTAGCATTGACAAAATCAGCCAATTGCAAAAGGCAGCTTTTTTTTCCAAAAAACTTATATCTTGCAATGATACCTTTCATACTATCAAACAGCACCTGCATATTCCAATACTTGGTGAGGACTCAGTAAGTGGATAAAAATACCCACATCTGGCTGATTGGGCAATTAACCATAATAATAATCTCCTGAACTACTCATTTTTCTGCTGAAATTTTTTTTTAACCAATCCACAGTTGGACTGTTTGATGCTGAATTTCTTTTTTTTTTTTATCTAGCTTTGTCATGTTTGTCTATTTGGAGTGAGATTGACAAGTATTTGCTAGTTGCTTCTTGTATTTCAAATAATAACAAGAATAATTAGATGGTCCTTTGGTGAATTGATTGAAGAAAAGCACTAAAGCGGACAGTTCAGAAAAAAGAAAATAATATTGATATTATCTAAAAAATATATTAAATGATTAAATGTTTTTGCGCTGGTTTCATACTTCGCTTATAACTAAGCAGCTTTATTTCAGATATCAGGAAGCAACACTGCTTGGTGGAATAGCTATTACAGGTACTCTAGACTTACAATACATAGTGATTGTTCCGGCACTGAAAAAAAATGATGTTTGGCTGTTTTCACACTATCAACCATTGCAGCATCCTGATAGTCACGTGATCAAAATTCAAATGCTTGGCAACTGACACATATTAATGATGGATTCATATTACGATTAGTATGACCTTTGCACAAGCAAAGTCAATGGGGGATCCAGATTTACCATATTTTTTGGAGTATAAGCTGCACCTTTCCTTCCAAAAAAGAGGGTGAAAATTTGGCTGCATCTTATACACCAAATATGCCCCCTCCCCAGAGGCCAAAAACGCAAGGCATGGAGGCAGCAATGGTCTGTGGCAATCCCTGCAGCCTAGAACAGGGAGTATTCCGGCAGTCCGATCCACCTGCCAATCAGCTGTGCTGAATCAGACTGCAATGTGCTGAAGCTGACATGGCTAATAATATGCAATACATTACCAAAAGCAGGTTTTCCAAGGTAGCAGTAAATAGAAGCAAAACACAAGCAGTTTCACTTTCAGTTCTCTGCTAAGTCAGGTTCCTTCCTGTCTCCTTGCTGCTCACACAGCAAATTTCAGAGTCCAAATAGCCCTCATTGTCTGATTTAGTTGCAATGCCTATTCATTGGCTAACCTTATTACCATGTGTTAGCTGAATACCATGGATGCTGGTAGGCAGAGGCAGAATGTTTCTTCTTATTATTTTTCTCCCCCAAAACTAAGGTGCGTCTTATACTCCAAAAATATGGTACTTAACCATGTTATTCATTTTACAATGGTAATGATTCACTAGAAGACTGCAAGAAAGGTTGTAAAAGGGATAAAATCCATTTAACAACTGTCTAGCTTAGCAACAAAAATTCTGGACTCAATTGTGGCCGAAAGCCAGGGACTACCTGAAGTATATTGGACAACACAACCTGTTTTTATTCCCTATGACCCCACCGGCTCTTGTTTATACGGTGTCTTCATTCTCACAGAAACAAATTTCAAATGATTAAAATAGAATAATATAATGAATGTAATGATTTCCCCTCCAACTTCAAATATCTAAAGGGCTGTCATTATGTCATCCCCTCCACTTTACTATGTTTTTTTGTGATTAAGAAATAATGATTTCCAATGAGCAGTTCCAGCAGAGCAAATGTCATGGCTGTGGGCTTGCATTTCTATTTCATGCTATAACTACTTTATGTAAATGCATATGCCAATTAGACATAAGCCTGAGGGCCTTGGAAAGTTTCCAGTGTGGGCCCCGGGGAAATCCTGTTGCAAAGGATGTAAAAGTAGTTTGGCATAGAAAGCTTGCAGCAGAAAGGTTTAATGTGGAATCTATGCTGACAAGGCAAAAAGAGACAGGCAATCTTGTGGGCTAAATTATAGGGTTGCCAAGGATGTTTTCAATATATTTTTGAACAATACTGTATGAGAAATGGTATTCATCTACATGCCAAAACACTTTCTTTTGTGTTGTTACATCCATAGGAAAGTGAAACTAGATTAGGAACAAAAAGAATAGGGGAAAAAATTCAAACAGAATGGAAGAAACTCAGAACTACTGAATTTTATAGATATTGTATGTAATGAATCTCCAAATAATAGAATCATTTAACAGTTTTCTACTTTGGGGTTTCATTCCTAGCTCCATGCTACCTGCATTTAATTTATGCAATTGGAGGAGGTGTTAATATGGTAAATAACTATTTGTCTTGTATCTCAGTAACAACAGATATTTGGTGAAGAAATGATTGAATTCTCTTCTTGAACTATCTTTAATTTGAGCATAGTAAGTCAGTCCCCTTTATAACTCTGTAGCTTGATCCAAGTCTAGGTGCTTTTATTTGGGTTGCTCAAACCATATTTCTCAACAATTGGTTCCCAAGCAGAGGTGGTATTCAGCAGGTTCTGACCAGTTCTGGAGAATTGGTAGCAGAAATTTTGAGTAGTTTGCAGAACCGGTAAATACCACCTCTGACTGGTCCCGCCCCCATCTATTCTCTGCCTCCCGAATCCCAGCTGATCAGGAGGAAATTGAGATTTTACAGTAACCTTCTCCTGGAGTTGGGAGGAAATGGAGATTTTACTTCCCCTGCCATGCCCACCAAGCCACTCCCACCAAGCCATTCCATGCCGACTAAGCCACAGAACTGGTAGAATTTTTTTTTAATCCCACCACTGTTCCCAAGCCCCAGTCACAGACAAAGTTAGGTAATTTGGTGAACAAGATAGATGGTAATGGAGAAGAAGAAAAAAAAATGTGATTCAACAAATTTGATCGGATGCAATACATTTGTTTTTCTGAATAGGGTCTTAGGAAGCCTAAGTAGCATGCCTACTTTGTGGAGGCATAAATAAATTCATTTTACTTAATAGTGTGTATGTACTAGTATCCAAATCCAACTTTGTATATGTGAATTATAAAATATTAAATAAAGGACAAAGTGCATTGCTATGACAACTGCCCTGGTGGTTATTACAAGCTCTTGCCTGAATTACATCATTAAAATATGCTATTTAAAATAGTATGTTGGTTCATATTAAAATTGGTATTGATTTCAATACAGCGTTGGTTCTTAAATATCTTTAAGTTATTATTCAACTTTCAACACCTGTACAAATAGAGTGAAGGTAACATGAGAATTCAGTGATTCTCTTGCTTTTTAGCTTGCTGCTGGAAATACATTTCCATACTTTACCTTGCCAAATCTTCAGGATAATTAGCTTCAATATATATGACTTGGTTGACCCCTAGGCCCCTTAAGTATGGGGTGCCGCAGGGTTCGGTCCTGTCCCCCCTCCTGTTTAACATCTACATGAAGCCGTTGGGTGAGATCATTCGGCGGCACGGGATAAAATATCACCAGTATGCGGATGATACACAGTTGTATCTGTCCGTCCCGTGCCAACTCAGTGAAGCGGTTGACATGCTGTGTCAGTGTCTGGAGGCTGTTAGGGTCTGGATGGGGGTAAACAAGCTTGCACTCAATCCTGACAAGACCGAGTGGCTTGTGTGTTTCCCTCCCAATAATTGGCCAGGTATTCCATTTCTCAGGCTGGGGGGTGAAATTTTATGCCCCTCAGACAGGGTTCACAATTTTGGGAGTCCTCCTGGATCCACAGCTGACTTTAGAACATCATTTGTCAGCTGTGACCAGGGGGGGCATTTGCCCAGGTTCACCTGGTGCACCAATTACATCCCTACCTGAACCGGGAGGCTCTCGCAACAGTCACTCACACCCTTGTGACCTCAAGACTGGACTACTGCAATGCGCTCTACATGGGGCAGCCCCTGATGAGCATTCGGAGACTTCAGCTTGTCCAGAATGCAGCCGCGCGAGCGATTGTGGGTGCACCTCGGTACACACACGTTACACCTATCCTCCGCGAGCTGCACTGGCTGCCCATTGGTCTCCGGACATGCTTCAAGGTACTAGTCGTTACTTTTAAAGCCCTACATGGTATCGGACCTGGGTACTTGAGAGACTGCCTGCTGCCAATTACCGCCCAAAGACCCATCAGATCCCACAGACTAGGCCTCCTCCGGATTCCATCTACCGGCCAATGTCGATTGGCGACCACCTGGAGGAGGGCCTTCTCTGTGGCTGCTCTGGCCCTTTGGAACAAACTCCCCGCGGAGATCCGGACCCTCACCTCCCTTCAGGCTTTCCGTAAAGCCGTTAAAACCTGGCTGTTCCGACAGGCCTGGGGTTGATGAGTTCCCTTCCCCGCTCGAATTGTGTGACTGTTGATTGTTTTTATATTTTCTCTGTATCCTGTTTGTTGTTTTTGCCTTGTCTGTATTACTCCCTACCCTGGGTTTGTTAGCCGCCCTGAGTCCCTCCGGGAATAGGGCGGCATATAAATGAAATAAACCTAACCTAACCTAACCTAACCTTAATAACTTTTTCTCATGAACAGTTACCCATTATTTATTGATATTCCATAATATGGACCAAGTGTCTGTAAGCATGTATTCTTGATGAGATTTTAGGATGAGATTGTCATAGCCCAGTTGATTATATATTTCAAGGACTCTGTTGAGAGAGGCATTCAGCCATCATACTCTGAAAGATCGAAATCAATAGTTACAGTAAGCTATAAATCTGGGACGTTTACATATTATCTCCAAATTTGTAATTCACTACCTGAGTTTATCAGTTTTGGTTTATCTACTTTAATGATCTTTATTGGATTAGAGTGCTGAGAAATATCATTTTTGTATGCAAAACTATAATCACATTTCCCCAGACATAAATATAAACATATGAAAATGAGACATGTCATTTTCATTTTATGAGAATATTATATGAATATGAGGAAAACCAGAAAATATTCAGATTGTATCAGGAGGTGGAATGCCATCTGTCAACACAATGAAGTCCTATTCCTACCTACCTACAAGGCATCTCCAGATCTGTTCCAGATAGATGGAGTTGAATCTGGAGACATGCAGATGGTGACAGAAAGTGAGAAGAAGCCCTGTTACATGAATAAGAATCTGGTCATTTAAGAGTGAGCCTACCTTTGAAATGTGGTGGCTCAGAGGCTAAGATGCTGAGCTTGTCAATCAGAAAGATGAGCAGTTTGGCGGTTCGAATCCCTAGTGCCACATAATGGAATGAGTTCCTTTTACTTGTCCCAGCTTCTGCCAATCTAGCAGTTCAAAAGCATGTAAAAATGCAAGTAGAAAAATAGGGACCACCTTGGTGGGAAGGTAACAGCATTCCGTGTGACTTCGGCATTTAGTCATGCTGGCCACATGACCACAGAGACATCTTTGGACAGCACTGGCTCTTCAGCTTTGAAACTGAGATCAGCACTGCTCCTAGAGTTGGGAACAACTAGCACATATGTGCAAGGGGAACCTTTACCTTTGAAATAGGTAGTATTTTTGAGAAAGTGTAGGGGGTTAATTGATCAATTCATATACTGATGGAGTCTTCATTCATTTCATATTGTAATCTCTCCAAATCAAAATGGAAACATTCGGGAACTTTTTTTAATTAAATGAAAAATCCACAGACTACCTCTGAAAAATATAGCCATTTATATTTAACTGATGGTAAGGGGAAAGAAAACCTTTGAAAAAGAGAACAAACTAATGAATAATGGAAGTGTCCTATATTAAAACATCTAACAATATGCAAGATGCAGAAAAACAGTCATATCTAAAAAATAGTTTTCACGTTGATAAAATTTCTTTATTTTTCAGGAAGATCTCAAAAACCTTAGTTGGAGTAGTTTGGTTTATTGAATTCTGTGAGTCTTGAAAATAATGCTGGAGCTCTCAAGAGACTCCTATAAAGATGTATTACATCATAAAGAAAATGAAAGATAGTAACCCATGTTATTAAACTGTCAACATACGTTATATGACAATTTGTCCGCAATCCAGTTCATCTTAAAGCCTTACTGTTGGCTGTAACTTAAAAGAGCAAGGCTATTCAGTAATCATCAAAAGCCTAAGGTACTTTGGAGGAAAAAAAAAAGTAATAATTGCTCCACTGTTCCACTGTGAATTTCATTGATTCCTGTACTGCAGTGGCTTACCTCATATATGGAAGGATTCAAATGGATTATGGTTTTAGAAGCTTTTATGAGTTATGCAGTAGATTTCTCATTTTAGACCAGATTAGAAATGCTTTCTTATAATAGTAATAATGAAAAATAAATAGCAAAGCCTGACCTACGGATATCGAGTGATAAACATGGGGAAAAGGCATTGCTCTAAAAATGCCACTAATTCAGTATCAGAAAGCGTATCATAATTCTGAAGTGAGAGTGATTAAGGTGTTCCAAGGCAAACAAGATTGACCTTCCAAATCTGTGCTGAAGAATTGACATTTGGTTTATGCAAAGATAGAAGCAGAACACATGAGGGAAAAGAAATAAAATAGTCTCCTGAATCAGTTAAAAACAGTGTATATGGTACATCTGCCAGTACAATGCTAATTTCTGTTACACTGAAAGTTCTGTTTTAGCTCTGAAATTTAACTAGCCCTGACGTCTGGTTATGAGAAAATGCTTATTCTATGGCTGCAATATTGCAGGTAGTCCTTAATTTATGATGACAGTTGAGTCCAAAATTTCAGCAAAGCATTGAAAGATTATGGGTTTTGCTGATGTAAATTAGCAACATGTACAGGTAGTTCTCAATTTACAACAGTTCATTTAGTGATCAAAATTACAATGGTACTGAAAAAACTGTTTTTCATGCATATATTCACTGCAGTATTCCCATCGTCATGGGGTCAAAATTCAGATGCTTGTCAATGGAATCAGATTTATAATGGTTGTAGTTGACCTGGGGGGGGGGGGTCATGTGATCACCTTTTGCAACCTTCTGACAAGCAAAATCAAGGGGGAAGCCAGATTAACTTAACAGCTGTGTTATTAACTTAACAAGGACACTGATTCACTTAACAACTGACAAGACAGTTAATAAAATAGGGCAAAAGTCACTCGTCTCACTTAGTAACAGAAATCTTGGGGTCAATTGTGGAGGTAAGTCAAGGACTACTGCTATTTCTCTCTCATCTTTCCAACTATAAATTGACAGTTGTATAAGTAGGTAGTAGGACATAATGGAACTTAAAGTCAGAAAAGTTTTCTTTGCAATTTACTTCAAATATGTGAGGTTAGACCAGGTGTCTAAGCAATCTGCCCACAGGTTTTTGAGAAATACCAAGTAACATACCAAGTAACACCTAAAATGAAATTCATTTGATATTAAAAGTAAAGTAGGTTATGTTTTTGGCATGTTATACTTCAACAACTCTCAGGGGAAGAACTTTATGAGGCATATATAAAAATAATAAATCACTGAGGAGCAAAACTTTTAATGGCAAAGTTATTTACAGTTTTCCAAAGATGTACTGTGGTTGAATATCTGGTGCTAATGATAAATTATAGCATCCAAAGCATTCCTGCTAGGATAATTACCTATAAGATATATATTTAAAATTCCCACCTTGAAAAAAAAATCCAGGCTTTCTTCTTATATAACTTCAGGAGGGCTTGGTATATTATTCAAGAAAATGGGAAAGAACAGAAAGAAAGAACTGGATCATTCATTTCTTTTCTTAGTGTTTGGATTTTGAGCAACACTTTTTCTTCTTAGCCAACTATAATAGTTATCTGCACATTCCTATTTTCATAGACTGGCAGTTATGATATAATGATTAAAAATATGAAGGCAATGTTGAAATAAACTTTACTTATGGTGGCTACATGAAATTGATCCGTACAGTTTTGTTGCACATGGTGTAATAAAAGTCAAGCTTGTGATATTTAGTATCATTCCCCCTTGATCAATGTTTATGTCGTATAGAATAGAATAACAGAGTTGGATGGGACCTTGGAGGTCTTCTAGTCCAACCCCCTGCTCAGGCAGGAAACCCTATACCATTTCAGACAAATGGTTGTCCAATCTGTTGTTTTAAAAAATTCCAGTGTTGGAGAATTCACAACTTCTGGAGGGAACTGGTTAATTGTTCTAACTGTCAGGAAATTTCTTCTTAGTTCTAGGCTGCTTCTGTCATTGATTATTTTCCACCCATTGCTTCTTGTTCTGCCCTCAGGTGCTTTGGAGAATAGCTTGACTCCCTCTCCTTTGTGGCAACCCCTGAGATATTGGAACACTGCTATCATGTCACCCCTAGTCCTTTTTTTCATTAAAAAATGAATATATCTACTCAGAGTATCATGTTTCCATTGACATTAATAATATTACATATATAAAGAGCATTTATATGTATGAAGGCCTCAAAAGAACTTTCTTCATATATTATTTATATTGATCAAGGAAATATTTCTAAGCAAATCCCAGATAGAATTATAAGGTGCAAAATAACAGAAAACAAAAAGGTGACCCGTGTAAAAGAAAGGTGATAAAACATTATCAAAACAAAACTGGGCTTTGATGCTAAACAGGTTGAAAATATATCAGCATCTGGGATTAGAATCTCAGGATGGAAGGCTAGACTGGGAAATTGAAAAAGGACCCAGAAAGACCACAGAGAGGTCCACAGGCTATAACCCAAAAGGTCAAAATAGCAGCCACACTAGTACGACTGAAGCTCTGGCTGATTACTCTCTTTATTTTTCTTGTGGTGGGGAAAAAAAGAATAGAAATCATGAATGGAATGGAAGGCCTGGATTTGAGACAAAAACATAGATTTGGCACTATTATAAGGAAAAAACTAAAAATGGTGGGGCATTGGGTCTGTTATTGAAACACTGCCTTTATATTCTGCAGCCATAGGTCTGCAGAACATGGCTTTCTGATTTTTCTCTTTCAGAAGAGTGTCTCTGCAGAACAACTAACAATTTGATAACTCTCCAAATTAATATTGTTGTTGCTGTAAACAGAGAAGTGGAGGCACAGTTTCCATGCCAGAGATGCTTAAAGAGACAGAGAGTCTATGATCTCTGAGTAGCTGATATTACTGGCGCCTGCTGAGAGAGTTTAAGCCAATTCTCCAATCCATTTGTGGTCTGGGGAAATGCTCTTAGAGCTTGCCAGCTCCTGTGACTGTGGATGGAAACCTTACCTCAGTGTGAAAGCCCACATGCTACAAAGTCTTGTCTCTGGATAACCGCCCCAGGAGTAAATTAGATCTTATCATTTATGGAGGGTTTCAGAAGAAAACATTTGCTTTCTTGGTCAGGAAGGAGTAAGGAGTGACGGGGGAAAAGATTAAGGATTTCATATCCTGGAACAATTGTGGTAAAGTAGCAGAAAAAGGTGGCTTTCAGAAATCAGGCCAAGAGCTGGCAGCTCTATCAAATGATGATTGAGGCCTGTTAATTGAATGCAATGCTTTGCTGTGCAAAATATGAGAGTTATGAATGATAGGACCTTACATCTCAAACAGTCATCAAAACTGGGCTCACTGGATGGCTACCTAGCAGAGAAGAGTCTTGCCTGCTATGTACATCATCCATATTTTTGCAGCTGGGATCTGATAAGCCCTAAGAGAGAAAACTTAAAATACCAATGTTTGAAGAAAGATATGTATTTCTTCCATTCCCAACCACTTCACTGCACCATTTGCCATTTTTATTACATGGAAACCATTCATAAATGTGGCCAAATAGGCAGTTTTTCACAACAAAGCAAAAGTTTGGAGAAAATAGCTGTGAGCTGCTTTCCTATTTGTGCTGTGGTTTTGAACCACTTTGTCAAAATCATGTGTTTCAGTTTAAAATAGCTTATAACTTAAATGCATTCTATATAAGAAAGGCAATACACGAGTTCTATTTACCTTGACAGGGAACGTAATATACAATTAGGAAAACACTAAACTATTTTGTGACAACTATTTTGAATCTCTGAGTAAGCTAGAACAGAGATAAACGCAAACATAGCATTTGAGGAAGCTTGGGAATGATTTCATTTTACACTTTCATGAATGGGCTGGGGTGAATTCAAAGCAATACACTTGCTTGGCTCAACATTAGTTTGCATGAGGGCGTCTCATATTTCAAGAAATGCTCCATTGGGCTTTTTCAGACCAGGGATGGGAGAAGTGACAGATTTGTGAAGACATTTAACTAATTAAGCCAATTAAAGCATTCCTTTCAATTGGTAGTAAATTGTCCTGAGGTATGGAGGAAATTTTAACAGATCCCATGAATTATTAGGGGTAGGAGGTGCAAAAGATTTTTCCCCCTGGTTGGGGAAAAGAATTCAGAAAATCACTTAGCAATTTTTCAGAATATTAATTGATATTCAGACAAGCAGTAATGTAAAAACACTGCTCAGGGATTTCAGGGTAAGCTGCAAAAACACATTGAGGGGAACAACATTCAGCAAAGGGGCAGTGATCTTTCCCATATTTTAGTCAAAAAGATTTGCCTGCTGCTTCATACTGCAAATTTTGTATAAATATTGTGCCAGGATATGTTAGCCTAACAATAACAATATAACTGATGGGTTAAGCACGCTGAAAAGATATGGTGCTTTCCTTTTGTTTGTTATCTCCATAAATAAAATTTTCTGATTAGCTTTTGCATTCATGGAATAGGGGAGGAAGGCTCCTGGAGTCCCCATTTCAGCTTGCAGGATTTTATATGCCTCCCAAATGCTGGAACTGCTGCTAAGTATATACTGTAGCAAACGTATTAAAAATAATTGTGTTGATGTACTGAAGCCATTTGCTGGAATAAGTAAAGACTGAAAACCTCCTGATAATCTTTCCTTTGTTTAACCCCTTGGTGACTCCTAGGATAAACCAGACAAATGGCAATGGCATTTTTCCATTTGAGACAAAAGGGGGGGGGAATTGATCAGTGACAGCTCTGAGCATTTGTTGCTATTTGCTTCCTGAACCTTAATAACGTAGATCCTCCTGTACTTTTGTCAGTTATGTACTATATTGGGCATGGGCATATGTGCAACAGGCTCCCCTTGGATACAACAGGTGGTTTAGCTGCTGTCAAGTCGCCTTGGCACAATATCCTTCTTAGTATTAAAGAAAAAAATGACTGAGAAAGGCTTTGGGCTGAAGCCAGACTTAGTTTTACTATCTGCTTAGATTTCTTTGAAACCCATCACCTGTTGTTAGTTAGGGCAATTTTTCAACTTGACTATATATTGCAACACACTATTCCTTTAGCCTGGTTGTTGCTAATGGTTTCAGTGGTTGTTGGAATCATTCTTCATCATAGATTGCTTGAATACCTTGCCTTTCCTGTTTACAGATTCCATTAAAACCAGGTTCAGAGTGATTGTGTCCATGCCATGCAGAAGTGGTGGAGATAGAGGCCTTCACTTCAGTACCTTACTTACTACCTGGTGTGATTGAAGTACTGTAAAAGCAGGATGTTTCATCAGGATACTATGTAATAGCCCAGGCGGCATAGTGATGAGAATGCACTATTGCAGGCAAACTCTGCTCACAGTTTGGAGTTCAATTCTGATAGGCTCAAGGTTGACTCAGCCTTCCATCTTTCCAAGGTCAGTAAAATGAGAATTCAGATTGTTGTGGACAATATGCTGACATACTATACTGCTAAGAGAGTGCTCTAAAGCACTATGGAGTGGTATATAAGTCTAAGTGTTATCCTACGTAAGGATACTGGTTATATCCATGCTTTGATCTAGTGCCTGGCATATTCATTGAATGATGACCACTTAGATCCTGCATTCTATAGATTATGTAAACCATGTTGATTAAAATGACTTGATTGTTTTAATCAATAATAATAAAAATAGTACATGATAATAAAATAATATCAACCAATATGCCAGTGTCTGAAATAGGACTGCCTTTATTTAGTGGGCATTTATGTATCTGTCTTCCTTCCCCCATTTCTCCAACATGCAATCTATCTCTCCAGCCTTAAAAGGATAGATAAAGTACAACAGAATAAGACATTAATAACTGAGCTTGCACTTTTTCTGCTATGAAGGCAGCTTTCCCTAAGTACCTGGTTGATCTCCACAGCAGCATATCCTTGTTTCAGAGATTAAGCCATGCCTGTCTAAGTTTAGATGGCTTTATAAATCCAGGGAGATGAATGTAGTTTCACTGTATTTTTATTGGATTTCTGCTTGGGATGAATCCAACAATAACCAGCTTTTGAGAATAAAATGCTGTATCAGAAAAATCCTGCTTGCAACAGCAGCACTAGCACCAGCAGGAAAAAAAAATCTTCCCAAGAAACAACTGATTTCACATCTGTGTATTCCCCTTCCTGCAGTCTGGCCTATGTCTTTTGGAGACATATTACTAGCATCTCTGCAATATCCAATGGTGTCCCTTCCACGTCCTGCCTATGTTTCTTTTTTATTCTTCTGATTATCTTAATGATAGAATCAGTGTTAGCTTCCATTTCCCCAACCAGGGGACAGAGGCGGGAGCGTCCATTACTGCATTGGTTTTATGACATCCATTTCTGATGAAGTGGATATGAGAACTGACCATCAACAGCATTTAAGAAATTCAGTACAGCTTTCTGCCAAGCAGGGAGTCTATACATCGTTATTTAGCAGGTTTTTAAACAATAACAACATCTGAATGTGAGAAATCTTGTCATGCTTTTTTATTGGAAGGCATACAATACAGTGAAAAGGCTTGAATCATCAAATGTTGTGTAAGAACAGGGTTGATATTTGCTGCAGTAAGAACAATATATGAAGGAAATAAAGCATATATAAGAATAAATAGAATACTTAGGACATATGATTCTAGGTTGAAGAGCAAGAAGCAAATAAGGCAAGAATATGTGAAATCTGTTTGTTATTTAATGTGGTTAGAGAGCAAATTACAAATGAACAATTATGTAACAAATACTCATGAAGATTTTGGAGATGCATTGGTTGGAGCCATGTATACTTGTTTTTATTCTTAAAGAGTGCATCCTAACTAAATGTAGTAGCATCTATATATTACTAAAATTGTCATGACCTTTAACTGCATGAAACAGAGCATCATAATGCACATCCTTTTTTTTTGAACTAAGGTACATCAAATGGGCTAACGTACATAATATGTCAAAAACATAGAAGCCATGACTCCCGAGGGAATGAATTTGGGAAAATTGTTGCTGCTTCAATGCTACTGGCTGCTACTGTGGTAATGTGATCAATGTTCTGTGGCAGTTTCAATGTTCTCCATGTTCTCAATATTTTCAATGTTCTGTGGCAGTTTCCCAGTCAGTTTCACAATCCCTTGATCCCTCCCCCAGCCAGCAACAACCACTTACCTGCTGGAAAGGGAAGGGAAGATTTCTGATGCTCTCTGCCAGATTTCCCAAAGAAACTCAATGGGGAAGCCATTGAGGCAGTAAGAAGTTGCTCTTTTGCCCCCCAACAGATCATTTTGTTTCTCTATTTAGGTAAGAAAATATCTCGGAAATGATGACTCAGTAGGGCATGGATTGTCTTGTTCTTATTAGAAATACTTATATTATTATTTTGCTGACAAATACTAGCTTCCCTTTTGGTGTTTAAATGTTAAATGTTAAAATAATCTAAAAATAAGATATCAAGAGTGCAATAGAATCTCACAGCTGCTAAAAAAACTTCTTGGTAGATGGATTCAGTAATGGGTTCCTACCAGTTCTGATCAGTTCAGCCAAACTGGTAGTGGTTTGGAGGCCTGGAACTTGCAGCGACCCAGGCCTGCCACGCCCCTGAACAGGTTCTCCTACAGTGCCGCCATTTTGATTTTTGGTTCTGTGCTTGCGCAGAACAATTTTCATTATACAAATTTATTTATTTTTTCATTTTTTAACATTTTGCACATGCACAAACCTATTTATGTGCAAATGTGCATGTGTGCAAAGAGTGCATATGGTGTGCATGCACAAAAGTTTTGCATGCACCAAACTGACAGTAATGCTGGCAGCAACCCACCCCTGGATGTATTAGTATATATAAATTCCATACTGGAGATCCAGGTTCTAGTTTCTTCCAGTATTCTCTCTGACTTGGCTACTATTTACTTAAGAATACAAGATAGCACTGGTGGACAAAACATATGGATCTCCAAAGCTGCTACTGAACTAAGGAGACTATAATAGTGATGATACATAGGAAGGTAAGTAGATAGATATTATTGAAATATATTAAACTGTCTATAGTACACAAAACAGTGAGTAAAATATACTGTATCTTATCTGCAGGATTCCCATCATACCTGCACATCTACACATTGAAACCTTATATAAATTAAGCCAATTACTTTTCAGTCTTACCCATCACTAGGGAGCAATTTAGCCTTATGTCTCCACATAGCTTTTGACCTCTTTCCTCTAATCCATGTCTTTGAGATGTCTATTACAGCAATGACATTTAAAGGATAAGCTCCAATCTTTAAATGTCTGGAAATAGTAAGATGTAGGCATTTTGGGGATGTTTTTTTCCTCCCTCTTCACTAATCATCATCATACCAAAGTATCTGGTACGAAAGTGACTCAATCAAGAGTCAATTTGAGCAGCACACAGCATGTGATAATCCAAAATGGGAACAATCTGGCAGCTCCATTTGACATTTAATGTCTTAATACATCTGTTTGCATTCATGTAACAAGTGCAGTGACAAATAAAAAAATGACCTAGAAGGAGTCTTCAAAAAAGAAGGGAGAAAAAAATCCCTTTTCAGAATGTATGGATTACTATTTTAAAATAATAAAAAAATCTAATTCCTTGACAGAATCTATACTGGATGTCAAATAAAATACCGTCATGTGGAAGAATCCACCATTAATTTGATATAAAGAATCTAATCTTGATTTTCACTGATGGATTTTTTTTACATGAAAACTATTCTGCTTCTAGCTGCCTAATTATTTCAGCAAAACAAACAACATAATGTCACATTTAAGGAAATCACTCAGTTGCAAGAAGGAAGAGCTATTTCATCTTAGGGGGATAAAATGCCTCATGATTTTTCAGTTTCCCTGTGTTCTCATAAAGAGCTGTTGCAAAAGGCAACATTTGGGCTGTTTGAATTGGATACTCAGTCTTTATTTGGACCCCTGTTTTGAAATGTTCGCCTTCACCAGCTGTTGCTGCTCCTTTTCATAAGCCACACTTTTTCTGGCACATCACACTATGCTGGAAGCTGTCTCTAACAAATGTGCCAGCCTTTTACTACTGAATCTACTGGAGTGGTAGGAGGTTTTTAATGTTGTGAATTGCTTGTAGCTACTCAGATGGCTGGGAGAAAAAAAAGAATGGCTTGCCAACTCTACTTACCATCTGATAGCTGATCATATTGGCTGAATATTAGCAATTCCTTTAACCCTCAACCAAATATCTAAGTCCTGACTTTTGGTGATATTATTAACTTAACAAAGAGTGAGGAAAATCTTGTGAATGCTGAAAGTTCCATTCTTGATCCAGGATAGCATGCTAATGATAAGATTTGTCCAATTCTCTTTAGTTGCTGTCCAGTATATTGAAATATTTCCAGGTTCTACACAGTATTTATTCTTATAACCATGCACACACATTAATGTACCAAGATACAAAGCTCTTTTGCATGATGAAGTATCGACAGAATGTTATGCAAAGAACCTCGTGTAAATATCAGCAGAAACAATTTGCAGGATCCAATCTGGCTTGGTCACTGGGACTAGGACCCAGATTGAATCCTGCAACATTATCCTGGGACACCTTCACCTTCATTCACCTTCATCCATGAGAAACAATTTTCTCATGCCAGTCTTTACACAAAGTTACCATATTTGCCTTTGGAGGGCAAGGGTGGGCCAAGTGAGGTGCTGTACATATTTTTTTTTCTAAGCACACAGTAATTTTGTATCATGTGTACTGAAAGGAGGGGTGGATATGATTAAATAATTTAAAATTTTTAATCTTGGAACATCTTGTCAAGGTTTTAGGAAAGGGTTCTTGAGACTTAAGACACTCTAAATTTATTGCAGAATTACAGGTAATATATCTGCAGTGTTTCATTTTTACATAGGAAAAAGACAATTTCTAGAAGGGCAACCAGAATCAGATGATTGGTAAAAGGAAGAAATATGTAAATAGTTTTCTCTCCCACTTGTAAAAATTCACCTCACATATAATTGCTAACAAATATTTGCTCACTTGTTTATACAAATTAAGAATAAGCTATATCCATTAGTATTTATGTGCTAAAACGATTGCTTTTGAGATTATTAGGGCAATTTACAAGTTTTTGAGTTTCAGAGATCTGAAAATATCCTGTATATAAATTTCAAATTATGTGAGTCCTCCATAACATTTTTCAAGTCATCGGTATTGGTATGATTTGTTAAGCAAATCTAAAAATTCAATCTGCAACATATATGATATATTATTTTTTAAAAACGTTTCACATAGATTTATTGAGAAGATTTGATAAATGACATTGAGTTTGACAATTATAGAGAGATTTTGGTCTTGCTACCCTACATTGAAAAGCACAGCATTATTCTCAACACTATTTTTGTGAACAGACCAGGAAAATCCACACAACTCATTTTTCAAAAGCACCATAAACTTGCATATCAGAACAAATACATTCATAAGCAATGACATCTCCTAATAAATCAAATGGGTCTTTCACAATAAATCTTTTCAATCATCTGTTCCATGTATTTACTATATCTTTGAAGCAGCGAGTAGTAAGATACTGTTAATGCAACCTTCAAAGACTTGATTCCCAGCTGTCACACAGCTGTTGATATTAAAATGTACTTTGTAATATAGAATTCCTGCTTTAGGGACATAACTCATGAACATAGCAGAGGACTCCTTCCAAAAGTCACCAAGGCTAAATTCATAAAGTATTTTGAATAGAATTTCTCTGAACTATAAATTTCTATATTTGTCTGAAGTATTACAACTGTAATTTTGCATTTATTATGCTTGCATTTATTATGTGTGCTTGCTTGCATATATATGTACATTACACACTCTCTCTCACACACACCAATTGTCATAATTGAATTGCTATTTGAAAAATAAGTTAAAATGAAATTAACTTATATCCCATTTGTTCATTTTGGGAGAAGAAGGCATCCCAGGGTTTTTTTTTTAAAAAAAATCTCTTACATTTATACTATTTATGATACAGCCACTCTGAAAACTCAATGTTTTTCAGTTACCAGACTAGAAGCTAATTGTTTCATTCAATGACAAAGTATATATTCATGAATAAATTTGTTATGCACATCTTTTCCAAATAGTTTCTCATGGACATAAAAGACAATTTTCAAATAGAGCATATTTTCAGATTGCCAGTCTTTTAATTGCTTGTGTCAAGTGATTTTATTATTGAATTGAAACAGGGTTTAAGTGGGCTGTTCTGAATGTTTTAGTCAAGGTTCCTCCCTCCGTCCCTTCTTTCCTAATGAAAAGTAATACATAGATTCACAATTATAATTTACCTTTTCTATAGAAGAAAACTGAGACATCTTAGGCCATCAATACTTTTCTATTAGCTTGTAAAGAAGTGTATTGTCCTGTTCCCTCATTCCATAAAACTACAAAAGAATACTTTCCTCTCACTGTAAAAATATCATTAAAAAGCATTGCATTGCTAGCTTCTCTGCTCAAGGCAATTTTGTGGTCTTTGTGGTGTGAATGGTTTCACCTCTTTCATATATATATATATATATATATATATATATATATATATATATATATATATATATATATATATATATGTGTATGTATGTATGTATGTATGTATGTATGTATGTATGTACGCACGCACGCACGCACACATATATATATATATATAATCACAATTATCAAATTTATTTATTGTTTGTTTGTTTGTCCTGTCCATCCGTCCGTCCATCCATCCATCCATCCATCCATCCATCCATCTATCTATCTATCTATCTATCTATCTATCTATCTATCTATCATCTATCTATCTATCATCTATCTCATCTCAATAATTCACAATTATCATATACATAAAATAATAATAAATGCTATCATCATGAATTAAATATAATTAGAACAATGTGATAAAAGCTATAGTGTCTTATAACACCAACCAAACACATTCATCCTCCTCAGGACTGAGGCAACATCTCATTGTTGCCTCAGTCCTAAAGCAAACATTTAAGAAGTTATAATATATTTCTCTCTCTCTCTCTCTCTCTCTCTCTCTCTCTCTCTCTCTCTCTCTCTCTCTCTCTCTCTATCTATCTATCTATCTATCTATCTATCTATCTATCTATCTATCTATCATCTATTTTGTATATATTAAATATTGTATGTAAGTAGTTTACAGCTATTGAAGCTAAAGCCTTTCTCTTTCTGTCTGCTATAGGGCCTCTCGGGACTCATAGTACTATATAACATTCCTCCCTACTTAGAAAGTGATAAACAAACTCTTCTCTTAAGCAAGATCATAGTTCCTCAATATCCTAGACACAACAATCATCACATCAGAAGTGGTAGCGCACCTCACTGGATTCCAGGTGAGTTAAAATACTATCATCTTTGTGTTAATTACTTTTAAGGAAGACTTAGAAATATTCCAAAAGAGAACATTTTGTTGCGTGTTGCTTGAGGTTTATCACTAACAATTATTAGTAACATAATGAATCCCATTAATTGAAAAAAAAAAAACAAAGCACATTAACATACAGACTGTAGGGTATTATCAGAAAATACCTCATAAAGTTAGCCAAGATAGCCAAACAAAAAAGTCTTGACGTATGCTGAAAATGTCATCAGCTAAAATGTCTATCTATCTATCTATCTATCTATCTATCTATCTATCTATCTATCTATCTATCTATCCATCCATCCATCCATCCATCCATCCATCCATCCTCCATCCAATTTCTACACCAGCCATCTCATGCAACCAACTCCAATTACCAATAACTATACTGTATATACATTAACAGACACACAGAAATATATGAAAACATATGCACCTATTGTTTAGATCTAATATCAGTGATGATTTTAGTCCACAGATGACACAATAGTGGAAGAGAGCATATTGGTGGATCATCGTATAATTATAAACATTAACACTGGCAATACATTTCTTTAATAAAATGTTCCACATTCTTATTAGGCCATTAAAACATAGGACATATCATAACTCAGTGTATCTCCTGAGGTAATTTTAACAATTTATGCCCTTTAGCAATAGCAATAGCAGTTAGGCTTATATACCGCTTCATAGGGCTTTCAGCCCTCTCTAAGCGGTTTACAGAGTCAGCATATTGCCCCCAACAACAATCCGGGTCCTCATTTTATCCACCTCGGAAGGATGGAAGGCTGAGTCAACCCTGAGCAGGTGAGATTTGAACAGCCGAACTGCTGAACTGCAGTCAGCTGAAGTACCCTGCAGTGCTGCATTTAACCACTGCGCCACCTCGGCTTTACATTCAGGAAAAACAAGAAGTGATTATCATGAAGAAAACGTTTGGCAGGAACAAGCTTAAATAATTACAGTGCAGGAATGGTTTTGGCCATTTGTTTGATTGAAGAATATGCTGAAGTTTTAGTAAAGCTCCTTGATGAGAAGCAAGGCAGAATTCCGTTAGTGATAATGCTTCAAAATCAATAACCGCATGAATATATTTCAACATCAAGGAACTTGATCCTCAATCCAACAATGGAAGGTGTAGTAAAGCAGCAGCTATGGCCATAAATGTGTTGAAAAAAAAATAGCATGAGATTGCAATATGGAACAATTATGGTTTTATGAGACTGAAGCATGTGTATGAATAATCTGTGATCTGTTAATTGAATAAATGGACATTTATGAATAATCACTACAATTTTTTTACAGGTGTAGCCCAAATCTATCACAAAGTTTCATGCTCAGCCCGGGAAAGCTTCTACTCTTGAGAAGAAAGTAAACAGCTGGAATACAACAACAACAACAACAACAACAACAAAAATCATTGATCAATCTTCTTGAATCCAATAGCAAGATGGTACTAAGTTGCACAGGATGCATCAGTAGCCACAAAAGTTGGCACGGGTTAACATGCCAGATAAGGTTCCTTAGCTAATGTACCACACAGTTGTTGAAATACTCAGCTGTTATAGACCAGTGCCAAGTGACTTATATTTTACTCAGCAGGTGTAGTGTTTCTAAATATCCACATAAGTAGCAATGAATGAAGTCAGCTAGCTGGAAGTAATTAGAAAAGAATGCAAGAGATCCAGGTTCTCAGGTGTTGGGGCTTGCAGAATAGCTTATACCTGGTTTGGATCAACATTAATTCCTTCAATAAGGACATCTCTTAATATAACAATGGCATCCAAACTAAAGTGGTATTCACTTTTGTTTAGTTTAAGCCCTCTTTTATAGAATCTCTCAAAAACTGTCATCAGTCTATCACAGAGCTCTTCAGTTATTGCTGCATAGGTGATGAAATCATCCATGGACCAGACCACACCAGAAAAGCATTACAAGATAGAGTTTATTGCCTTTCGATAAGCTTTGAGAGGCCATATAAAATTTTACAGAGCTTATAATCACTGTGATACATTTTAAAGGTTGTCAAATAAATGAAATTCTGGTATTACTTCAACTTGCAAAAGTTAGTAACATGAAAAGTATTAGTTGTTACTCCTGAGCCAGTTTTATTTTCTGCTCTCAGATCGATTCATACAAAGATGGTTTCCCTTAATATTGCTTTTTGATATAATCAATACATTGAAGTTTCATTTTTTTCTTTATTAACTTTATGTATTTAAAGAACTTGTATTGAGTGTGTGGAGCTGTCATAAGTCATAAATGTTGAGTTTGCAGCACATTAACTGGTTTTCAGAGAAGCTTCAGGATATGAAATTTCAGAAAACATGTCTAAAGTGATCCTGGAGAAAAATAATGAATTCTACAAGGTAAGAGCCTTTGCTAAGAAATACATCATGGTGATGTGAGAGACAAAATGGAATTAATTTTGTGTTCTTACTACATTTACTGTCTGCCATCCAGTACAAAGGTGGATTCCTACCAATTCAGTCCGGTTTAGCTGAACCGGTAGTAACTTGGCAGCCTGGGTCGCTGGAACTGGCAGTGACCCAGGCCTGCCACACCCCTGAACCGGTTCTCTCGGGAGCGCTGTAGGCGGCACCATCTTGTTTTTGCCTTCTGTGCATGTGCAGGGCAAATTTTGTTGCATGCGCGCATGGTACATCCCTGAGTGAACTGGCAGTAGTGGAATCCACCCCTGATCCAGTAGCATATTGTTAGGTGACTTGCCCCTTGCTACGGAGTCATGTAACATAACTAGGATCCAGTCAGAGTTGGATGTTGGCTGTGGAGGACTTATGGAGTTGGCTGAGGCTATTGGTTATGCAGGAAGAGTTTGATGCTGACTTGAATCCTGGAATATTTTACCGCCAGACACTATACGATTCCATTTTGCTGGACTTTTCACTGCCTTTTGTTGATGAACCCGATTCATGGAAATACGTCTAGAGATGGTTCTTGTTTCTTCAGTAGGTATTTATCATTTGTGAATGCATTTTCCCACCCCTTGATCTCAAGTCATTTTTAAGATTCCCTATTCACATGTCTATATTGAAATTGTTTTGTCACATTTCTTCATTGTATGGAATATGTATCCATACCGGCTTCAAAAAAAGGTATCTTTTTCTCCTGATGAGTTTTGGGGGGAAAATTCACTGGACTGTAGCACTGGAAACTGGATACTCTTTCAAATAATATCTCATTCCTTGTTCAGCTTTATGGCCATTTCCAAGAATGCAAAATGGTCAGTCCATTTTATACAGAGGTCATTGGCATTATTATACAAAGGTAGGAGATCAGCAGAACCAAAGAGCTATGATCTAACATTCCAGATCCCATCTTTGTTCCTGATTTCCTAACAGATTTTTGATGTATTCTCCAGAATAAGATCTGATTTAAAACTCCTTATTACATAGTACTTTGAGGCATGGATTTCCCTCAGTCTTTTGTTTTGTCTCAATCCCCACTTTCTTTCTGATGCAAGAGGGATACAATCAAGATCAAGTGAGGTACTAATACCACTTTATAAAGCCTTAGTAAGACCACATCTAGAATACTGCATCCAGTTTTGGTCACCACACTATAAAAAGATGTTAAGATTCTACAAAAAGGTTCAGAGAAGAGCAAACAGGATGATTAGAGGACTGGAGACTAAAATATATGAAGAACCGTTACAGGAACAGGGCATGGCTAGTCTAATGAAGAGAAGGATCAGGGGAGACATGATAGCAGTGTTCCAATACTTGAGGGGCTGCCACCGAGAGGAAGGGGCCAAGTTATTTTCTGAGGGACCTGAAGGCCAGACAAGGACTAATGGATGAAATTTGATCAAGGAGAGATTCAAACTAGAAATAAGGAGAAATTGTCTGACAGTGAGAACAATCAACCAATGGAACAGTTTGCCTTCAGAAATTGTGGAGATTCATCACTGGAGGCCTTCAAGAAAAGATTGGACTGCCATTTGTCATAAATGATGTAGGATCTCCTGCTTGGGTGTGGGGTTGGACTAGATGACCTACTAGACCCCCTTCAAACTCTGTTAATCTGTTATCTTTTCTGTCTTCTGGGATTATAGCACTCCACTAGGGATGGTCATTATCATGACTATCATCACCACCACCACCACCATTACTAATAGGTAAAGATAAAGGTTTCCCGCACACATATGTGCTAGTTGTTCCCAACTCTAGGGGATGGTGCTCATCTCCATTTCAAAGCCGAAGAGCCAGCGCTGTTCAAAGACAACTGCCTGGTGATGTGGCTGGAATTGCCAAATGCCTAAGGCGCATGGAACACTGTTACCTTCCCTTCAAAGGTGGTTCCTATTTTTCTACTTGTATTTTTACATCCTTTGAATTGCTAGGTTGGCAGAAGCTGTGACAAGTAACGGGAGCTCATTCCATTACGCAGCACAAGGGTTTCAAACTGCCGAATTGCCGACCTTTCTGATCAACAAGTTCAGCATCTTAGCCACTGAGCTACCACATCCCGACTATTACTATAGTCATCTATAAATATGTCCATGGCTTTACAAGTCAAAGTCCCCGGTTCAGATGCTAATTTAATTAACCATAGATGAGATTGACCATAATTTGTTACTTGCCTTTTTTGAGTAAACGTCAGTTAGCACAACAAATCCCATGCATCAGCACAACACCTATTGCTCAGTAAGTACAACATGAACAGATTTTATAGGACCCTTAAGCCTTGGAAGAAAATAAGATGCTATTTATTCTTCTGACTGAATACTAACGTTTGTGCATGACCAAAGAGCATTTCTGTGAACTGTGGCATTCTGGAATCAGGCTAAATAAGAGGAAGATCCAATTTAATTGGGAACATTCAGTAGATGAATATTAAGTACCGCACTGTATTTCAGTTCCATAATGTGCTTTATAAAAATAGCAACATAATCAAGTAGAACTGATCAGCAGCCACTTAGTCTGTGCTATGCCCCCAAAGTCTATTTTAAATTGCAGATTGAAATACCCTGTGAATAATATTCATATTAGTCACTTGCCTAGCTTTTTTCAACAATTGTTCTGACTATGGATTACTTACTCTAAGAATATTATTCTGGAACTTTATATTCCTAGCAAAAATCTTTCTGAGCAGCATACTCTTAGCTGTCATTATTTTAAATATAGCACCTTTAACTTGGGCAATATATCAGAAATATAATTCCCTGCAGCAGACTTACTGTAGATCAAGACTCATTTCTGTTATTGTTGTTATTATGTGAAATTGGAAACAAGGAATCTTGTATATCATAACACAATTCTCCTTGTCTTTTATCTGAAAATGTGATATTAAAGTGCCTCTGGCAGTACAGAACTAAAGCTGTGTGTGTATGTGTGTGTGTGAAATCCAATATTTTAATTTATAGAGAAGACTTTAAATTGTCTTTCTCTTCTGCCACATTAAACACCTCTAGCTTTCCAGACACACACACACACACACACATACACACAGAGAGAGAGAGAGAGAGAGAGAGAGAGAGAGAGAGAGAGAGAGAGAGAGAGAGAGAGAGAATTTGATGTTTTGCAATTCCTTTGGCCAATTCATATAATGTTCATTTTGGAAAACACAGCAAGAAGTCATTTGTCCTGCTTTGCATTCGGTGCACTAAATGATAGAGAAGTATAACAAATTATTTTAATCTTTCCTTTCTGCCCACTTGTAATTGAATATATACAGAACGTGATGATGTGCCATCAAATCAGTATCGACTCTTAGCAACCACACAAATTGATTTTCTTTAAGTACGCCCTTACCATGTAACACAGCCTATCCAGCTTGCTGGTGGTTATCATCTTCTTTTTATTTCTATCTTTCCATGCATTAGAACCTTCTCCAGAGAGTTAGGTCTTCACTTGTATCCAAAGTACTGTGTAATAATTTGAGCTTGTTCATTTGTGCCTCAAATGAGAACTCTGTGTTGATTTGTTCAATGATCGCTTTGTTTGAAAAGATATATTAATACTGGGCAGATAAATATTTCTTCAATCCGTTCTCAGTAATAAGGAGAATTTTTCCTTTCTTCCTCCTTCCCTCCCTCCCTTAATTCTCACAGTATTCTTTAATTACTAGATAGCTAGTAATTGTCCTATCTCCAGATTTCTTCTTTCTTCATCTTTTCTAGCTTCCCACACTTCAAGTACCCCAAGGAGAGACATTATAATGGGATTCCTCCTAGAAGGCTTTCAAATAGTAGCATTATGCTAAAGAAATCATTGGAAAATGTCTCTTTTCAGAAACACTGAGAAAGTGTCCCATCCCCCTGAATTTCCCTGCCCACAAAACCTGGCTAAGAATTTTGAAAGGCCATTTGTTGTCTGCTCCATTTGGGGTAGAAATGTATTTTTAATTATAGTTTGGTGCCACATTTGTGCCACATACTATTCTCATAGTTAGGAAAAACATACAGAGCAATTCAAGAAATTAATCCAAATAACAAAACCCATGTAAAACTTTACATTAGTTTTTGTAGTCTCATACAGAAACAAAATTCTTAGCTCAATTTTTTATTTTTTCATTTTGCTGATTGGATCTAATTAAAGTCTTCTCTTTTAATAATACTGCAGATAATCTTAAAACTATTCTGGAAGGTATTAATATGAATGTATTTGGATGAATCCTAAATCCAGTAAGTTGTTTTAGAAAGAGATCATCAGGTTTCTCTTTGAAGTTTTTGTAATAAAATATGGATTTTCCTGAAGCTTCATGAGAACTTGGATGCTCCAACACTGGAGTTTTCAGAAGAGATTAGACAACCATTTGTTTGAAATGATATAGGGTTTCCTGCTTAACAGGGAAGTATTGGATTAGACAACCTCAAAGTTCCCTTCCAACTCTAATAATTATTCTATTATTCTGAGGCCTGTATTAAAATGAGCAGTGTATCAGTCAATAATGTTGGATATATGGGAAAAGATTTGGGTGAGAAATGTAAAATTTACACAAGCCCAAAACTTGAGAGAATTTTTTTATAAGATGTTTTATAGATGGCATTTAGATCCTAAAAAATGGCTTCTATGTATCTGAACTTACAACCTAAATGCTGGAGATGTGATTGTGTGGACGCTACATATTTTCATATAAGGTGGACTTGCAAAAAAGTTAAAGCATTTTGGATAAAAATATGGTGGATTATGCAAAATGTTCTTTAAAAAGGATAAAGTTTACCCCTCAGTTATTTTTGTTAGGTATAATTACTGATTGTACAGTTGTAGAGACTAATCTGATATTGCATTTAAACATTAAATATTTGTAAAGTTTGTTTTTTCAAAAATGCTCAATAAAAAAACACAATAAAAGAACAAAAATGAGCAGTGTATCTCTGAAAAAAAAGTTTCTTTATATATGGGAATAGTTAGAACATAGAGAGAAATAGAATGAATGACAGTTCCAACTCCTAATCACAGAAAAAGAATTATCATGGTTGTCCAATAACTCTGCCTTGGTGGATGGATATTACATAATTACTCAAATACACTGCCTTTGTTCTGTCTCCTGAGGTAAATAGTCATAATAGTTAAATATTTACTGTTTGAAATATGGTAATATATATTGAGCTTTGAGTAGAACCTCAAAGTTTCCTCTTCCTTATTCAGTAATAAAAATGGATGCTGCCCATTGTTCTGTAACTCTGCATATACTATATTTTCACTCACCAGCATATTCAATTTTTTTTCAAAATTGTGCTGATCCCAAGCTCAATCCACAATGCAATTCTTTGTTGATCTTCATTTATTATCAAACTAAAATATTAGTTCACATGCTTAGTTAAAAGCTTGTGAACAAAAAGCAATTTTATGTAGTCCAGACTTAACCAAATTAGGGTTTTTTTAACAACAAAATTTCTGGTTGATTTCAAATATCCAAGTCCGTATCACGTACTTTCTTTTTTTCTTCTAAACACCTCTGAACATTTGATGACATTTTAGACAAAATCTACCACAATTTTTTTTATTTGGGAGATTTATGAAAATTATTCAAAAAATTAAGAAAGGCCTGGAAGCATTCTTACATTATCACAAAGCTGCAAATACTATTCGTTTTGCAAAAAATGTGGCAAGCTTTGATCCTTAAAAGTGTCATATATGCCTAAAAATGAAATCTAATTAGGAAAACCACAATATAAACATATATATGTACACACACACAAACACAAACACACACACACACACACAGAGTATATGAGACTTTTTTTTAAAGGGAAGCTAACATTAAATTTTGTGCACTTACATCTCCAAAAATAGATGATATTGTTATATTATGGTTGCAAATTTCATTCAAATTCTGTTTAAAAGGAAAAAGATATCCCATGATATTCACAGACGAGAGACAACTGTTCAAAACTGTAAATTCTTCAAAACTGAGAATTTGGACATTTTTTGGCTTACTTTTTTTTCCTTCTGTTTAATTGTGTTCAATTCCTGGAGAGTTACTGGGTAAATTCCTTATGTTTTCTTGGCAAGGTTTTTCAGAAGTGGTTTGCAATTACCTCCTTCCTAGGACTAAAAGAAAGTGACTAGCCAAAGTCATTCTGTTTGGCCTAAGCAGAGTAGAACTCCTGGTATCTAGCCTGATGCCTTAATCACTACTCTTGAAATCATATTCTCAATTAACATATGAACCAGATGTGGTATTCAGCTGGTTCTGACCAGTTCTGGAGAACTGGTAGTGGAAATTCTGAGTAGTTTGGAGAACCGGTAAATACCACCTCTGACTGGCCCTGCCCACATCTATTTTCTGCCTTCCGAGTCCCAGCTGATCAGGAGGAAATGGAGATTTTACAGTATACTTCCTTTGCCATGCCCACCAAGCCATGCCGCACCTGCCAAGCCATGCCCACAGAACTGGTAGTAATTTTTTTTTTGAATCCCACTGCTGATACGTAATTGAGGAAATGAAAGAACACTAACAGCAGTAGTAACAGTGATGTGGCATTGATAAGTGCAAACATGATGCTAAACTTCAAATTAAAAACTTTGGTTGTTGAGTGTGACAGTTCTGTTAAAATCATACTTTCAGACCTAAAATGTTCATCTGCATTCAGCACAATCCTAAATGGGATGGATTCATTTTATTTAGTGCCATGAATTAATGTTTATTGAGGCAAATGTGCCTGTGATTATTTATGCACAACAGCATTAAGGAGATGAAGAACAGGATCAATGGTCTGATATCTCTTCATTTTCTGCACCTGGCTGATTCAGCCTTTAATTTTGTTAGTGGAAGTTAAGGAAGCAAGCCTGATGGACAGAAGAGGCAATCTCCCAAGCTATGTGCAAATATGTGTAGAGAGAGACAGAAAAGGAGCGAGAGGGATGATGGGGGGGGGGGGAGGGGAGATTACAGACACAGGCTGAGCTCGACATGAAGAGAGTAATGAGGAATTTGATTTGCTTTCTCTTCTCTCTTACACTTTCAGGCTTAACCCTGTTACATTCTACAGTGACTTACTAGTTACAAAGAGGGCTCTCTGTTTAGAGACTGACAACTGAATGCATTTACAATTAGCTGAATTGATTAACCTTTACAAATACTGCTACCTTTAGATGCTTCCTCCCCTTACCAGCTCCAGTTGAACAATGTGTCTTATTGATAAAAAAATGCCATCCCTTTATGACAGCTCTGATTTGCCAGGGACTTTGTCAGTTATACGGCCTGTCTGGGTAAAGAAGGAATGGGCCCGTCTCGAGTGTCTACTCTTCCTTCCTCCCCAGGCTCCACAATGGTTGTGATTGGCATCACACAAATGGCTCCCCACATCTGCAGTACAAGGGGGGGATTGTGTGACAAAAACAAGCACTGTAAGAAAAATCTGCTTTTCCATATGTTCATGCAAAACCTGGATCTGTATATCAGCGAAATGAGTGAGTGTATGCCTTCTGTGCCTGGGCTAAAGAAAAGAGATTGGCAGCTACATTTGGATAATTATCTATGAATATTATCTATAAGCATTATCCATTACCATTCTTTATGAATGTTCTCTCATCCTGCTTTCCCTAATGACAGCCGAATGCTCTTTTGCACCAACTGTGAGGCTCAACACTATTAAATTCTCCTGGGGTTGGAATTGTTTTAGTTGTTCTTGCTCTGAGTATCTTCAAACGATCTCCCCGGTGACTGATGTCAGTCAACTGGTGCTGATGCTTAGAAATAATGTACATTATTTTCTGAGGGATGTCTTTTTAACCCCATGCTCTGCAAACTTTTTGAACATTGAGAATCCTATTTGCGTGGCTTTGAAGATGGCACTCTGCCTTCCTCCCCGTTCCTCTTTCAAAGGATGGATTTCTGTGATCAGAAAGGTTAATGGACTGACAGCAGAGGTGATCACAGTGCAAATTCATCAGTGTTCCCACCAGGATCTTTCACACTTGGTGTACCTGTTAAAACAGACTTATTCCCTTTGAAAGAAGAGCAGTGGCTCATTCTCTCCCTCCCTCCCCCCACCTACCACTCCCCCCAGCAATTCATATAAAAGTTCTTCCCAGCCTTTGATCAGTTTTAGATCCTCTGGTATTACATGATTTGACTTTCTGGTCTTAGATTGTGAGTCAGCAGACGCTGATCTGAGGACACTACTTTCATTTTCTTTTCATTAATATTGGTGCTGTATTCACAGGTATTCTGAAAAAGACATGAGATTTGACAGAATGGCTAAGGACAGGATGCCTGCCAGCAGACCTAAAACATGAAATATTTAGATTCTGTAGCTTTTCTGCACAGCTACCATTTTATTCCCTGTCCACATGTCTAACGACCATTTTAAAGCAAGGGGGGTGGGGGGTGGGAAGCATCATTTAAAAAAAAAAATTCAATTGTGTGAGCAACAATTGTTGAAGAGAGGCTAGGAGAGTTTTCTATTATGTGCAGGTAGGAAAATTAACTCATATTTATATATCGTTATCTCTCTAAACTTAAAGTCATGATGTATTTAGGAGCACATATGAAAAGCCATTCATTATTTCCTCCATTAAGAAAAGGACATGATACTGCTGTGGAAAAAAGGAAAAACAACCCTAGGAACAATAATGGCACTCTGCCATTTCTTTTCTGAGAAACTGGGGATTTACGCCCTCCCTTTTTCAAGTAAAATCAGGGGGCTGCTGTAGCAAAGACGGGAGCTTTCACAGCATGACAAACAAATTAGAAAACAGCAGATGCAGCACAAATTAAGATGTATTTAGCACAGCAGTCCATCAGATGTGTGAAAGTCTTTTGTATAGCAGCTTTGTGAGATTGATGCATTGCACCTTTGACAACTGATAATGAACCCTTCTAGCAATTAGAGGTGGAAATACAGAGGATTCAAAAATTGGTGTGATTCCCTATGGGGGGTATTTGCAAGGAAACCACAGAAGGAGATGTTAGTGTGAAAGTTCATTAAAAAAAGACGTTTGATTATGCAAACAGTCTAATGAAATGCTTCCCTTCCCAAAAGCTGATAACACTAACAGGTTGGCCAACTCATTTGCCCTCTAACAATAAGTCTCAAAGGAACCCATTATGACCAGATTTCTCAAGGCCATCCCAAGCCAGTTTGCAATCTGAAGCAAGACATTACCTGATCTCCTTCATGTCCATAAATGGAGATACTAATTTAATTTTATTATATCTCCCTCTTTTTTCTGAGCTCTACTTCAAAACATATCTTCTCTCTGAAGTATTTACACTAAGCCCTGGATCTCCAACCTTAGTTTCTGATAAGTCCTTTGTACCTCGCTATAGGTTTTTTTACTAAATTTTCTGCCTTGATAATCTTGTCTTTTTTTTAACAAACATTTTAGAAAGCTAACATGTTGCAAAGGAAGGACCATATAGTTTGTATATTCAGTAATGTCTTTACTGAATATTATTTATTGTTTAATGTGCCTCACTCAGATCCCAGATTCAGTGTTAGAAAATAAAATGGTTGATGGATGCAGCCCATTACTTTCCCAGAAACAATGCAAAAATAAATTGAGGTAATGGACAGCCACTTCAGATGCTAAAGGAGATAGCAAGAGAGTAAACACACCTTTTATATTGATAAGTGTGCATTTTGCAATTTATGCAAAAATCATTCACAGTGGTAGCCATTTTAGGATGATACATGCTGTCAACCTACCAAATTTACCAGGGACATCTGCTGGAAGGAAGTGGGAAAAGAAGTCAGGGAGATAAGAATTCAAGATGGCAGCAGGGATTTTGTGATTGAAGTCTCACTTGTTTTTAACATGTGCTGCATTTATGGTGCATGTAAAAAGGTCCAGGGCTTCAGTCACATGGATGTGGCTGTGATCTTGACTATTTACCCCTTCCTTTGGCAGACATTCCTGTTCAAAATATTTGAAGACTTTTAAGTCATTCATGTAGGTTTTTAAAATAATGCACTTGACATCTGCATTTAAAATTAATGTTCCCCTTCCTCTTTCCGTTCAAGGAAAAATTCATAGGAATTTTTAAAAGTCATACCAAAAGCCTTTGTATTCCAAATCAGTTATATATTTGGAACTAGTGAAGAGAAGATATTTCTCTTGTGTGAAATGCTGGCCTTCCAGTCTTTCTTCTATTTACTGGAAGATGAATTCTTGGCATTTCCTAGGGCGAATACCTGCTGAGAATAGAATACTATACTGTAGTGAGGTGATGCCTGTTACATATAGAATAATCATTTTCCTTTTTATAGTCTTTTGTTTGAGGATGTCAAATGCTTTACAAATCGAAGAAGCTGCACAGTTATTTTTTCCGTGATTTATGGGAAAGTATGGTTATTAAAGTAGGGCCCCACCCTCTCATTTGCCATAGCTGCTCTTTTTAAAAAATTATCTTCTGATCTTCACTCAACTTGCTAATTAACTTAGAGACATTTTCAAAAGAAGTCTTTGGATGGGTCATAAGAATCCCTATGGCAATAATAATTTCAGAGGTGACTTCTAGATTATTAAAAAGCTAAGGCATCAATTATGTTGAATGCAGATTGCGTAATTTTTTCATCTGATAATAATGACAATAATTTATAACTATTTTTGATAGAGGTTTCTAGTACATATCTCGTATTTCATTTGAAAGCAGACTCCATAACTGAAGTATGAAAACTATTCAACTTGAGTCCAGTGCAATCTGAATCCACATAATACAAATTTCAACAGGGAGAGAATTAAAGAGTGTTTTGGAGAACTGCCTTAACAATTGATATTGCTACATTTCAGTCCAGTCATACTTACTGTCAATTGTGCCCATTTCTCACTCTGCTTATATAAGCTCTCAATAGCAACCTCAATCGTTATTCCACCTTAACATTGCAGATGGAGATAGTGGTCCCAAGTCCCAAACGTTGTCCCAAGTCCTGACCAAACATCCCTGTACTCGTGCATATGATGTCCATTAGTTTTATAAAAGGAGAATTGTCACATCTTCCTTTAAATATTTAAACCTGCCACTACAGTTACTACAAACCACTTCTTAGAATTTCAGACAATTTTCTATCAATAAGAACTAATGGACACATTTCAATTTGGTTTAGTATTGTTTAATTGATTCGGATACTAGCAAAGGAAATGAAGATAGAAACTAAGTAGTTGTTTGACATGATTAAAAGTCTGCACATTTTAAGGCAGTATGTTAATTCTGCCAATGAGAGGGCTAGAAAATCATGCATAAGATGCATCTTAGTCCACTTTTTTTTGTTGCCCATTTATAATCTTCAGACATGATAGACATTGCACAATCAGATTTCACTTTTCCAATATTCTGTTGGAAAACAAATGTTTTCCTTAAACATTACATTCAGTGTGTGTGTGTGTGTGTGTGTGTGTGTGTGTGTGTGTGTGTGTGTGTGTGTGTCTGGATTATTCCACTTCAGCTATCTGCACATTCCTTTTTAAAAAAAAAAATCATTTTGGGGGTAATTTTCAGTGATCAGGGAGACACAGTTGTGGAAAACCAGAAAGCCTGCACTCTATTTTATAACTGTCCAATGGGCTTAATAAAAGTACTTTTTTACTGAAGAAAATGAATGAAATAAAGTGTTTGTTAAAGAAAGTTTAACTTAACAGGAACTGCTGTTTTTCAACATCTGTCTGGCAGATACAAGCCCCCAGGGTTTATACATTCTGGGTCCTTTCAACAAACCAGTGTCATCTTTTGGGATCCAGAAAGTTCATCTTCTCTGTTGCCTTGCCTGCCTTCTGGAATAAGTTTGCCTTGCGAACTAGTGGCTCTCATTAGATGTTATTCCAGAAGGCCTTAAAAACCTGGGTTTCTTGGACAATGAGTTAGGGTAGTAGGATCATCTCTTTGCATGTGTCTATATATGTTTCCTGTACTTTTGGCAAGATTTGTGCTCTATCTATCTTAGAGGGTTTTTACTAATTCATACTATAATTTATTCTGTTGTCCAGATTCATTTAGGAATCAGGTGATGCCTAAATCAAATGAATTAAATTGGATTGTGCAATTTTTAAAAATTCATTTTTAATGAAGTTGTCTTGATGGACTGATTAGTACTAATCTTTATCAGAATTAATAGAATAATGTTGCATTATTTTACTATATGGTTCTTTGCAAGTTTCATTTAAATTAGAGGTGAGTCAGGCAGCCACCAAAGAATTCCTCATAGTGATTTTACAGGACATGTAGTTTCTTGAAATTTCTTATGCTTACTTTGCTTTCGGTTTACAACTTTTGACCTTCATTTCTGATACTGTTTAATACAGGATGCTATTAGCAGTTATCCCCTGATATAATTGTTATTACATTAGAACAGATTGCCAGGCAATGCGTTGACTGCATTTAATCAGGAATGAAAATGATTGAACCTGGGCAAATGAATTGCTTTTTCTGCAGCTTGGTAAAAAAAACAAGTGGGAAAAATCAATCAGCCGGTTTCTTTGTACTGATCTTCTCTCACACAATTGTATCTAATAATTGAACAATGAAATTTAGCCTCTGTTTGTGTCTCTGTGTGTTTACTATGATCATATTTGAATCTAGACATACTATTTACTCTTCAGATAATTCTTGATTTTTCAAAAACAGTTCTTGTACTACTAAACAGTAGCTTAGTTGCTTATCTATAAGCTTATATCTCTGTGCATGAAAATGAGGGCATTTGAGGGCAGGTCATGTCATTTCAGAAAAAGCAATATATTGTCTAATTGGCTTGTACTGGCTTGAACTATAGGAATTTGTTGGCTAACTCCTGCCTCTCCCTGCTTGTGGGACTATACCATAGTAACATGTTGGTATTGTAAAATAGAATAGTTTTTCTCAACTTTGGCGACTAAATATGGTGACTCTGGGAGTTGAAGCCTGTACATCTTAAAGTTGCCAAGGTTAAGGCGTACTGAGATAAGAGAGCAAATGCAGTATTGCTGGCATCCCAACAACTTGGAAGACAACAGAGATTTTACTTAATTGCAAAACCAGAAAACTTCAAAATTCTGGCAATTATTTTATTTTATTTTATTTTGGGGAAAAGGAGGTTGTAGAACAAGTCACTCAGTAAATAGCAAGCAATTCTCCATAGGGAGCTGTTTTCAAGAAAGGGCAAATACTGATTGACTCAGGGGATCTCTACAAGTTCTCGGTTCCCACTTGCATAAACACATCCATGTTTACAATATTATGAAATTATCTGAAAACACATAAAGCAGCTTGGGTAGATCATAAATTAATGTTAAATTGGATTTAAATTTATGAAGTTATCTGGAAAAATTTTGAGAGAGTGAGAGTCTAGGTTCAAAGAGGCCATGATGACCTGAAATATACTCTCTCAAAGTACTGTCATCCTGGATTAAGAAAAAATATGCATGTTGCATGCAATTGAATTAATTGTTCCTACAGCTTGTTTGTTTTCTGCTCCTTTGTTGCATCAGATCCAGGACATTGTGTTCTCAGGAACCTCAGGGATGAAGTCCACTAAAAGAAGAAATTTTATAGCCTTGATTCTTCTGCACAGAACACAAAGAAGTGAGGCCAGAAGAACAGTATTCATTTATATATTGTTTATACCCTACATTTTAGCAGTTTTAAATGTGTGATATGAGGGAAGGCTGCAAAAATATGTATATGATGAGCCACACAATGTTCATATGCTATAGCTCATCACTGTTGTACCTCTCTATTAGATTTACCATCACAGCATTTAGTTCCATCTTTGTTTCAATATACTGGGATTTTTCAGAATGACTGCAAATTATAGTCAATGAATAAAAACTCTCTTTTAAGGGGTGAACAGAAAGGGAGGAAGATCTTAACAGCTGCCACATAATTATAGGACTTAAGATGACAATGATAGCCCAAAATAAAAACAATTCCAGTCTACTATCTGTTTAGCTAAAAGGTTCTACAGAGAACAATGAAGGATGTTTGTTATGAGCTAGAAAATATATCCAAGAATGAGAGAAAACACCAGGAATTATAAACTGTGTCCATGGTAGCATTATCACATTTAAGACCCATATTGAAAAATGAAGATACGAGTACTGAATAAATTTGTGATGTTGTTCTTTAGGACTTTCTGCATAAGACTTCCACTTCTCTAGCATAGACCCCTTGGAGTTGGATTGACTTTAGTTGGATAGTCTCTTAAAAAATGAAATTAACCCTGGATCTCCCTACATGTTATATTAAACAACTGTAAAGCCTATTGAGTTCTGTTGATTCTTATAGCTCAGTGGTTCTCAACCTTCCCGATGCCGTGACCCTTTAATACAGTTCCTCATGTTGTGGTGATTCCCAACCATAAAATTGGTGTCTTGGTTCCCAAGACCATCAAAATTATGTGTTTTTCTATGGTCTTAGGCAACCCCTGTGAAAGGGTCGTTCGACCCCCAAGGGGTCCCGACCCACTGGTTGAGAACCACTGTTATAGCTAGTTTCTAAACTCCACTCTGCAGGCTCTCAGATTAATACAATTTTCCATAAATACATACGCCAGTGAGTTCATTCACTGTGTTTTTCTCTTATGCCTGTATAAATCCTGCCTGAAAATTATAACTCTTTATACTCATATGTTCAGAGTTGAAATCTTTTCCACATGTAGGGAAGAAATGTTCAAGATACATGGCATTAAAAAAGATTAATGATCAGGGTGGAGAGACTGATGCCCTGAAGTGTATCCAAGGGACCATTCACCCCAGCTGCTTCTTAAACCCCAGGATATGCTCAATTTCAAGGTAATTATTGCTATTATGAGACAGTCAACAAACATTTATAAGCATTTCCCAAGCGATTTCCCCTCCCCACTTCATTTCTTATGTCATGTTTGTTGTGCTGGTGTTAGTGATTTGCAATATACCTGTTACATTACACATTTAAGTATCTTGTTCAGCCGGTATCCAACTCTATGACTAAGTTTAATTATTTTATGCTTCATACTTAGGACCAGAATTTATTTTCCATTGGTTTAATAGCCCAGTTGTGGACTTCAGTGTGCCAGTAATAAATTGTAGACTTATTAGTGTGCCAGTGAATGTGATCCCTATAATAAACAGGGATGTGATTAAAGAATAAACAACAACATTGCTGAAAAGGTTCTTGATCTGAATGAGATTGTATATATCCCTTTCATCAAAGTGTGAAAGCACCTAAATCATAAATATCCAGAGATTTAATTTGTTTGATTTAGAGAAACTCCTTGCCATATGCTTCAAAACTCAAGCACTGTTAAATCAGCAGGTATGTATGAGCATAGGATGGAAAAGCAGGAGGAACTGTATTAAAAATTCAGAAAACAAGGTTTTCCACCCATATTGATTTGTCTCCTTGTTCCATTCATATTTATCATATGTATTTTTCAAGAAATTAAGTGTAATGGATGGGGGCAATACTGTGTATAACCAAATATTTTGTACATTTAAATTCATAATGTAACTTGTGTTTCTAAGCATTTTTTCAGTATTTTTCTTAGTACTTATCGCTGCTAGTAAGCATCACAGAATTAAGCTTAGCTATGTATGATACTGCTTTGGTAAAAGATCTCCAGACAGCTTTGGTAAGAGATCCCCAAACAGAATGTTCATTCTTGATGTTGTTTAAAATCTGTTTCTGACATCTGAATTTAATACAGAACTTGTTAAAAAGACCTGTCTATTAAGATCAATAGCCTTGTAAATTGAGTACAGGCCTGAAGTATGACATTACTAGTGTCCTGTCCGAGGGTAACATTTGGGGATAATTCATTGTTATTGCCCTAGAAGGAAAGGAAACAGACATTTTTAAACATTGCAATACAATTCTGTTCATCAGTTTTTAGTGGCAATTGCAGAGGTGGGTTTCTGCCGGTTCACTCCGGATTGGGCAAACTGGTAGTGGTGGCAGCAGGAGGCTCCACCCACCTGTCCAGACACTTCTGTGCATACGCAGAAGCATCTCAGTTGCGGGCACACATGAGCAAACCAGTAGTAAAATAAATTGAAATCAACCACTGGGCAATTGTCTTATTTTTTAAATTACATGCATACACAAACACATAATATACATACCCTACAAAACTGGCATTGATTTTTCTTGTCCTCACTTAACAAAGATAATCAAAGTCTTCCTATTTAAGAGTTTTAGCTGCTCCCCAGTACACTGTTGTGCTCAGTTTTGATTTGATCTGAAATGTCAAAACATTAATGATAAATAAATAAAATTTAAAGTTTAAGGTTTATAGTAATAGACAAATACTCTGGTTTTCTCAAGAAGTTGACCAATGCTGACAACCATTTTGTTAAATTGCCACATAAAGAAACAAAATGATCTTCACCACCTCTCACCCTAATTCTGATATCAAAGATAGAATAGCTCAATGGTTTAAATGAAACAATCCAATTTCAAAATATGCCTGCCTAGGCTCTGTGTGACTTTTTCTATAGAAAGATCATGAATAAAAGTTGGTCCCTGTATAGATTGGTCCCTATTTGGATTACATAATCATAGGCCTTCTCTACAAAAGGAAAAAAGTGCTAATGGGAACTGCACATTATTCATCATGTAGTTTGCTACTAATTTTTGCTTTATTTTTCTTCCACAATTTATTGCATAAAACTGATCTTCTTGTCCCCATTATCATTTCAGTTTAACATTGTGTAAATGTTTACAACAGAATCTGCTTAATCTGACTCTTTAGATGATGATTAATCTCTTTTAAAGCAGTAAGTCTATGGGAAGGTAAGCACACAGAATATTAAAGAAAAAGACGAAACAAATTTCAGTATATCTAACTATTACATTTGAAGAACGTTATTTGGATTCTCTATTTTTTTTTAGTTTGCATGTTAATTTTTACAAATTGGGCAGAAAGTGAAGAATGGAAGGAAATCAAGAGAATAGTTTCACATACAAACAAACAGTTTGAGTATTTATCTTATCTCTTTTGATTTCTCCCCTGGGAAACTTCTTGGTGGCCCTAAACCCCAAACATACAGGATGTAGGAAAAGCTCCGACTTTCAAACACAAAAAGCACATCTCTACTCAGAGACAGGGCAAAGATACCTATTTGACCATAATAAAATATATACTAGTGAATACATTTTAATTCTTGAATTCTTCACTTCTTAATACTGAATTGGATTTTCTTTTTCATGAATTAGGAATATTTCAGGAATACTGTAAAGTAGGTTTTCTTTCTGAGTAACAGGTTTTACTGTCACAGAATGATATTTTCTTCTGTTCACTTCATGCTTTATATTTTCCCCATTTAATGAAAATCTTACTCATCATGAAGTTATGTACATATTACATAATACTGAATGAGAAAAACAGAACTGAAAGTTGTTTTAACTATGACTTTCAGTGCAGGAAATATGTCTAATTTCTATCTCAAACCCTTGTTGAATGGGCAAAAATAAGGAAATGTTAAAAAATTAAAGACAGTGAAAAATATAATGGTTTAAAATCCTTCTGAGAAGGTGATCCAGAATCTTTGACAAGATTTAGGAGTCTCACTATCACTTAAATAATATATTTTACGTCAATGTGGAAAATATTTCTTGAACATTGGACATTTAAAAATCACATATGCTTATGTTTTTATTAATTCTGGTTTATAATTAATTTCATTTGGGATCACAGTTTCCAAATTTTTAGAGGAATATTGTTTATGAAGGAGGGGAAGTTAATTTCAGAATATAGATTTCACCACTAGGATATATTTAAAGCAATCTGCTAGTCTAACATAAAAGTAATCTTTGCTTTTGGACCTATTTCACATATGAAGATTAATAATTTACATATGTTGCTATAGCAACTAGGTATCAAAGTACAATAAGTCTAGACAGTGCTGTTCCTGCCCTTTGAAGCCAAAATCAAATGTAAATATCAGATTTTGAATCCTGCTGCCAGGAATAATTCCTAAAAATTAAAACAGTGGGGAAAAAAACCCTGACTGTGGAGCTTTTCCACCATTAAATTAAATCTTCAAAGCTAATAGAAAGCTTAAGTTTTTAATGGTATTTGTTATATTCACTCTTTAAGTAATTAAGACACAAAGGGGTTTTGAAATAATCCCATTGAATGCCACAGTCCTAAGAGGTTGACACTTAGAAATGTGAAGGTCATATCAATACACACATAAAATCAAAGGTTCATGAAACAGCAACTCAGGCACATATTCCTCATTTTAGCTATGAAATAATGTTCTGCCAACATGCCCTTTGTGTGGTAAGGGATTCATGGCTCTGACATGTACGTTATTACCCTCCTGGAATTAAACTTCCCAACTGGTAAGGCCATTTCATTTTAAAAGATTTCTCTTGAGGTTCCTTTGATAGTATTCTTTTCGGAGTGACATTGTTCACTATCTATATTAAATAATTTATTTGCTTGTTCATTGTTTTCTTAATTTGACAACGTTCAAAGCCAAGTTTTCCTATGGCAGTATGATATGGGCATACAATGATAGTAAAAACAAACTAACCTCTTGATGATTTTCTCTTTTTTCCTCAATTTTTTTTAAACATAAAAGACACAACATCCTTCCTTACATGCTATAGAAAGTGTATCAGTTAGCTACAAAAAGACTTTCATGCATCTCTTCCACAGTCAACAAACATAATTCATATTCTTAGGTATTTTAACTCAAATATTTATACATGTCACCATCATCATATCTCCATTTTCATTTGACTATAATTGTTTAAGCGTCCTTCATCATAAAATATACCAAAATTTAATACATAACCATATACTGGCCTTTCAATTACTATTTCTAAAATTCTCCACTAACACTAAATCACTATGTCCTATTCTAGCTAAACATGCATAATATTTAATAACAAAATTTTCTAATCCTCCTTTCCAAATCGCTGTTTAAAGTTTACATCCGGTTTCCTTATGTTATACCCATCTCTATATATACGTTGTTATTTTTATCCTTTCTTTATTTGACTACATCCTGTATCATAACATTTCCCCCCTAATAATCAAAACTTTAATTGTATCTAACTTAGTTGTTGTTGTTGTTGTTGTTATTATTATTATACAATTGTATCACAGTGGCCAGTTGTTTCGCCGGATTAGGCATTGGTTACTAGTCGGGCCCCACCCAGGGGCCTAGGACGTCGTAACGTATTTTCGTAATATGCATGCAGATCCAAGCAGTGCGGCTTTTTGCATTTGACTGATGGTGATTTTGTCAATTTTTAACTGTTTTAAATGTAATTCCAGTGCTTTTGGAATAGCACCCAGTGTGCCAATTACCACTGGAATTACCACTGCTGGTTTGTGCCATAGTCGTTGAATTTCAATTTTTAAGTCCTGGTATTTTGCGATTTTTTCATGTTCCTTCTCAGCGACCCTGCTATCATCTGGTATTGTGATGTCTATGATTGTGACCTTATTTTTCTCAACCAATGTGATGTCTGGTGTATTATGCGCCAGTATTTTGTCTGTTTGTATGCGAAAATCCCACAAGATCTTGACCATCTGATTTTCGGTGAATTTTTCAGGCTGATGTTCCCACCAGTTTGTTGCTGTTTTAATATTATAATTTTTGCACGAATTCCAATGGATATTATTATTATTATTATTATCATCATCATCATCATCATCATCATCCTTTATGTATAATCCAAAGGAATTGCTAATCTTCCTTACATGGGTTCTAATCAATATTCATATCCAATTATATTCATAACATTACACATTGTATACATTAGTAACATTATCAGTTATTTATTTAAGATATATCTATTATCAATAAATTTCACTAAGTTTAACTAGTTTTAAATTATATTCTTCCATCTATCAACCTGTATCTTTCCAATAGCAAAACAGTCTCATATTTTCTGCCATTTGTGGTGCCAAGAATCATCTTCTTGGTCCGCTTTGTATAGACTTCTCTTAGCAACTTCTTGCTTATAAGATCTCTCATATAATCTTGATGCCCTCTTTCTGTTTCCTTATTCAGCTTATCTTTGATTGTCAGCAGTGTTATCAATGCTTTTGCTAATAGAATTTTCTCTCTTTAAATCCATAGATTCTTTAGTTTCTTCTTCTTCTGTATCTTGCCCTTTGGAATAGATTTCCTCTCCATTTAATTCCTCTTTCAGTATTCCATTCTTTCCATTTTCAGAGAGAAACCAATCACCATAAATATCAGCAGGTTTAATCTCATTATAGTCATTTTCCACTTTGATTTTTTGAGTTTCAACCACCCCGTTTTGCATTTGATGGACACCCTCAATTTCTTCATCATATTTTATTGTTATGTGCTCTAAGTATTCCAGTTTTTTCCTCTATTCTTTCATATGTATTTGATAATTTATGTATTTCTGAAAGTATCTTTTGCAAACTTGAGACCTCTATTTTCTTTTGAAATTGTGCCATTCTAACAAACATAGCTGCTCTAGCTTGGAAGGTTAATAAAATTAAAGCATAGATTCACAAAGAATGTTGTTTTCACTTTTCTATGATTAGAAATATACTTCAAAGGGAAATCTGTGTGCTTCCCTTCTTATCACTCTCTAGAGCCAAGCAGTAAAACCTTGTAGTGCCAAGTCAAAACAATCTGTGGAGAAAAGAAAGTGTTCCATTTTCAATACACAAAACTCCAATCAACAATCAACAAAAACGTCCCAGGCTCCGAGCAGCGGTAATACTGTTGAAAATCTAATTTCCTTTTGTATCTTTTTTATTTCAAATTAGAAAAAAGAGTCCAATGTTTAAATGAATTAGAAAAAAACCCATAGCAATGAAAGAGGAAAACTTTAGTCCATAGGTTATAGAGAACAATAAAAGAAAAAAATAGAAGAAGAAAACTTAATCCATCCATTTCAAAAGGCTTGCATAAATTCCATCCATGAAGATAGCATTTAAAAAGTAAGATAACCACTGTCCAAAACCATTCCAAATTTAATTCTACCACTTGATTTTTCTACTTTCCAATTTAGGTTAATTTTAAGATTTTATAGGCAGTCTCTTTTTAAAACAGTAAAAGTTCCTCACCAGCTGGAAACACTTCTTCTTTCTGTATCCTTCCATTTTGGAGCCACCCCAATTTTGTCAGCCTTGGCTGGATTTTTGTCGCTGGCTTGAAGAACTTCTCTTGCTTCTTTCAGTGATTTTGCGATATCCCTGAGGTCAGCAAGACGTAGTCTTCCTGTTCACTGTCTCTTTGGGATGGTTTAGGTCCGATTGGACCACCCAGTGGCAAAAGTATTGACTGCGGTCTCAGAGCATCGAGACAGCACGTCCATCTTGTCATGACGTTGGCTCCTCCTCCACCTCTTGATGATTTTCACAAGGGTTTTCATTGTCAATGATAATACCATTTGTCAATGATAATACCATTTGGTCAAATCATCAAGAGAAGGTCCTCTTATATATGCCATGTTATTTTTCAGTTACAATTCCATCTATGCTTCATTTAGTGTCTAATTGCTCATTCCCATGAAATATTCCTGTCTCAGGGCTTCATGCCTTTAATTTCAATGCTGCTTATGTTCCAGAAGGTCAATGAAAAAAAAAACATTTTTTTAAGAATACTTTTAATAATGTGTTAATACTGTTGCTATATTTTAAATCTTTTTGTGAGTCTGTCTCATCTTGCAGTTTATTTTATTGCTTATTTTCTTTTGTATTGACTGAATGATCAGTTGTTTCAACTCAACTGTTTGAATCAATGAATATTATAAACAGCTTTGCCAACTCCCCTTTTTAAAGAATATACATTTTCAATCTAAATACATGACAGTTTCATAAAACAAAATGTTATATCATCATCATTTTAGCCACTGTAGGATGTCTATCCACTGCAGGATGGAAACCACTTCCACATGTTTCCAACCAATATGGTATGATTGTATATTGTATATTGCATATTGCATATTTATCTATATGTATATGTATATCTATATGTATATCTATATGTATATATGTATAGGGACGTGGTGGCTCGGTGGCTAAGATGCTGAGCTTGTTTATCAGAAAGGTAGGCAGTTCAGCAATTCAAATCCCTAGCCCTGCATAATAGAGTGAGCTCCCATTACTTGTCACAGCTTCTATCAACCTAGCAGTTTGAAAGTATGTAGAAAAATAAGGACCACCTTTGGTGGGAAGGTAACAGCATTCCCTGCGCGTTCGGAATTTAGTTATGCTGGCCACATGACCATGGAGACATCTTTGGACAGCACTGGCTCTTCATCTTAGAAACAGAGATGAGCACCTGCCCCTAGAGTCTGGAACAACTAGCATATATGTGCAAGGGGAACCTTTACATTTACCTATATCTATATATATATATGGAGGGGCGGCTTAGGGTACCAGTAATGAGGCTATTGAGAGAATCCTTATAACTAGTCCACCTTACTATATTTATATTGATAAAAATGAATGCAAAGTATTATTTTGAGAATGCTAGAAGATTCTGAATATTTTTATTTGAAAAATGCTTTTTTTTTTTTTTTTTTACAAAATCTTTTTTCCAAATAGGCCTTGTCTGCTGTAGTGTAATAGTTAAGGCTAGAAGCTGGGAAACAGAATTTTAGCCTTAGATGAAGCCAGTTAAGTGACATTGGGCCAATCTCTTTCCCTCAACCCCAGAAGACAGGCAATGGCAAACCACTTCTGAAATCTTGTCAAGAAAACTACAGGGCTAGTTCAGGCAATCACCAGAAGGCATATATGTATGGTGAGATTTATGTACACACAAACACACACAAGCACATATACATATTTAAAAAATCTGTGCAGTTTTCAGAATTTAAATAGAATTTCCTCTATTTTATATTGCACCCTTTGTTTATATTTCTTTTTATTTAGTACAATGTGCAGCAGAGACTCCACAGAAAAATGAAAGTCTAATTTTAGGTTAACAACAGTAAAACAATGTAAACATCAAGGAGATTTCTGAAAAGAAAATTTTGTAGCTTTATTTATCCAGCAGAAGCCTGGAAAGAAATTATTGTTCCTGTTGCTTGATTGTTCTTTTAAAAAAAAAAACTACAATTTTTGGATAAGCAGACTATCTGAAAATTTTTGAGGCCTATTTTGAAATAAACACATGATTTCCTTTTATAAAAAAAGTAATCATGATAGATTTTCCACAGTTGCAATAAGTATCCACTATCTGACATTGTGATATTTTAGGAAAATATTAACCTTTTGTCAAGATGATAGCTTTGTGTCACCACATAAGAAATTCTGACAGATGTACTAGAGCTTCAATAAAAGAAGTCAAATTTGTGAGAGAGATTACCATGGGATTACTACTTAGTTCTGAGACATATGAACTGCAGCTTAACTTGTTTCCATTTCTTAAAAATGGTGTATTGAATAATATGCTAAAACATGCCAAATAACACATGTGAAAACTGTTTAATAGAATGTTTTAAGAATCTCTAAGAATAGGAACAACTTGAGTACATGTCAAAAATATTTTAAAAGAACAAATGGAACAAGTTATTGGAATGCATTAGAAATCTGGGCTTTCAATAATAGAAAACTTAACAATTGTCTAATTTAGTGATTATGTTTCTAATAATTTCTATTGATTTCTAATTACTAACAGAAAAAGAAATAAATACATTATCAAAAGTAATAACAAATGCTTCAACAATTAGTGAAAAAAATACAAAAGATTTTTAAAAAACAAAAACAAAATATTAGGCATGTTATTACAGTACAGTTAGAATTCAGTACATAATTATATAATGCGAATATTATCTGTGTCTATGTATCTATAAGGGGACTTGGTGGCTCAGTGGTTAAGACGTTGAGCTTGTTGATCAGAAAGGTTGGCAGTTTGGTGGTTCAAATCCCTAACGCCATGTAACGGAGTGAGCTCCCGTTACTTGTCCTAGCTTCCGCCAACCTAGCAGTTTAAAAGCATGTAAAATGCAAGTAGAAAAATAGGAACCACCTTTGGTAGGCAGAGAACAGTGTTCTATGTGCCTTCGGCATTTAGTAGTGCCGGCCACATTGCCACGGAGATGTCTTTGGACAGCACTGGCTCTTTGAAAAGGAGATGAGCACAGCCCGCTAGAGTCAGGAATGACTAGCACATATGTTCGAGGGGAACCTTTACCTTTATGTATCTATATCCATATCATTTAAATCTTAATATACATATGCTTTTTAATGTGCTTTGTTTTGTATTAATGAATCCCATATTTCATTATTTTATCCATATAAAGACAACATCTAAAGGCAATCCACTCATAAGTAACAAATAATCCACTGACTAAATGGGGCCATACATTCACCTTTCCAGTGCTGTAATATCAGTCTTTTAACTATTGTAAGGGCACACAAATAATCTATTTACATTGTCCAGTTGTCAAATTCCATGTACTCGATATGTAATTCAAAATAATATTACCCTCTGAAAATTTTGTTGCACAGTAACATTTACTACTTTCTCCCAAAACCTAGATAGTAAAGAACATTATTAAACATATGTTTTAAAGAAATGCTGTCTAGACAACACTTTTGTATTCAGGTATAATATACTCCAATTTGTGATTGTAAATATTGTCAATTGACATTCTTGTTTTAGAAATTAAGACACTTTCCCATTGTCAAGGTAATAAGAAACTGCTAATTCTTTTTTCCACTCATTTCTTACCCTATGAATTTAAAATGATTTATTGATAATAACGATCTATCAAAACCAACAGGATTTCTTTTTAGTTTTTTTTAAAAATAACCAGTTGTTCTAGTATCTCAGGTACTAAATGCTAGAAGACTCAGAACTGAAAATGTTAACATCTGTTGTAGCTGTAAATATTACCACTGAGTTACATCTGATGGATGATATTTATCTCTCAGCACAGCATATGTTAAAAATGTATCCTCATCATCTATCTTTTGGTCCGAAGTCAACATCCCTTCTTTCATCAATGTTTCCATATTACCATCTTTTCCCCATTTTTTCATGTTGGATTTCCTCATAAAATCAAATGAGCATGGGGAAAAGGATCAAATCTGTTTGTATGAGACATTCCATTCCATAGATTTCCAACTGATATAATTCTTTCCAGAGAGTTTTATTGTATTTAGGCATTAATACTATCTATCTGACCAAAGTTGCTATAAGTTTATATTGCAAAGCTACCCAAATCGGAAAATTAACACCAATTGTTGGCTTCCAGTGTTTAATATTTGACAATAAGTAAGCTTGAAGATATAGCTCCATATTTGGAAAACCGAATCTTCCCTCCTTAATTGGTAATGACATTTTCTGTAAAGATATTGAAGAAACCAATACAATTTCTAAACAAAGAATTTAGTTTAGGAAAATGTTGTCAAGATATTTCAAGATGAATTCTTCCCAGATAATTTAGTGATCATGTTAAGCCAGTTTTTTCTTCTCACATTTGATTTTTCTGGTAGATTTCCTTTTTCATTCAAAACAGATATAGGCACCACTTATGTCAGACTACAACATATATTGATAGACAGCTCAGTGCTGCATTCATGCATAGCTATCATTTCTTATCCAGTTAATTACAGCTGGTTTCTTTTGAAAACATTCTCTCGGATGTGATCTGCAATGCTTATGATGACTTATTTACACATGCAAGCTGCCTCTTTATGCTTTTGTCAAAGGGTGATCATCAGTGTACAAATAAATTTTGGAAATATGTTTCTCAACCTGGGTACCCTCCTCTTTTTGACAATTTCCCAGACAGTTTTGCCATTCCGATGCTATTTCTTGGAATTGAAGTCTACAAATGGAGAAGAAGTTATAACCTCCATGGATTCTTTTTGAGTTGATAATACTAAATGCATCATTAGACAAAAGGAAATATGAAGATGACTTAAATTGAACCATATCAGAATGAGTAGATATTTATTTATTTATTTCATATGGCATAAAAGAATACAACATATTGTACTATATTATGTCATAACAGTATTCATGCTGATGCTTCTTGCTGGGAAATCCTTATGAGGTCCACCAGACAGAATATGTAGACTATTTAGGTGTGGGACAAAGTCATGTTGGCAAGGGTGCACCATGAGGACACTAATCTACACTGCACCCCATAAGTAGAGGCGGGTTCTGGTCATACTCATGATATTCTGTGTACCAGAATTTTTCAACCTAACTTTGAAAATGCTGGAGGTCCAATTTTACAAAACATATGCCTAATGCTGAATGGCAGCACTTTAACAAAATCCCAGATGTATTTGTTCCTGATTTTATACAGTGGTTGCTGTCTTACTTTGGTGGATCTACATGATGTGAAATTGTTGTGATCATCATATAGGTTAAGTGAATTATGCCAGCTCAGGGCAGTGATCATAACAAATCTAGATCATTACAAAATTCAATCTTTGAAAGCAGCCTGAGAAAACTCCTGGAATTATGTTGAATTCTCATATCATTGTTGTGTTTTTAATGTCCTGTGTTCTCAGAACTTGTGTCACATTATCTTTTGAAGAAATATTTTGTTGTTTTGTTGTTAGCTGTTTCTTCTAACTATTTTGTTTTGTTTTGATGCTTTTTAGTATATCTGGTTTCTGGCATGCTTCAACATCATCAAAGACCTTTCATTATCCCAATGCAACATAGGAGGTTATATAATAAAACATCAGATCAAGGAATCATGTAGTACTACTTCAAAGTGTTCTGACCATATATAGATCAAAAAACTGTTGTGAGGCATTTTGTGTTATACTGATGGTAGTAAATGATTTTTACTACTTTTATGTCTTCCCGGTAGTATCCATTTCACAGCTTAACAGTTTCCCTGTTATCAGCTGAACTGAATGTAGACGAACACATTGGCTGGTTCAAATCAAATATGGAGTAAGAGCCTTCTGATGGCTCATTAGAATTAGCCCTAGAGGAACTAGTAAATAATGCTTTTTTCCTGCATTCTGTCTGTACAGAATAGACTGGCATTGCTTTTCTGTACTGAATGGCATCTCTTCTATCAAAGGGTTGGCAGGAAAGAGCTAGGAGAATTGGTAGCTCACTGTGAACAGTTTACATCAATCTTTGTAATTGGATACATCTTGGACACCAGTATTGAGATGTGCAATTGCTTTTTCTGCTATTTTATAGATCTTGAGGATGTTGACAGGTTATGTGGAGAGATGAGGACTTACTTGCTTTTTGCCCATTCTGGCAACTTAAATCAGCTAGGGTGGACTGATCCTATGGAAAAGATGGTGATTAATGACTCCTTGTGGGAAGGATATATTTTCTCTGCCCAAAGAAAGCACTGCAAAAATTTTCCCTTGACTCAGGAGAGCTATATGATAATAGGCATTTCTGAAGAATGTAATTTATAGACAATGATCAAGTTTGGATGTATCTGGATTATCATGAGTTTCTGGACCCATTTCAGTTGGGCTTTTTGTTGAAATATAACACTGACATTATTTTAGCCGCCTCAGTGGATTAACCTACATTTAAAATGAAACGACTAATATTTAATTATGGATAGTATTAAGGAAAACAAGATGAAATTAAAATAGTGGTGTTGGTAAATTATTGGCCTCAAGGAAAGAGCTTAGCTCATTTTGGAGGGGATTACACTTGGAAGAGCAAATGCTTAGTTTAGGGATGCTGAGCTGCCTTCCAAGCATCATTGTTTACACACATAGGCTTCACATTCCAAATCCCTGAATATTAGAATACAATACTGGAATACAATAAAACCAAAGAAGTTATATTTTCTAAGTATCCTGTTACTCATTGACATATCCAGATAATTAATGTTGGAACCAAGCAGATTTAAATTCCTGGGCATACAGAAATGGAAGGTCACAGATAAACCCTAAACCCTAAACCCTAAACAGCATAATTTATCATTTTGACAATCCTGGCAATAATCATCTCTTGCTGCCATTAATTTTTTCTGATGTCATCAAGCTTTACAGAGCGCAGCTCTGCAACTAAAAAGAATTAACTAAGAAGTACAATTTACATTTTTGAGAGATCTGCTGTAAGTGGTCCACTGTGTACTGAATGTCTCCCGGAAGGTAAAATCTGGACTAATCTTTGTAGTGATAAATGTTGCTTTGTGTCACAGGTTCTTTTAACTTGGTGGTCTTAAGCCACAAAGAGTCTTAAAAGAGTCAACAATACAGCTCCCTAGACAGCACAGAAGCACTCGCGCTCTATTACTCACTACTCACAATGTATGCATGTAATGTATGAATTGCACACACACAGGGTTATACATTATATGTATACATTATACATTTGTTGGGTATTTTTGATATGTTGTTTGGCCTGTACTATCAATTAAAATGCATAAACATAGAAATAAATAAAAGATGGGTGTTGTAATGAGAAATCCTTTTGTAATTGGTGATTGTTGTTCCCCCTTTGATGATATCTTGATTCCTGAAATCTGTCATTGAAAAGTATAAAAAAGTTATAATATTTGTATATGCAAAAATCTGTGGCAAGATTACAAAAAGACCGATAGAAGAATAGAGGGAAATGTGATACACTGAAAAATCTACATCAGTTGTCAGTTGTTTACTGATTACAGTAAGGCTATCAGTATTGACCTTTAAAATTTTAGATAGCTGTAGGTCGGACTCTCCAAGGAATTTTTTCCTTCATAACAAATTAAAGATGAAACTCTTCCAAAGATGCTACTATAATCTGCCTTTCTTCTATAAGGAAAGGGCTTTGCCCTGCCTCGTTCCAAAGCTATGAAATATATTCCTTTGTGAATTGCACTTGGCCTGCTATCATTCTCCCTGCATTCAGAAATTCTGTAAAGATGCATTTCTTTGTCTAAGGCTTTGTTAGTTTACAGCAATGCCTATTTTAAATTGTAAACTGTATGTTTAATATCCTATGTTTATTTACATTTATTTTACAAAATTTGTCTTAGCTACTTTGAATACTCACTAAAATAGAAAGCTACAGTATAAATGAATCAACTAAGTAATATCTACCCTGCTTACCCAAAAATAAGACCTCCTCAGATAATAAACTTAATCGAGCTTTTGAGCGCAAACGCTAACATAAGTCCTTCCCTGAAAATAAGCCCTCCCCAAAATATTGCAACACAGCAGCAGCCATGAGATGACCACGCTCGCCTCCTCCTGCACCTCAAAAATAATAAGACCTCCCCAAAAATATGTCCAAGTGCTTATTTCACGGATCAAAAAAAAATAAGACCCTTTCTTATTTTTAGGGAAACATGGTATCTAAAACATTTATGACCCATTCTTTTCATAGCCAGGGTCTGAAAAATGCTACATAATATCTACTGAGAGCTATTAAACAATGAGATGTGCTTCTTGAAGTCATGGGGGATTCATCACTAGATATTTTCAAGAAAAGACTGGCAAGCCACTTGTCCAGAAGGGTATGAGAATTCCTGCACTGAGAAAGGGGTTGGTCCCTCAAGTTCCTTTCCAACCCTATGATTCTGTGAATCTATTGGTAGATAATTAGATAGTTATTGAGGGAATAACTATTGGAATTAATAAAACTTGTCTGATTTATCATGATTCTTGTGTTCTTCTACATACAAAATATAAAGAAATTAAGTGTACTTATGGATGCAGACACTTTCTACAAATCATGATGATGACAAAATGATAAGAGCCAGAGGTGGGATTTGCTTACCTTCCCTACCTGTTCGCAAATGTAAGCATGCTTGCATGCGCCTCATCCACGGATGCGCACCACCTTCTGTGCATGCACAGTGCTTGCGCATTACATCGGGGTGGGTGGGTGGGTGAAGCTTCCCACATGCCACTGCTACTGGTTCGCCCGAATCGGAGAGAACTGGCTGAATACCACCTCTGATAAGAACCCCACTTTTTTGTACTTGTATCCTGACATCATATGCAAAAATATAAACCACGGGTTTCATATTACAACTTCATGCTGTGTAGTTTTTCCTCTAGCTACTTTTTGCCCTCCCTAGAAATGCCTATGCTTATGGAGATAGTTATTCTTGAGTTGAAAGATCAATTTATTCCATACACAGACATAAATGAAGTCTGTCAATTTCCCCATTTCAAAGTGTTTCAGTAAGAACGAAATGAAAGTGGAACTAAGGTAACAAATTAGAAATCAAACTTGAATTATTACAATGAAAGAAATGAGGATCAAGTAATAAAATGACACCAGCCCCCTTTTTCTTTTTTTCTTTCTGCAGGCTAGTAAGTGATAAGTGAGGTTAAAAAAAGGAACAGTTCCTAAAATATATATTTTGGCCTTGTTTGATTTTCTCATTGTGGTGGTATTATCTGTTAGAAATTATTTTCTTTAGCAGCCTTCAGGGAAGCGTTCTTTGTTTTAAAAGTCTTTTATATCATTCTGCAAAAGAAATGAAGCAATTTGATATGATCCTTTTATCCTGAAGAAAGGACATAGCTTTTTTTTCCAAGGTAGAACAAACTTTCATAGTGAAACCATAATTATATGCACTTGTCAATCATTCTTAACCTACTGTGGTATGGCTGTGGCATTTTATCTAAAAAAATGGGAGGATTAAAGGCTTGGACTGAAATGAAAGGTACATATGGGAAAGAAAGTATAATGCATGTTATTAGGATTGTGGAGAGGGAGAAAGAAACAAGGGAAAGACAGTGATTACCAATCTCTGATTATTTACAGGCTTAAGGAATTATGGATGGATGGATATCTTCAGAAAAGGTAGTAATTTTCCATTTTCCATTGCTTTCCCTTCACATGTTGCTGTCTGTGACTTTATGCAATAATCTCTGTGTTCAAAGATCAGTCATTCTCTTTTCCACGATTCAAATAAGTTTCTAAATGTTTAAGTTAATACTATTTAATCAACAGTCATGGTTTGTTATTATAAACTTTAAACTGAACGCTACATATTTAAAATCCAGTTCAGTGACTCTGTTATAACAAAATATGCAAATACAAAAAGAGCTCAAGTAGATTCAGTATATGGAGAACTCATTTAAGACATAAATTGTTGGTATGGAGGAGGGAAATATTTTATTTATTTATTAAATTGATATGCTGCATGTCTCAACCACCTGAGTATTCTGGGCAGCTATAGTACTCTGAAAGCATAAATATAAAAACATTAAAATTAACCATTAAATAAAAAGTTAAGATCAAAAGAATTATCAAAGAGAATCTGAGTTTACTAGCTTTCAGATAAAAGAAATATATAATAAGGTAGTCGTCACTTAATAACTGCCCTGCTTGTGACCCTTTAAAATTATGATGGCACTGAAAATGTAATCAATCCTCACACTTATAACTAATACAGAGTCTCACCATAATGTGACTGATCACCATTTGTACACTTCACAGCTGTTTTCTCAAAGTGTAGTGATAACTGACAATAAAATGTCATATGTCTTACTTAACACCACTGGTGCTTCTCTTAACAACCATGGTGGAAGTGAGATCATAAGTCTGTCCCATCAAATGATGTTTTGTTTAACAACTGCGTTGCTTAGTGACTGAGTTGCTGGTCATAGTTGCGATTATTAGTAAACAAATTAGTAATTTAAAAATAGTTTCTGCAGTCCTTACTATCAGCTTCATGAAAGGGAGGTTTTCCTTGGTTAAATGAAGTCTGAAAGTCAAAGTTAAGAAAGAAATATTTTTTGGCACAAAAGGCAAAAAAAAATATTAAGGAATTATTTTAAAAGAAGGGCATAGCTGACACCTCTGTTTTAAAGACAATGCTTTTGAGACAAGCATACACTACTGAGAATTTGAGTAGAAAGCAGATTTCTTTGGTGCCAAGAACTAACCATCTCATTTTTTTCTTTTATCAAGTTCCTTGTTACAAAAGCATTTTTTAAAATCAAGATTGTACAGGTTTATCTTTTATTGCTTCCTCTACACATCTATACTGAAGAGAGGACTGGAATATAAATGCATTCAAGGAAAGGATTTTTTTCTGTTTCTTTTTCTGTTTCTTTTAAGTGAAAGATTTGCCCTTCAAACCCTAGCTTAAATATGCTTATAATAAATAGCAGGCTGCCTTCTTTGGCATACACTGAATGCATTGAACCCACTTCCCCTCCCCCTGTTTGTGTTCCAGGGGACTTAGATGGACATGCAGCCAACACTATTGTTTTTCAATCCCTGCTGTATTACAGAAAGCTTTTGTTGATCCTTGCAGTGCAGTGCAGTTTGTCGTTTTTTGAGCTCTCCAGCAACAATAGCCTCTCATCATGATTACAGAGCCTCCTGCTGAAAGATGGCCTAATCCCAATGCTCCATCAATTCAGTAATCTGTTCCAATCAGGATTTGATAGATTTGACAGGCCATCTGTAGCCAAGTGAGGCAAACTCATGACCAGTCAATAAACAGAACGGCTTGGCTTTTCCAGCTATGCTGGCTTTAGTACAAATCTCAGCATCCAAGATGCCAACTGGTAGAACAAAATCTGCAGAAAATTCTACTGAATGAATAAATACAAACACATACAGTACAGATGGGGAAAAATGCATTCTGCTCAAAATTCAAATTCCTGGTACAACACTTTTTGAAAAAAACACTGTATTTTGAAAAGAAAATGATAGTATAATTGCACCAAATTTGGGAGTGCCGGGATGGGGGGGAAGGAGAGATGAAAACACTATTTTTCTATAGTTTGTATTTTAATGGAAGCAAGATAAATAAATAAAAATCCCCTTTGAAATCATCTGGATCTTATCATTCTTGACTTATTGGTGAATGGAGGACACAAATTGTCCTCTATTCTTCTATTTCTGTTTCACACCAAAGCAGATCAGAAGAATATACCGAAACGGAGATCTCTGGTTTTGTAAAATCTATGCTGACTGAAAAGGCTTCTTTCCATTCCTATCTGGATACCCATTATTAATTCAGAACCTTGTACATGTTGGGCATATACTGTGTTAATAAGGTTCAGGTCATTCTTTGCCTCATAGCCCCGACCCTTTACCTCATAATGTGCCCTGTTGCTTCTCTGAAGTCCTCTGTCTCCTTCACAATTGATTCTACTCCTTAACTTTGCATCTTCAATTCTTTTACAAATAGTGAGATGCTGAAAAATTGTCATCTCTCTCTCTTTCACACACACATACAGTTTTCATTCAGTCTGAGGAAGAAGAATTTGCTTTTCAAATGTACTTCAAAGGAGAAAAATACAATGCATTATTGTTCCTTGGGCATGATATTGTTTCACTGATTTAATTGTAAGGAAGCACTGGCAAAAGGTATATGTGAACATCTCATTTTTCACTGAACCCCAATCAATGTTCCCTCTAATTTTTTTTTCAGTGTGTGCGGAAAAGTATAGTGTTTGAGCGGCACATTTTCATGCCTGAGTACCTGAATTTTTTCACAGATGTTTCACAGAGCAATTGAGTTATAGGATCTGAATTGGAATGGAGAAAAATGTTTTTGTGCGTGAGTGAGTGTGTGTGTTTGAGTGAGAGACGGATCTGGTAAGGGAACTGCGCCTATTTAGAAAAGGTAAATTATTGCAAACATGATCAGTTGAAGATAAGTATGGGGACAGGTTGGGCGGTAGAGAGAAAATGATAAAAGAGTGGGAGAGAGGAAGAGAGGAAGAAAAAAGAGGGAAGAGAGACAGAAAGAGACAGAGAGAGAAAGTGACAGAAGAGTGGGAAAGAAGGAGAAAGAAAGAGCGACAAAGAGAAAGAGGGTGAGAGAGACAGAAAGACACAAAGAGGAGAGAGAAGGGATAAGGAGAGAGAAAGTGACAGAAGAATGGAAAAGCAGGAGAGAAAAAGAGGAGAGTGACAAAGAGAAAGAGGATGAGAGAGACAGAGAGAGAATAGCAATAGCAATAGCAGTTAGACTTATATACCGCTTCATAGGGCTTTCAGCCCTCTCTAAGTGGTTTACAGAGTCAGCATATTGCCCCCAACAACAATCCGGGTCCTCATTTTACCCACCTCAGAAGGATGGAAGGCTGAGTCAACCCTGAGCTGGTGAGATTTGAACAGCCGAACTGCAGAACTGCAGTCAGCTGAAGAGGAAAGAGTAAGAGAGAACATCTCATTTCAAATATTCTCTTTGATTGGTAATTTTATTTGTCCATTTACTATCCAGTACTCCCATTTCTCCTTAAGTTCATCAAGAATTCCCTTCTTTTTATTGAATTTATCACAATACCTGGAGAACAACTTTTTCAGCATAGCTTTACAGCTATTTAAAATATATAGTAATTTAAGACAGGTTTTCAGAACATTAGTCTATTTATAAGACACTCAATGTAAAGAAACAGAATCCAGAAAGTTGGCTTCCCTTTTTGTAATGGCTTATTGTCTGCTTAATTTTATACCTACATTTTTGATAACTGATATTCACTGTTGACCCAAGAAGCCCATCGTAGAAAGAAACCCTCCCTATGAACTTTGTTGAGTTTCCATGGATTGAAGTTTGATCTTTTTCTCAAACATACAGTAGCATATTCTTTCCAAAGAGGATATAATCAAGATAGTCCATAATTGCCTATCAATCTAACAGTATGGTGATTGAAAATCTCTTTATATTTCAAGTCTAACTCTTTCGGTCTTAAAGATTTGGTGAGGAGAAATCCAAAAATTCTTTTAAAGAGGAAAAAATGCTTGCACAATTGCTTCCATGGAGACATGTATATATACACAACACACAGAGAAACAAACTTAACAAAGTTCTAAGTCTGCCCACTAACACTCTCTCTCCCTCTCCCTCTCCCTCTCCCTCCCCCCCTCTCTCTTGAGACAGAGAGAGAGAGAGCATGTGTACCTCCTTTCTTCAGCCCAACACTCTTGCTGGCATCCCGGCCAGACGAGAGGGACTGCAGATAGTCTACTCAAGTCTAGGGCAGCGAATCATTCGATGGGAAACTTGCCTCTTGGAAGGAATGACCTGGCTTGGCTCCTGCTTTTTATCTGCCACCCAATGACCAAACAGAGAAGCAAGGAGGCAGGAGAGACGAGGCAGGACAGAAGAAGCAGGAGCCAAGCTGGGTCATTCCTTCCAAGAGGCAACTTTTCCATCAAATGACTCACTGCCCTAGACTCGAGGAGACGCTCTGTAGTCCCTCTTGTCTGGCCGGGATGCCAGTGAAAGTGTTGGGCTGAAGGAAGGAGGGATACACAAGCTCGCACTCTCCCTCTTCCTCCCTCTTCCCCCCCTCTCGCAAATGGCAAATCTGAGCAGCTGCTGCTGAGAGCCTGTCCCAGGCCTTCTCCCAATCCCCACACCCCTTCTCTCAGCTACTTTCTGCCTTGTGGACCTAGAACTGATTGCTGTCTCCAGGTTGGCTCTCCTCTCCTATTATCATGGAAGGCATCTCACAAAAACCACTGCGCGGCAGTTGGAAACTACTGCATGGTGTTTTATTGCCACGTGTGTGGCCGTGCACCCATGCAGCTTAGAGGGAACATTGCCCGAGATCTGTGGCCTCTCAGCTATCCCACACATAAGTTCAATCCAAAGTGGAAGCTTTATGAAGGATTTTTCTGTGAGGCACTTTCAGACTGGGAGATGTGGGCAGCCAAGGAAGCTTCAGAATAAGAAAAAGATGTGTAAGAGCAAGTCACTTGAGCACCACTGGTTAGTCCAACAATAAAATAAACTCAAAAAATCCAGCGAGAGAAATCAGTTGAAATTCTCAGCAGAAATCTCTTTTTCAGGGAAAGACTAGGGATAGGCAGGTTTCAAGGTAACATTCAAATATATAACTCAATGAAGTTGCATTTTTGGCTAGGAGAATCACTATTTCTAAGCCACAGGTACTACTCAGATTGTAATACATGATCATCAAACATAAATCCTTTGCCACGATGACTTAATGCAGTATTGAAACTCATCAGACAGATCTATACTTTTCAATCAAGACAATGAAATTACTTAGTTAAACTCTAGACTCTTATTTAATGGGCATCGAATTGAATGAATGAATGGGAAAAGGATTGCACTGAATTGGGATAAAGTCAGAAAAAGAAGGAATGAATAGACTAAAAGAAATCCCTGGACTAATGTTAATAGATTGGATGCGATGAGGCAGGAAGAAGAGGAGAATAGAGGATTCCAATTAATATGGCATGTTCACTTTTTTAAAAAAAGCTGAAATCTCACTCTTAAAAAAATCCTTAACAAGTAATACATGATGAAATACTGGCTACTTGCAAATTTCTACCATATGTTTATATAGTAAAATAGAAAAATTAATTCATGTCACTCATACAATGGAGAGTACACCTTTGTATCTTGACAACCAATTTGATCCAATGGTCAGAACACTTAAGCTAGAAAAGGATTTCCTGTTCTTTCACAGGTAAGGGCATGGTTTTCATTTTTTTTAAAGGCAATCAGAGGAGAAAGTATTAGCTAATTCTCAGTGGGTTAGATATTCACAGACTTTCTTGAACTAGATTACCAAAGTCTCTCCAATACTTTTGGAAAATAGTTTTAATATAAATCATTCCACTTCATGCTTTCTTATCACTTTTCCATTCAAATGATGTGCCAACATTTTCACTTAACTTAGCTGACTATCGTAATATAGTCAGCTAAGTTAAATGAAAAAGATAATGTATAAGTTATATTTTGCCTTAGAGGTAAAATATACACAATGATAATCAATCTAAATATGTGGTTAGAATTCCAAGAAGAGTCACAATAGCAGTGAAATAATATTGAAAATGCTAAAAAAAAAAGAACTGAAATGTTTTCACTGAATCCTGTAATGAGAGAGCCCATGTTTCATTGTTGTTTAGTGGTGACATTGCTTTGTTTCAGAAGAAAACTTTAAATGTGATCACAACAGCTTTTAGCAAACAAGCGTTTAAAGATAAAGAACAGTAGCATTCTTGAAGTACATTTTCCCCCTTAGTTCTTTACTTCTAAGCTTTTCCTTTCAAATTCCTTGTAACATAAACACATCAAACCATAACCCCATGTCTTTCTTGGGTCACTTCTTAGCCGGCAGCTGTTTTGAGTATGTTCTTTGGCTGAGTTCAGCTTTTGCAATCTAATCACATCTGAGTACCACTGAATTCCCTATTGAGCACTAATAGTATGTTAGAATGGAATGTGAAAAAGAGTCAAAGGGTTGACTGTCTTTAATAAGCATAAAAGACATCATCCCCTTCTCTAATTTAAAATTCAAGAATGCCATCACATGAATAGATACAGAGACAGGCAAACTACAGCAGGTCTAGCTTGTTAAATGTAAAGAGGATTCTAAAACAGAGCTTCTGGATCTGTCATATATCTGTAATAACATGTTTGGAGAGAAGACATTTTAATGAAGGGGCATCTCCTTGTTACCAGGAAACAGCAAGAAGAAGGGGAGGAAGAACCTCTCTCTCTTTCTCTTTCTGGCAGTATAAGCTCCACAAATACATCCACAAGCATTCTAAGTAGAGGGCAGGATGAAAATAATTATAGTCTAATTAATTTTACAAGACTGTTGCAATAACTCAACTCTGGATTGCCGACACTGTTCAGCTATTCCTTGCTTCTCTTGAGAAATCTTTATCAATTATAGAGTTCTTTCAAACTGGATAACAAGGATTCTCTTTTTTTCTTTTCTCACATTTGTTTACTGATGGTTGCATACATAAACATTATCCTTTGAAAAGCCTCTGAGTTGTCAGTTTTGAAAATAAATGAAACTGTATCAGTGTTGGCAACCTTTTCAGGATCCGGGCTTTATCAACGTGTTCTTGTACCCTGTTTCCCTGAAAATAAGACCTCCCTCAATAATAAACCCAATTGGGCTTTTGCGTGCATGTGCTAAAATAAGCCCTCCCCAAAATATTGCAACACAGCAGCAGCCATGAGGTGACCATGTTCGTCGCCTCCTTCACCTCATTTTACCCACCTTGGAAGGATGGAAGGCTGAGTCAACCCTGAGCCAGTGAGATTTGAACAGTCGAACTGTAGAACTGCAGTCAGCTGAAATAGCCTGCAGTGCTGCATTTAACCACTGTGCCACCTCGGCTCTATAATAATCAGACCACCCCAAAAATAAGGCCAAGTGCTTATTTCGAAGGTCAAAAGAAAATAAGACCCTGTCTTATTTTTGGGGAAACACGGTATAATTGTTCACCTATGCCAGTTTATCATAGTCCAGTATGATAACTTAAGCCTATCAAAGGCACATTTTTCTGGTTTCTTTGAAATTTATTTGTTACATGTATATGTCACTTTTCTTCCACAAGCTCAAGATAGCATCCATAGCACCACTTCTCTAATTTTCTCCACAAAAACAATCCACTGTATGAGTTGAATTGAGAAAACTCAAGGCAATGATGACTTTCCATGGCTGAGGACATATTTGAAGCAGAGTCTCTTTAGCTATAGTCCAACAGAAAGCTTCCCCCCATGTAAGTCTGCATGGTTATAAAGCTGTTCCCTTTGTTTCTTGACTGGCATAAGGATTATTAAATTTATCTGTCTGGGCTCTGGAGACGAAGATCCAAACCAAATTCCTTTCTAGTTTCACAGAGATGGGCAGAAGGGGAAAATCTTAGCATAAAGGGCAAGAATTTTGCAGGTAGGGATTTTCAGGAGATTCAGCCTGCCTAGCACCAGCTTTTCATAAGTATCTTTTTTACTGGGAACTTTGGAAGAAGAGAAGTGCCTTTGATGCTTTAAATTATGCCCTCCCTGTTTAAAACAGCCTAGCAGAACCATTTTGATCCCAAGCAGATGGTCAGTTTAATGCCTTACAAAATTTGCTTTACACTGTCTTGAAAGAAGCTTTTCCCTTATTACTGAAAGCTTCCTGAGTACTTCCATTTATCGGTCTGAAAGAGCCCACATGAAGAATCTCTGGAGATTTGACCAGAGAATGGAAAAGAGGAAAGCTGCAGATTATTGGAAATAAACCATTAAAACAAAATATACAATCAAGACCTCTACACACTCCTTCCATGGTCTCTGTGGAACTTAGGACGTACAAGAAAATCCTTCTCTTACTCAACCCAAGTAAACCTGAGGGAAAATTCAACATAAAATTCAATTTCAGCAAATGGAATTAAAACTGGTGGACAAAGAGGCAGAAGTAGTTTTAAGCACAACTACATGATAAATATTTTGGTATAAAAATAATCATAAATTGACGAAGATGAGAGTGGGTATAGAAGAGGAGAGAGACAGAAATTACATGTAAATAATTCTTTGGATTATTCCCACTACTTAGCTAGGAAAACAAATGAATTTTGCCTTTATTGTGTTTGGTATTTTTCCTATCCTCATTCCATTTTATTACCAGAACAATCTGTATAAGCATCCTGCACATTTCCAATCTATTCCTATTAATATGTACATTTTATATATTTTGTATTTCAGTTAGTGAAATTTCCCCTAGAGTTTTGTGTGTGTATTTGACCATAATAGATGCATTTTTGTGTGAATAAAGAACATGTTTACCTTTGTATTCTTTCTTTGACTTGTTTTAATTAATAATTTTGTATTAATAATTTTGTATTTTGTATTAAAAATAGAAATATAAAAAACTAATACAAACTAAGACTATCAAAAAATTTAAAAATTGCACAGAAAAAGAAAAATGTAAATAGTCCTCACCTGGGTCATAAATAACTTTTTTTGGGGCGGGGGCCAGACTGTTGTAACTTTGAATGGTCACTTAGCATTCAAAGTTGCTAAGCAAAGTTACAACAGACTACACCCCTAAAGCTATTTCTGAACCACTTTCAAATTGTTTACTCTTACAATTACCTGCAGAGATGTTGTAATGTGCCCCTTATTTTCCTCATCCAGCACATCGGGTCCCCACAGCCCTTTCTGCTTTCAATCTGGAGCATTCAGTTCCCTCAAGGGAGCCTAAAGCCAAGCAGCAGATGCTACGGGCACATGGGGGACAGTTATAGTTTGTAGGCCAAGATCTAGTTCCCACTTAGCCACACAGAGACTTGCCACACTTGGCGTGCTTCTTAGCCAGCTCTAGAGCTCAGTAGCACCCAACTTACCTTTCTGTTTTTGGCAGATAGCACCCAGCCAATGCTATGTGAAGGTCAGCTTTCCTACAGAGTCAAGGGTGGGTTGCTGCCGGCATTGCCGTCAGTTTGATTTGCGTGTGCTTTGTGTGCGCACGTGCACAGTTGACTGTAAATTGTTCTGTGCATCGCAGAACATGAAAAAATTACTAAAAAGCATGCTGGCAATTGCAGCAGCGACTGGTTCAGGGGCATAGCCAGCCTGGGTTGCTGCCGGTTCTTTGACGAAGACCAAAATACCACTACCGGTTCAACTGAACCGGTGCAAACCTGTAGCAGCCCACCTCTGAACCATGTGCTATTGTGCAAACAGATACAATTGTTATGCACCTGTAGATATCTCTATTTTTATGGAGGCACCATGAACTCTCTCAATTATTAATTTTTGTTGATATTTATCTCTCTTTTTTAAAAAAATGAAATTATTTTTTGTAAAAACTAACATTTTCTCCCCTAAATCCAAGGTAAGAAAATAATTCAACTCATTGTTTTATTTTTATAAGGCTTCTTTAATTAAGACATCAGTTGGTTTCATTTGTAAACCAAGTATAACATCATGTACATATAATTTTTGTAGTCTGACATTTTTAAATCCATATTCAAATCCATATTCAAATCATCCCAGTCTTAATTTTATCTAATAAATTCTGCTCCTTTTCCATAACTTCTATTTTTATAATAGCAGACATTCTTAAGAGTAATTTTAAATGCATTGTTCCCAAGTGTCCTTGAATTCTTTCACAGTTGAGTAATATTGATGGATCTCTTCTCTTTTAATTATGTTTTTAGTTCTCACTAGTTCACTCTAGTTAATCTTCAAAGTCCTCTTTTAATTTTTTTCCTAATGAACAAAACAAGTCAAAACCCATGGAAAGATTTTTTTACAGTTAGTTTCAAAATCTATATATTTTTTGTAAATATACAAAAATATATAATTTTTTTTAAAAAAATGTAAAAATTCAAACAACAAAATTAATTACAAGTATTCTTGTAATTAATTTCAGAAACTTATTTCAAGTTCATCTGGCCCCTTATTCTGTTTACAACTTTCAAAAATCAACCTTCTAGACACCCTTTTACTATTTATTTAAGAATAATTTTGAAATTCTTTAAGGTTAGTGTACATGAAACTTCTTTTAACAATGATAGAAGGTAACTCACTGGGTAAGTAGGATCTGCTGTGGCCAACTTGCCATGGCCAACTCACCATGGCAACTCACCATGGCCAACTCACCTCAGAACAACTCACCATGGGACAAAAATTATACTGATATAGAAATAAATGATGCAATAGAATCATTAAACAAAGGATGAAAAAGGATTGACAAAGGAAATTCACCTAGTGGGATCTAGGACAACCTGCTGTGGTCAACTTGCCATGGCCAACTCACCATGGGACAAGAATTATACTGATATCGAAGAAGTGGCGCCATAGAATCATTAAAAATACAATACAAAAGGAGTGACAAAATGAAATGTAAATGACAAAAAATAAAATATATTTAAATTATTTTATTAAATTGAACAGTTGGATTGTCCCATGTTTTGTCCTGTGGCATGTTGTCTACAGCCAATTGTCCCACAGCAAGTTGGCTGTGGCAGGTTGTCCCATTCCACACCTGGTGAGTTTCAGAATTTGCCTTTCTGAAAGTTGTAAACATCCAAAAAACCATTAATACACAATTTCCTAAGGAGGTTAAGGAAGGAAGTATGTAAACCTGGTGTCCATTTGAAGACATTGACAAGACACAACTTCAGCTTAGCAAGATGATGTTTCCCAGATCCAAATCTTTAATACCCATCAGAGACGTCTACTTTATAGTCTCCTTGTGAGGAGCTCCTATATGGAGTGCGGCCGGTCTTTGTCGTCTCCTTGCTTTGGAAAGAAATTCTGAGGAACCAATCCATTCAAGAAGATCTCCTTTCCACCATGATTGTTAGCTTTGGTCTCCATGGAGCTGTCTTCAATCCACCATTGCTTCCTCAAATTACTATACTTTCTTTTATCAAATAAGTGCCTATATAATAATATGAAGTATATATTGAGGAAGTTTGCTGATTTAACAAAGCAGAATATGAAAGTAGCTTCAATATGCACTGAAGATTAATCTATGGAGAACTTCAGTTTTAAGTTAGGATGGGAGCATTATCTGAACTGTTTCCAGTTCAGCATCACATCTTTGTCTCATTAACTTTTAAAAGGAGAACTTTAGTTCAGTTTATGAGGGCAAATGAAATGTTCTTGCCACTTTTCAAAAACCTTAAATGCTAAAACATTTTATGAAACACAACACTTTTTCAGCATCTACCAGGAGAACACAAAAGCTGCATATAACAGAAATGGAGAACTGTACCATTAAAATGTCAACTCTGATGGATTTAAATGTTTGCATGAATAATGTATTACACACTGTTCTCTACTTCAAAGAAAAGTAATGGATACTAGAAAACTGAAGGGAAATGTATTGGCTTAACATAGATTTATTTTGTTGCTTCTGTTTGTTTGTTTTTTATTGAAAGATTCTTTCTTGGAAAGTTTTGTAGGAAAGAGTGATAAAATATGGGAATTATTATAGTTTGGTCACCAAGATTGATACACATGATTATACTCATGATGGATGCATTTGAAGATGTGAAGGACAGGTTGGGGACCAATCATCTTGGTAACTTCTATCCATACTTGCACTAAGATCTGGCATTAACTTCATGGCACATAATCAATCAATCAATGCTGTGAATCACTAGGCCTCTCTATAACAACTCCACTGTGATTCAAAACAGCATCATCACATTATGAGACAGTGCTTCTATTCAGAAATTCAAGTCACCCAATCTTGGTGCTTTGTATTGGTCAAAGTGTGCTCAAAATGACTTAAAATAATTTCAGTTTAACAGAATGTTTGACAGGCCTTGGAGCTGTCTTTGGAGAGAAGTTCCTTTCTGCATCTGGGTTAAAGCTGTAAAACTGTACTCTTGCTTGAATTGGCATTGAGTAGGGTGGCCTCAGTTCTCCAAATCAAGGAATTGCCTCATATTAAATCACTACAGTGGTCTAGAGCAGTGGTTCCCAACTTTAATCTGGCCATGCCCCACCTAACCATCTCTAAAATCCTAATGCCCCCTGACATATAATTCTTATTATTTAAAAAGTGAACTCCTATTTATGTGAAGGCAGCCTAAAAGACCATTAACTTGATTTAAACAAGATTCCAAAGAACATGACATTCATGAAAGAGAAAAATAAAAGAACAAACTTGGATCTTGGTTCTGTCTCCTAACTGCTGGGCTTCCCACAGCAGCCATCCACTCTGTCTCCCCACAGAGCAGCTCTCCCTACAACCACCCAGCAAGAAAGCCCGAGAGAGAGAGAGAGAGAGAGAGAGAGAGAGAGAGGGAGGGAGGGAGGGAGGGAGGGAGGGAGAGAGGTAGAGGGAGGAGACAGAGAAACAGAGGGAGAAAGGGAGACAGAGAGAGAAAGAGGGAGAAAGGGAGACAGAGAGAGAAAGAGAGAGGCAGAGAGGGGGGGGGCATGATCCTTAGTGGGAACACATCTGATTGGTTTGAGTTGCTCCCTCTCCCCCCAGCTGGGATATCCTTTTCAGACCAGGCCCTAGGAAATGCACTTTAACAAAGACAACAATAGCTAAATGAAACACAGCTGTTTCATCACAAATATATAAGAACTATTAGTGGGCTTTTGAAAATTCAGTTAATAGCTCATTTTCTAATTGCCCCCATTAAAAATCAAATTGCCCGCTGTGGTGCGTGGGCCCTATGTTGGGAACCACTGGTCTAGAGTGAAGTGATTATAGATGGAGGCAATGATACTCCTTCAATGTGCCACTCAGCCCAAAACATTATAAATATCACCGATTCCATACAACTTGGGAGATTTAGAACTTGGTCTGGATCTATGTTTGGGAAAGCAGTCATGAGGCACCCTGTAAGCAGCCATAAGAGATTAGTCTCACAAGCCCCCAGCCATAGGAGAATGAGATTGTGAATCTCCAGCCCAGTTGGGATGCCGAGTGCTGAATTTTCTCTCTGACATGTAAGGATAAAATTAATAAATAATTGACACTTTGATAAAGCAAGCAAATCCTGCCACTTTGGGTGCCACTTTGGGTGCTACTTTGTGTGGAAGTCTGGTCAAAGTGTGAAAGATGGATCTAGATTATAGAATATTTATCAGACTTTGTGTGATGCTGTAACCATTCTCCTCCTTAGTTGCATTTAATTGTTGGATTTGGCACTGCTGGCAACTATTTCATAGAACTATAGGGCTTTTGAATGTCACATTTGATATTTATGTGCTATGCTTTGGCCAGATTGCACTGCGGCTGGAAGGCTGTCAGCAAGAAATAAAAATAGCCAGCTTTTCATTTCATTTTGCAGACTCTCACTGCAGATATTTAATTAGCAGAGAAAGGTTTCTTACTGTTACCTGAAAATGAAACAATTTGCTAAACAAAACAGAGGACAATTATTTGCAGCAAATTCATTCCAGAAATTACATGGTTGTAGGATCATTTGAGCCATCCAGCTTCACTGAGTGACATTTATTAAGTAGCTCAAGGAATGTCAGAAGACATCAGCTTAGATTTTCTGGATGACTCAGCAAAATGCAAGCATCATCTGATATACAGCATCTCAATTTTCATTTTGTCATATTGCAAAATGAAAAGAGAAACCACATTATTTATGAAGACCTTACCACAAAAACCAGTGATGAGTGACTGCCTAGGTAAAAACATCATTAACTATTTTAAATGAAATGTCACACTTAGTATATCCTTGATGCTCTGCAGCCATTTAAAGTCTATTTATAAAAAAGAAAGAAAATAATATGATTTCTAACCACCTCTCCAACTTTTGCAGTGTGTGGGAGTTGAATAGTAGTTGTTTCCTGCATCACCCTTTAGATTTCGACAGTTGGTTTAGATTTTGGATCATCCCTGGTTTACTGCAGGATTACTCCTAACTTTTTCTTCCTATTCCTCCTTTAATGGAATTTAATTTTCAGCAGTGGCTAATTTACAGAATGCTTTTCCTCACATCACATATTGCTGCCTTCCCAATGCAGGTAAATGCATTTTAATTTGGCATATTAGACTGTGACAATCCAATTCTGAATTTTAAGTGCCTGTGGCTTTTATGTATTCATTTCTTCCCTTGTGCTACTTTATTACTGCACCTTTCAATAGCTCCCTCCTCTTTGAATTATTTTGTGATCCATCCAAAGAGCTGATTATACATAAATAACTTTTTGTGTTTTGTAAACTACAGTCTTCTATTATAGCAGAATAAAACATAAGTTCTGATTTGTAAATTGGGAGAATAGCAATAGCAGTAGACTTATATACTGCTTCATAGGCCTTTCAGGCCTCTCTAAGCGGTTTACAGAGAGTCAGCATATTGCCCCCAACAATCTGGGTCCTCATTTTACCCACCTCGGAAGGATGGAAGGCTGAGTCAACCCTGAGCCGGTGAGATTTGAACCGCTGAACTGCTGATCTAGCAGTAGCCTGCAGTGCTGCATTTAACCACTGCGCCACCTTGGCTCTTACTATATTGCAGCTTGTCATTTCAATTCATTCTTATTTGGAGAAATTACAGTATGCTATCTGAAACAACTTTTTCTCCAGTTTACTGTACTGTTGAGAATATGGTAGCGCCTATACCTTAGCTTTTCCCAATGTCAGATGGACTTTTCTTATTCTCAGCTATGAAATATAGAATCAGCAGATCCACGGTTATATTACCCAGCTATCAGGCCCAGCTATATGTGTGGCCCAGAGACCAGGTGTGTAAAAAGGGATTTTGTGTGCATGGAACATGGGTTTCCATTTGGTAGTTGATTACTAACAGGAATATGAACCTAACTGAGCTAAATGATGGATTATTTTTGTGATTTCATTAGAGCTAGGTTAAGCTCACCATTTCTAACAAAAATATTATAATAAGCAAGATGTATTAGTTCTCTGTGTAACTGCTGAATAAGTGAATGTGTGTATTAAGGGTGACAGAGATAAATGAGATTACCTAGAGGTTGTTGTGTTTTTTTCTTCCTTTCCTTTTTCTTGACAGCATTTCCCTGGAACATATGTTCAGTGCTCTCAGGGTTATTATAGACTACATGGCCTAATCAGGCTCAGAGATTTAAAAACAATGAATGGAACACGCTATGGGATTTTGATGTTAACAGAGGCATTTCAGTCATTTATTAGCCTGGCCAAATGATGTATTTCTCATTTTAATCTTAGGAAATAACAATTTCGTAATCTGCCATTCAGCATTTGCAAAGCTAAATGTCTCTTAGCATTATAAGAGCAATGAGAATGATTTAGAATTCATTGGTATCATCTTAGATTGATTAAATCAGCTACTGCTAATATTTAATTTGTAGATGTTTTCATTTTAATATAAAATATGATTTCTTACAATAAGTATCAACAGACATCTCCTTGTGCTGAAAATGACTTTTGAACCAAAACATTTGTGGCCAAATATCTTATGTCTTTGTTAAGATTAAATGAACGATTGCAGCTTTCAGTTTTCAATGGAAATGGGAAAGTGCTGATCAAATTTAGCTCACTGCCACTCACAAAGGTCTTCTATTTTCTTAAAGCAGACTCCTGATATATAGAATATTACAAGAGATTTCTCTTGAATTTGCAGAACCTGCCAGAAATTACTTTTAACATCATTTTCTTAGATGTGCCAAAGGGACAGATAGGAATAATTTAACAGATATCTGAGCTTTATATGCTTCTTCTTCAGAGAACCTTTTGCAAGAGAATCTGAATGGCAAGACCAATGTATGCATTTGATTCTTTTTTTCATATCACAGCAGTTCAAGAAGAAACTGAAAAGGTGCATAAATTACATTTTAAACATTTTTGCAGGTATTTTATTCCCACTTAAAGGTGTTTTGAACAGTGAAGATATTACACCTTTAGCAGGGCATTTTTCTGAATTGGAGGGTGAGTTGTTCAAATATGGACAAAGTCTACTTCTTCCTTTCTGTATATAAAAAGATATTCAGTCAAGGCATTATACATCAAAGACTCTCTATTCATGCATAATGCTAAGGCAGGAAATTTAAACTACTGGCTTGTTGAACATATTATAGTGTTCTAACTCACATATATTACAAGCATTAATGAATGACAGTACTGTTGTGGCCCACAAAACTCGGATGACAAGGAGGTTGGGGAAGATCTTGTTCTGGAGCCTGGGGAAGGGTTTAATGGATGCTCAGACACAGAAATAGAGCCAGTGCTGTCTGGTATTTCCCAGCCAGAGAGGCAGCTGCCTTTGGAGTCAGGGATGAGGGAGAAGGAGGAACATCTGGGGCTTGTTCCAGATGCGAGTATATGCAGAGAAGATAGGGGAGGTAAACAAGGGAGGACAATTAGCTGGCTCAGGAAGCAAAACAAATGTGGATGCTGACTGGCCCCTCCCTGGTTGGGAATAAATAGGAGGAAAGGAGAGTGGTTTGGTTGTCGCAGATAACCGTTCGCATTTCTGGAAAGTTTGTTCCTTGTGTGTTTCCCATGACAAAGACTGCCTTGCCAGAAATGAGATTTGTCTATTTCTCTGTTTGAACTGACTTCATTTGCAGCCTCCTGGCTGGGAGTGCACAACCTTGCATTTATCATAATGAGCTGATAAGGACTATTGTTTCAATTAACTTATTGCAGGACTCATGCCTGGACTTTCTGTTGGTGAATGTAGTTATTTCCCAATGTGTAAATAAGGAGGGATTTTTCTTTGCAGGGAGTCTGTTTTTTGCTTCCACAAAGGCCGGGTCAGAACAAATACATTATACTGGACCAAAATCATACTGCGTTGTGGATTATCAAAAAGATGTATGGACTTCACCTTGTCTGATTCAGGATGTGGAAAGAACAATTCACATTAGTTTAAATAAAGACATATTTTATAAAATTAAGGGTATTTAATAATGTATCAATCATTAACATTTACATTATTTTCAAATTAACTACCATATATTTCAAACTATAAGATGCATTGGAGTATAAGATGCATAATGATTTTGAAGAGATACATTTTTTTAAAAAGTTTTTGCACTCTGCAGGCCTCCCAAACCATTTGCATGCCTCGTTTTTTGGAAAAAAAAAAGGGAGGGGGGCATGCAGAGCTTTGGAAGGCTTGTAGAGTGCTCTGGGGGTTGGGAGGAGCAAAAATGAGGAAAAAATTGTCCATTTTTCGCAAAAGCGGGCTGGTTTTTGCAAAAAACGGAGGGCATGCAAAGGCTTTGGGAGGCTTGTAGAGTGCTCCTGGGGACTGGGGGGGGGGGCAGAAGCAAGCAACAATGGCCCATTTCTTTTGCTCATATTTGCCCTCCCCAGCCCCCAGGAATATTTTGCAATCCTCCCAAACCCTGTGCACGTCCATTTTTGCAAAGGGGGTGAGGTTTCAGTAGGCCAAAAATGCTGTATTCAGATTTTCATCCTCTTTTTTGAGGGAAAAACGTATACTCCGAAAAATACGCATATCTATCATTGTATAATTATGTAAGAGAAAAAAATAGTATTGTTAGTCCATTCAAATATTCTCAAAGCACTTGGGCAGAAACTCTTATTTTCTTATTTTGACTGAAATTCTCATGCTATAGTACAACTGCAACAAAATACAGTGCTGTATGACTATCTTCTGGTCTACTGTCATTACAATATAATTTTCCTTAATATTACTAATGTTCCCCATACTTAGGATTTGTGATATATCTGAAGCAGGAATTCAGAAAACGTATCTTCCTGTAAAACAGACCTGTACATTTAATCTTGAAGAGATAGAAGACAGAACCTCTTCACTGGGTAAATACTTCATATTTATCAATTAATTTCACCCCCCTCAAATATATTACTTGTTTGTACAATATTGAGGTAGGATTTATTGTTATGGATTCAATTGGAGGGCCGTCTTAATGCACTTACTTTTTGATCAAGTATCTGGTAATCCTTCTGAAAACTATTAGGACATTTAACTTTTGCTTGTACAAAAATTCATACTCATATGTCAAGGGTCAGTTTTGTTTTTGCTTTCTAAAAGAACCCGCATACCTGTTTCAAATTATTAAGAATGAGCTACATATTACAATGAAGTCATAACATCCTAAACTACTGTTCTCTATCTCTAGCAAGAGACAACTGGAAGCAGATAAGCAGTGGGAATATTTCACAGTTTCCTTACTTTCCATGTTCCTTTCTACTCTTTTGTCTATTCCTTTTTTTTAATCAGAGGAAATAGGCTTGTATGTATGATAAATTTGGGATTTATCAAATGGGCATATTGAGGATGATGGTTCTGACATAGTTTTTGCAACTGTCCATATATCCATTGTGTTTCAGTAAACCAGGTTATACTACTGCTAGCAGTTCCCATGCTCATTCTTGCAATTTTCTTGGTGCAGAGGAGAAGAGGTAGGGAAGAAGTGAGTCCAGCCAGGTGGACCAAAATGGAGAGGTCTCTTCAATTCATGTTTGTTCCTAAGGGCTTAATTAGATGTATTCTGCTGATAATATCAGTCTGTGCCAGGGGAATAATTATGTCAATTTGTGGACTGTGTAAACAATATGGTTATAGTTTCAATATTGCAACATGACAGATGAATGGTTTTGTTGTTTTCCTTGCATACTAGATCAAATCCTTCCATTATTCTGGCTGGTATTGTTTCAATTTTTCTACAGAATATCAGTAGTACTAAGGAAGCTAAAGCTAGGCAATCCATAATTCCTTAATGAGCTGCTTCTTTTTCTGAAATAATGTGGCATTTGTTAGCAAAACTGCCCCTAAATGTTACTATTAATTAATAATATTTGCATTAATTTTAATTGCACTAGTCATACCACTAAATCATCACTGATGTGTGCATATACCTTTTTTGTTACATAGTTCTTTTTGTGGCTGTTACTAAAAAAAAGTGCCTCTTCTTAAAGTCCTATCAAAATATTGATTTAAAACTCTTAGTCTAACTGGGTATGCTGCAATTATGTTGTTGAAAGAAAATAAATGTTATTATTGCTGGGCAATTATTCATAGAAGAGTAAAGAGGTTAGAATTGCAGATCAATTATCTGTTGGTTACGATTGGACTCGTAGAAAAAGAGGCCATGTCAGATCAATGATGTCATCTTCCTTCAAAAGCATTCTCCAGCAACTTTTCATGCCATGAACATTTGATTACAGTTATGAATGTACTACTGAGGCTAATCATACATCCAAATTTGTGTTTATCTTTATAAAATAAAGGTCTATGTGGCAAATGTGTAGGATGGATTTACATTACAATATTTATCTGAGCAACATCTAACTTTAAGGTCTTTTATTAACCTTATAGTAAGGTTAGTTTACTTGATTAGTTTAATGCCATTCAAAGGAGAAAACCTATGTTGCATCACTTTAAATATTTACTCAAAGGTAGGTCTTGCTTGGTTAAGTGGTGCTGATTTTCAAGAAAATAGGGTAAATAAGGTTCTATATGTTGCATCTGATACTGGGTACCCTGCATTGTTAATCATATTCATATATTTTTGATCCAGCTATGTTGAAGACTTCTTATAAATGCAGCCAGACTTGTCCACAAAGCAAATTTGTTCACAAACTAAGAACAAGATATCTCATATGTGAGAAACTAGCATAACAAATGTTAAGATAAAAAATAGCTTTGCATGCATGGTTAACTCTCATCATTTTGCTAAATTGTGAACACTGATACCAATTTTGAGTTCAGGTGTAGTACCTGTAATCTGTCTATTTCTTCTATGTACGTATTAGCAGCCTGTTCTGGATTCAAATATGTTTCTCTCCTAAGCCTGAGTTCTAATTCTGAATGGCAAAAGAATCTTTTTTTAAAAAATCTACTTAATGTCCAAGGTGAATGGCATGTCAGACATGATAGGAATTAGTCTTTTTAACCACACCACAGCTCGTACTAAAATGCACAAGTTTTTATAAATCAGAAAAGAATAAAGAAAAAGAACAATCATGTATCTTTTTTTATAAACAAAACAAAATTCTGAGTGACCAATGTATGATTGGTACTTCCTAATTAGTGTTGGATTTTTAAATACCTTACTACAATCATAACACAGATATATTTCCAAAGTTTTTTTTGAAGGTACATGTATATTTTTTTCTCAGATAGTGTATTATTACTTCAACTGACAATGTCTAAGACTTAGACTCCAAGTAGAAAGAAAAAAAACCTCTAAAAAGACAGAATATCAATAACTGAAATGTGAAATTCATGGAAATTTGAATGGTGGATGTTTTGTAACACTGCTCACAATTTTTTTAATATACACCATTTTGAAAATATTAATGTATTTTAAAAATTTACAGAATAAATAAAACTGGTTTGGTATAATTTCTGTTTGCCTACCCTCCTCTTCTAGGGATGCTGCAAATGTCATCACATGTGTGCTTGGTGTGTGTGTGTGTGTGTATGTATATGTGTGTGTGTGTGTATATCTATATCTATATCTATATCTATATCTATATCTATATCTATATCTATATCTATATCTATATCTATATCTATATCTATATCTATCTATCTATCTATCTATCTATCTATCTATCTATCTATCTATATCTATATCTATATCTATATCTATATCTATATCTATATCTATATCTATATCTATATCTATATCTATATCTATATCTATATCTATATCTATATCTATACCTATACCCTTACTGGGCTAGCTGATGAGAGCTAAATAGCTTGAAATAGATCTATACTAGTCTCCCTTTATTTATTTATCAGCACAAATAAAAAAACACAAATATAACAAAGGCAACAGTAAAAATATTGGGTTTCTGTCGTGATGGACTCTTGTGACGAGCCAATTGACAGATGATGGAAGCAGTTAGCTTCCTCCCATAATTGGGGCTTACCAGGGGTTGTAAAAATCATATATATATATATATATATATATATATATATATATATATATATATATATATATATATATATATATATATATATAGTTGTTCGGGTTTTCTCCCGCGTAGAATTGGAGATGTCTTGGCGACGTTTCGACGAAGTCACATTCGTCATCTTCAGGCTGCTGCTGCCTACTTCAGGTTTGGTGTTTCCAGGAGTAGGAAACACCTGGAAACACCAAACCTGAAGTAGTCAGCAGCAGCCTGAAGATGACGAATGTGACTTCGTCGAAACGTCGCCAAGACATCTCCAATTCTATGCGGGAGAAAACCCGAACAACTAGAGACCTACATACTAACACCCGCGAAAACCTCAGAAAACATATATATATATATATATGTGTATGTGTATGTGTATGTGTATGTGTATGTGTATGTGTATGTGTATGTGTATGTGTATGTGTATGTGTATGTGTATGTGTATGTGTATGTGTATGTGTATGTGTGTATATATATATTTAAAGTAAATATATATATATGTATATAAAAGATGTATATAAATATACATCTTATATATAAAGTTATATATATATATATATATATATATATATATATATATATATATATATATATATGTGTGTGTGTGTGGGGGGGGGTATTTGTGCTGATAAATAAATAAAGGGAGACTAGTATAGATCTATTTCAAGCTATTTAGCTCTCATCAGCTAGCCATACCCTTCCTGGGATTCAAACCTGGGCTATATTACATCTTAGGCAGACGTCTTCGCCATTAAGCCACAGGTTCTCCTCCTTATCAGCTTATCAGCCAGGAAAGAAGGTATATATTTAGTGTCACAACACCTGGTATGCCCCAATTATGGGAGGAAGCTAATTGCTTCCATTATATTCCATACATATACATACACATACATATATACATACATACATATACATATACATACATACATACACACACACACACACACACACACACACATCTATCTATCTATCTATCTATCTATCTATCTATCTATCTATCTATCTATCTATCTATCTATCTATCTATCTAGATTTCTTATGCTGAGATGCTGGTTGTTTGACAAAATGTTAACAGTGAGTGCAATGTGATGAAGTAATCATGCAATTGTGGCATTTACTTAACCAATAACTTCAACTATCACTTGACTCTTAGCTTGCTGCTTAGTTAGTTGTAAGAATCAACTCTCAAGAAAGTAAACTAAAATGTGTAGCAACCGGAAATAGCAAGTGTCTTAAATTCTTTTTTTGCTTTATACATTGATACTAGGCAAGAATAAATAACATAAAGTTTCAAAGTTGATCTACATTTTTATTTGTTGGGTTGAAAGCTCAGTCATTTAAATTTTATCATCTAAAAATAGACAATTTGGCATTTAACAGACATTTTTTTTGAAAACATTTGTCTTGTGCAAAAATAGGGATGTGCCTCTTTTTTTTTCCCAAGAAAGAAAGATTTATTGCTTCTTGGTTTTTGTCATGGTAGAAAATATATGATTGCAGATTTTATTACTGAAGCACACAGTGGTGTTTTTTTTTTCTGCATTGACATTTTTTAAAAAAAAGGAAAATGGACAGATAAGCATTTTTATTAAGTTATTTGATGTTCTTTCAAAAATAGTGCCAAATGGCTGCAGTATTAAATTATTAGGACAGGCAAAGAATTGATCCTAACAACTTTTTCTTGACATGAGCCAAAAAAAGAGCCGAGGTGGCACAGTAGTTAAATGCAGCACTGCAGGCTACTTCAGCTGACTGCAGTTCTGCAGTTTGGCTGTTCAAATCTCGCCGGCTCAGGGTTGACTCAGCCTTCCATCCTTCCAAGGTGGGTAAAATGAGGACCCAGATTGTTGTTGAGGGCAATATGCTGACTCTATAAACTGCTTAGAGAGGGCTGAAAGCCCTATGAAGCAGTATATAAGTCTAACTGCTATTGCTATTGCTATTGCTAAAACCTGTTGGCTGTCAGGGATCGGCCTTTAGGGTTGTGAGAGGAATTGTGGAAGGGAGGGATTATTTCCCATGGAACCTATTGGTAAGTATTTAAGATATCCCAGTTTAATATATTTTGATTTTTAGAACCCTACCAAAGAATAATAGTTCAGGTGGTCAGAACAGAACTGGATACACTAAAATTACTAAGATGTATAAGGAAAAGAAATTGATTATGGAATGGTAAATATACAAACAGTGATGAGATTAAAGACTTCTAAAATATCTTTTAAAAAACTTTTTCTGAGGTGTGTGATTTCTTTTACCGGAGTAGGAATGAAAGGATCTGAATAGAATTCATGCAAACTTCAACTCTCAGCCTATAGCACTTTGAAATGAACTCCTTTACAGTTTTAATTAGTTGCTTCTGAGTATGTTTAAAATGCTATTTTTGTAGCAATAATGTTGGTTCTGGGAAACTATCTCAGAAAATATTCCCTGCCTTAGCTCTGAATTAACTTTGTCCAATGTGAGTTACATCATCAAATTTATAGTTACAGGATATTATTGTAACTGGTGTGAATTCCCCTGAATAATGAGGCCAAAGAAGCTGCCAATTAATACAAAAATGGAATTATGTTTTGATCTACAAAAGCTCTCTGACCTTCTGTCATTGACTCCCACCAAACCTGATGTTATCATTCTACATCTCTACAATTATTTATATGGCCAGGGAAATCTTAGCTTTTTAATGTAATACTGAAGTTGAAATTAGACAGCTTAGTAATGGCTATTTCAGTGTGAGGTACATATGGCACATTTTAGAGAATGTCAAAATGTATCTATCATCTATCTGTCTATTTATCTAGCTAGCTATTTTACCCAGGAATTGCCTCTATTAAAACCTTTCAAACCTTATTTAATGGCGTATAACAGTCATGGCTCCTGAAAATGTTTTTGCCTACTGTTATGAGCTCATCTTTCTTAATGTAGAGAAGTGATTAAAGATTTCTTGGATGGTGATCTGGAACTGTAATGCATTTTATGTTCTTGTTCAGCATTTTCTCCTCTTTTGCTTTTTCCATTCTTTTTGCTCAATTTTCCCTTCAAACCCCATGTTATTTCAGTAAGGCTCCACAAAAAGGGATCAGGCTGTTTTTGAACTCACCAGAAAATTTGTTCCTTGAAGGTATGTAATTTTTAAGTGTTACTGCTGTTCACGAAGAAACGGAAATGTCTCATATTTACCCTTTAAAATAAAATAACGTTTAGCAAGATACATTTTTGTAATTCTTTCCAAAGAGTTGGAGTCCATAAAAGTCCATAATATATTTTGACTGTGACCTGTAGACAGACGATTTCTATTTGGGATGAGTTCTGGTATCTTATGTCAACAAAAGCATCTTACACCAGAGCTGAGATACCAGTATATACTCGAAGGCCTTGTTGAATAATGGACTCTTTGAAACTATTTGAAAATTGTCTAGTTTGATAGTAGTCCAGGAGATTTAGAATCATGAAAAAGAAATCATATCTTATTCAAACATAGTTCACCATTATTATTTTTTTTTTTAAGAGAACTTTTTTATTTTTCTTTAAAAAAAACAAACACAAATATGTCATCATTTGTCAATCATTAAGACATTGAAATACAATTTTTTTTTGTTGTGTGTACCCCTCCCTCCCTCCACCCCCCCATCCCCCCTCCTCCTTCCCCCCCCGACTTCCCAGAACCCGTACACGGTATGGATTTTTAACTAACACAGTCTAAAATCTATTGAGAAAAAAGAAATAAAGAAATTAATGACATTCTAGATTGAACTTAGCTTCTTCTTACTGAACTAACTTTTAACAGTTTAAATCATTTCTGATCTTAAGCATAGGCTAACTGGAATTTCTTAGTCCCGTATTTATTTTGTATATAGTCAATCCATTTTTTCCAGTCTCGTTTATATCTCTCATTTGAATGATCTTTGAGATATGCCGATATTTTAGCCATTTCAGCTAAGTTTGTTACTTTCAATGTCCATTCTTGGATTGTAGGCAAGTCTTCCTTCTTCCAATATTGCGCCACCAACAGTCTTGCTGCAGTTATCAGGTGCAGAATCAAATTGGTCTCTACCACTGTAAAATCAGTACATATACCTAGTAAAAATAACTGAGGAATAAATTTTATCCTTTTTTTAAAAACATTTTGCATGACCCACCATATTTTTATCCAAAATGCCTTAACCTTTTGGCAGGTCCACCATATATGATAATATGTAGCATCGAGAGAACCACTAAAAATTTTGGTAAAATGTTCATTTTCACTGCCGCTATCCTGCCCAGCAAAGATAAGTGCAATTTCTCCCATTTTTTCATCTCTGTCTGTATGCTATGCCAAAGTGGTTCATAATTATGCTTATATAATTTCCCATTTGAAGTTAAAATGTTAACTCCGAGATATTTGACTTTTTTAACTACCTCACATCCTAGCATCACTCCTAATTCTTCCTTTTGTTTAATATTCATATTTATAGCTAATATTTTGGTTTTTCCTAAGTTTATTTTAAAGCCAGACACTTGACCATATTGATTAATCGTATTCATTAAAACCATACTGGATTCCTGCGGTTGTTCCAATATTATGACCAAATCATCCGCAAAAGCGCGGACTCTATATTCTTGCTGCCTAATCTTGATCCCTTTTGAACCATCCAAGCCCCGTATTTTATTCAACAATACTTCCAAAGTTATAATAAACAATAATGGGGACAAAGGACAACCCTGTCTTGTACCTTTTCCAATTTGAAAAGAGTCTGTTAAACTTCCATTGACTATGATTTGTGCTGTTTGCTGTTGGTATATTGCTTTAATTGACTGTAAAAAATTATCTCCTATCTGCATTTTTTGCAATATCTTCAGCAGAAATTGCCAGTTAACTCGATCAAAGGCCTTCTCAGCATCCAAAAATATAAACGCAGCAGGGATCTGGTTGTTCTTTCCCAAATATTCTAATGCATTAATAATTAATCTGACATTACTTTTCATCTGTCTCCCTTGTATAAAACCTGTTTGGTCCGTATGTATCAATTGTTGAATGACCAACATTAACCTATTTGCTAATATTTTAGTAAAAATTTTATAATCTACATTCAGTAATGAAATGGGTCTATAATTTTTGGGTTGAGTAGTATCTTGATCTTCTTTGGGTATCAAAGATATAAACACTGTCTTCCAAGATGGAGGGACTTTACCTTCCATTTGAATCATATTAAATAATTCTCTAAGAGGTTCTACCATTTCTAACTGTAAGTTTTTGTAGTAAACCGCTGTCAAGCCATCTGTACCTGGTGCTTTCCCTGGCTTTAATTGCTTAATTACCTGCAGGATTTCCCCCGAGGTTATTGGTTGATTCAATTTTTGCCTGTGTTCTTCTCTAACTGAAGGTATTTTCTCCTTGTCTAAATATTTGTCTATGTCTAAACCATTAATTTTATCCCCTTTATACAGTTCTGTAAAAAATTCCCAGAAAGCCTTTTGAATCTCTTCCTGTTGGAACACCTCCTTCCCTCTGTAAATCAGTTTAGATATATTTCGAGTTTTCCTTTTTTTCCTAATCTGATAAGCTAACCATCTGCCAGGTTTGTTTGCATTACAAAAAGTATTGTGTTTTGCATATAATAAATTAGTAGCTACCTGGTCAGAGATCAACATGTCAAATTGAGATTTTAATATGTTAATAGCTTCCTTAACCTTTGTATCGTCTGGTTTCCTTGTTAACTCCAGCTCTTTTCTCTTAATTTCCTCTTCCAGTTCTGTTCGTTTTAGCCCTTGCTTATTTCTATGTGTTTTATTTATATTCATCAAAACTCCTCTCATATACGCTTTGCTTGCGTCCCATACAAATTCCATAGATGTACCCTTATTCATATTCAAAACAAATATTCAGATAGTAATTTTTTACAATCATTAATATAGTTTTCATATCTAAATAAATTTTCATTCAGTCTCCAAACCTTCTTGCCTGCACTACCCTTCCCAACTCCATCCAAACTGGGTTATGGTCCGAAAGGACTCTAGCTGCAATCTTTGTTTTCTTGACCCTAGAAAGCAAATCATTAGTGGTTAGAATAAAATCGATCCTTGAAAGGGATTGATGCCTGTCCGAGAAGAAAGTGAAGTCATATTCCTCTGCATTTCTTTCTCGCCAGATATCTCTCAATTCAAAATCATCCATAATGTCAAAGAAAGATTTGGGTAACTTTGCTCGCATCTTGGTATTTAGGCGGGAAATCTTCTTATCTCTCTTAGTGTCTATCACTCCATTCCAGTCACCCAATAGTATACAGGAACTATAGTCCCACTGTACTAATTTAGCACGAAGATTTCTATAGAATCTATCTTGCTGTTGATTGGGAGCATAAATTCCCAAAAGTAATGTCTTTTTCCCTTCTAAGATTAAGTCTAAAGCAATATATCTTCCGAAGGGATCTGCTTCTATTAATTCAGCTTTCATATCTTTTCTTAAGTATACAACTATACCATTCTTCTTTTCCATAGCAGAAGCTGCAAAATGTTGACCAAGTTTTGAGTTGATCAAATATTTTTGATCAGTTGACTTGATATGAGTTTCTTGCAAACAAATTACATCGTTCTTAAACTGTTTAAGATAATGAAATATTTTCTTCCTCTTCTGTGGAGAGTTCAGTCCGTTGACATTCCATGTTAAAATCTTAGTTGTCATCTTTGGTTGGTTGGAGCATTTTTAGAGCTTCCTGCACGGCCTGTTTAACCTTAGGTCTAGCTCCTCCCACTGCTTCCAGATTTGTTGTTGTAGTTCCTTGATCGATGGCCGATGATTGTTGATGCTGTTGCCTCTTAGCTTGTTTCTCCATACGTCTAGTAGTCATGCGGCTAGGTCTTGGTTCCATAGCACCTTGCACTTCTAGAGAAGAGAGATGCTCCATCTTGTCTGGTGGTTGTGTAGTTTGCTGTCTATCCTATCCTTCTTGTGGTCTTTCTCTAGGTCCAGATGGTGCAGGGTGTCCGGCCTTCAATATATTATAATAAAAATCTCGGGCTTTCCATACAGAGTTGAGGCGGTACCTTTGCTTATCAAATGTAAATATGATGCCAAATGGTGCATCCCATCTATACTGTATCTGACGATTTCTGAGTTCTTCGACCAAAAAAGCGTAGTCTCTTCTGGCTCTTAACATTTGAGGTGGTATCTCTTTCAAAACAGCCAGGTCTTGACCGCCAATTTGAAGCTTAGTGTTATAAGACGCTTGCAGTACCATATTTCTGAATTCTCTTGTAGTAAAATATATAACGATGTCTCGAGGAAGCTGCTTCTGCTTTGCCAGCCAGGAGTTAACGCGGTAAGCTTTGTCAATTTGCCAGCCTTGGTTGGTCCCTGGTCTTCCCATCAGGCGGTCAAAAGCTTCCGATAGGATCTGTTTCAGGTTCTCCTGTTTCTCCTCACGCAGCCCCCTTACTCTTAATGCGAACTCCATTTGTCGGTACTGTATCATAATAATTTCTTTTTCAGCATTTTCCACTTTTTGTTCCACCACCTCTGTTTTCAATGTCAAGTTAGCATTGGCATCATTAAGAACCTCTAGAGTATCTTCCACTCCAGAAATATGTTCTGTTAATACAGTTACAAGACTCAGCATGTCGTCTCTAATTTTATCAACCTTAGCCTCAAATTTCTCATACAACTCCTGTTTAAGTCCTTTTATTTCACTTTTAATTTCACTTTTAATTTCTTCTTTCATTTCTTTTATTTCCTCTTTTCTCTCCTCTCTATTATCTCTAAATTTATCTTCCATTTTAATTGTCTGTGCATTAAGAGCCTCGCTTAGATTACTCAGAAAAAATTCTTTCGTTAACACATCCCAGCAGGGGGCGTAGGAAGCGGAGGCTGCAGCTTTGTACCAGGCACTGAGGATGTGCCCCTGGAAGTAGAGGGTGACGACTTCAAGTTAATATTTGGTTTTGAGGCCATTTCAAAATTTGTCTGCCTGCAGTTAATAAAACTCTATTGCCTAAATATGCAGCTTTAAGTAAAGAGGCTTTTATTTTGAAGTTTAAGGCTTGGCAAAAGTTTCAGTGAGTAAACATTGTAACAAGACCGTTCAACAGATTCATCACCATTTAACTTCCAAATAAGCAAAGTTAATGAAGGAGTAAAATTCTTCTATTGTGAAACCAAAACATGTGATAAGCTATCTCTTTTGTTTTGAATTCTTTTGAAGTCTTGTGAGAATTAGCAAAAAGTGTTCGTTATTACCGGAGAAACCAGCCTGCTCGGCGCCATTTTAAAAGCCTCTGAGTAAATAATTTTTCGGAGGAGAAAAAGAGAAGAAGCTAAAATGTTGATAAGCAATTATTGTCCTCGCAGTAAACGGATTCAGCTCGTGATAAGATTAAATCAAACAAAACTTAGAGCAGAGTGGGAGAGACCTACTTTGTCCTGCACAAGGCAGTTTGAAGTTCCCAGCACGGACAGCCGTTCTGCCTTGGGCTAGCCCCCCTTTCCTTGCAAGCACAAAAGCTGCAAAAATCGAAGAGCATTTGCCAGCAAAACAGTTTCTTCTTTCCCTCTTGCCTGAAGGATAAGAAAACCTGATAAGACGTCAGATGGAAGATCCTCTAATCAGGTACGTAGCCAGGAATTCGGAGGCAGCTGATTTTTTGCTGCTTCCACCAGTAAGCTCCTCCCAGGAAGTCATAGTTCACCATTATTACCACAGCTGGTCAGTATCTCTGTTTTTTGCTGAGAAAAATGTTTGCAGCAGTCTACAGATGTCTTTCTAATGAAAGATACAGAGACATTTGCCCTGCTGAGCTGGCAACTGAGTCTGTAGATGCCAGCTCTGAAGTGTTTTGATCTTAGGAGTTGGAGGGGAATGTTGCTTCTATCAAACAATCACGCTTTCTTGCAAGACATGCCTGGGATTTCAATAAGCAGATTATATTTCCTTGGAATGAAAGGGTAAAATATTGGTGTCTGTATTTTATTAGTAGAAAACAGCTATTCTAGAGCACAACATTGATTCCTACTTTCCTGATCATGGACAGCCGACATGATTTAGTGCTGTTATTTAACCCAAAGCTCCTCTTTCACTCTCTGTGCCTTCCACACAGCACTCATTTGACTGGTTTTTGAACTCTCTCGCATCTCTGCATGCAATTTTGATAATGGCAAATGTAACCACTAAGTGCAAAATTATCTTTGAGGCGCTTGTGCCTTTGTTACCCATTGTGGTAGAAAAGCTGCTTGTATTATATTCCATAAACTCTGCTTTATAGAATTTAATATGGTTTCCTGGTGATGCTTTATGAGCACATTTTTATTGTTGTCAGAACATCTTTTTAAAAAATGGATATTAATAATACAACCATTTTTAAAATACAAAGTATAGAATTCAGCTTTCCTTGTAAGTGAGGGTGCATTATCTCTTGAAAGTGACAGGTCAGAAATAGGGAAAGTTTAAATGTGTACATTTTAGGTGATAAATGCAATAGCATCCTATTAACATTATCCCACCTTTTCTCTAAGTAAGTTAATATCCCTTCGTTTTCTCACTGCAGGAGCAACACTATGAAGTAGGCTGGGTTGAGATAGACTGACTGATCTAATTAATACAGTTAAGAGGAGATTTGGACCTGGGTCTCTGCAATCATAATCCAATGTATAAACCACTACATCATACTGCCTCATCCTTTTTCCTTCCTTCCTTCCTTCCTTCCTTCCTTCCCTCCCTCCCTCCCTCCCTGTCCCTCTCTCTCACTTTCTCATTTGAGCTTATTTGCCAAATGTCAAGCTATTCTATTTCCATTTAAAGCCTGATATTGTCACCTTATCCATTGATTATATGTATATGTATATGTTGTATATGTATATACACAATAGATAGGTGTACACACACACACACACACACACACACACACACACACACACACACACACACTGTATATATAAAAATAAGCTGGATACCCGTGCTTCATGAAGAAACTATGTGATGGGGCTATGAAGGAGAATTTTGGTTCACAATCCGTTTGCTCAGTGGTGTTTGGTAATTGAAACACATAAGGGAATATCGCTCCTGCTGCCTTGAGTCTGGAAACAGTTTCATAAATGGAAGGCATAGACAGAGACATGATATGATAGTAATTTCAAAAAATCCTTTCTTAGCGAGCACCTAGAAGCAAGGAGGAACATATGTGCCAAATTTCAAGTTTGTAGGCTTTATGATTCTGGTGTTTTTGTGATGGTATATATATATATATGTTTTCTGAGGTTTTCGCGGGTGTTAGTATGTAGGTCTCTAGTTGTTCGGGTTTTCTCCCGCGTAGAATTGGAGACGTCTTGGCGACGTTTCGACGAAGTCTCATTTTTAACTGCCAGTAGGGGATTAAATTTTAACTGCCAGTAGGGGATTAAATTTTAACTGCCAGTAGGGGATTAAACTGATTGGGTGGGGGCTTGGCTGTGTCTTGATTAGGTGGAGATGTGTCCTTATTTGGTGGAGGTGTGTTCTGTTCTGATTGTTTGGGGGGTTGTGTTTCATGTGAAGGTAGGAGGGGTTTTAAAGTGGCTGATTGTGCTTTTGCTGTCTGGCTTCTGGTTCTGGGTCGTGCCTCCTCATCAGTTTGTGTTTTTGTCTGTTTTCTTTGTGGATGTTTTTTGGTGATATTCTGTGTGGCTATTGTGGGTGTGGGCCTGGTCTCATTCATCATGTTTGGGATTCGTTTGTTAATAAGGGCAGGCTTCCAAAGGGCTGGCAGGCGGGAGGTATCATCCCGCCTGTTCATGCTGTGTGGGCGTTTTTCTATTTCGATTGCTTCTCTGATTATACGGTTGTTGAAGTGTTCGGCCTTGGCGATAGTTCTTGTCTTATTGAAATCAATTTTATGTCCTGTGGCTTTGAGGTGTTGGACCAGGGAGGAAGTTGGTTCCTCTTTTTTGATTGCATTTTTGTGTTCTTCAATGCGTGCACTTATTCTTCTGTTGGTTTGTCCGATGTATGTGGTGGGGCAAGTAGTGCATGGGATTTCGTATACTCCTTGATTTTCTAATTCAATTTTGTCTTTGGGGTTTCTTAGGATGGTGGATATTTTCCGGTCTGTGCAGAATGCTGTCTTGATGTTGTGTTTGCGGAGGATTTTGCTGATTCTGTCTGTGGTGCCTTTTATGTATGGGAGGAGGGCTTTTCCATTTTCTTGTTCTCTGTCCTGGACTTTAGTGGGGGTTTCTTTTTGGATTAGGTTGGTGATCTTATTTCTTTGGAATCCATTGGATGTCAGTACGTTAGTGAGAGTGTGTAGTTCGGTTTTTAGGTGTTGTTCATCAGCTAGGTGTTTTGTTCTGGAGATGAGTGTCTTGGCTACGGAATTGATCTGGGCTGGGTGGTGGTGTGAGAGTGCGTACAGATAGCGGTTAGTGTGTGTTTTCTTCTGGTAGATGGTGTGTCCTAGGGAGCCGTTAGATTTCCTGTAGACTAAGACGTCGAGGAAGGGGAGTTGGTTGTTTACTTCTGTTTCCATGGTGAACTGTATTTTGGGGTGTAGGCTGTTGAGGTGTGTAAGGAAGTTGTCCAGTTGTTCTTTCCCATGTGGCCAGATTATGAAAGTGTCGTCTACATATCTGAGCCAGAGTTTGGGTTTGTGATCAGATTTTTCCAGAGCTTGGGTTTCAAAGTTTTCCATGTAGAGGTTGGCAATGACAGGTGAGAGGGGTGATCCCATGGGTGCTCCTTCTATCTGTTTGTATTTTTGTCCATTGTAAATAAAGTATGTGTTAGATAGGCAGTGGTTGGTCAGATCAAGGATGTGCTTGGGGGGGTTGTATTTGTTTTGGATAGCTGTTAAGGCTTCTTTGATTGGTACTTGGGTGAAGAGTGATACGACATCAAAGCTCACGAGTAGGTCACTGGGCTGTAAGTTTTGTTTCTTTATGATCTCTATGAAGTGGAAAGAGTTTTTTACATGTGAGGTGATGGAATCTGCATAGGGCTGTAGTTGTTTGGCAAGAAATTTGGCTAGATTTTGTAAAGGTGAGCCTATGGAGCTGACTATTGGTCTAAGTGGAGTTCCTTCTTTGTGTATCTTGGGGAGACCATAGAGCTTGGGACATCTGGATGATTTTTCTCTGGGAATGATTCTTTGCTGGATCTCTTCACTGATGGGGGAGGCTTTTATTTTGGTTCTAGTGGTTTTTTCCAGGTAGGTGGTGGGGTCCGTGTTTAGGGGTTTGTATGTGGAGTCTTGGAGTAGGTTGGTTAATTTGGTTTGGTAGTCAGAAGTGTTCATAACCACCGTGGCATTGCCCTTGTCTGCTGGTAAGATTATTATGCTGGTGTCTTCTTTCAGATTATGTAGTGCTGTCTGTTCTTCTTTGGGTAAGTTGCTTTTGGGTGGCTTGCTGGTGCAGAGGATGTTGGTGATTTCGGATCTGATTCTGTTAGCGTCGTCAGGGTTGATTTTGGTCAGGCTGGTTTCAACTCCGCATATAATGGTTTCAGTGGGGATGTATTTGGGGGCGACTGCAAAGTTGAATCCTTTTGAAAGGACATTGGTTTCGGCTTTGGTGAGGATCCTATCTGAGATGTTATGCACTGTTTGTTTCATGTGCGGTTGTGTGTGCGGGGGGGTTGGTTTCTGGCGTTCTTTTAGTCTTCGGAGTTTGTTGGTGTGTGTTTCTGTCTTGAGGGTGGTCTTTGTTTCAGCTCTCCAGGTGGCGAGTTGTTTCAATTTGTCCCAAAGTGTGGGGTGGATCTTGTTGCTGAGTTCGAGGTGGAGAGTGAGGAGGTCTTTGTTGATTCGGTCTAGGAGGAAAAAAAGGGACAAACAGCCGAGATCTCACACTACTCCTGGAAACACCAAACCTGAAGTAGTCTGAAGCAGCCTGAAGATGACGAATGAGACTTCGTCGAAACGTCGCCAAGACATCTCCAATTCTACGTGGGAGAAAACCCGAACAACTATATATATATATATATATATATATATATATATATATATATATATATATATATATATATATATATGCTGGTCTTGTTGTATTCGGGTCTTTTCCCGTGTAACAATCTTACACAGGAAAAGACCCGAATACAACAAGACCAGCAAACCTACACCCTTGAAAATCTACAAAAACAAATATATGTATATGTATGTGTGTGTATATGGCAAATACCACTCACTCATCAAAAAATGAGTGTCCATTGAAAGTGGCATCCATTAAACTGAGAAAAGAATAGAAAAGCTCTGTGGTTTCTCAGCATACAATACATTACAGTTATGTGCCTTGTTAATTGCTATGATTTTGGTGTATTGAAGTATTGTACAATAGAAAGCAACATAAAGGTAAATGTCAGATATTTTTATCAATATGAAGACTTCCAAATCCAGCTGTTCTCATAAATGTGATTCTAATTTCACAAGGCCTAACAACAGTACTCTGTAGTTCTGGCTAGGAAGAGCTGTTATTGAAAGGGTGAAGATAATATCGATACAGTGAAAGGAAAGATGCAGCCTCTAGCTGTTGGAGCTTATTCATTCATTTAAAAGCTGAAAACAACTGCTCTTTCTTGAATTTCAAAATAATAATAACAATATAAAGAATGAAATGCTTCTGATGTTTTTTGGAAAAATAAACTGATTTCTAGTCAAGGTTGCCAAGAATGGAGCTTTATGCCTGAGCTATTTGTGCAGAGAAGATGAAGATTTTTTTCCCTGCATGCTTCTCTATTAAACACAATGCATTAGGTGTTACCTTGTGATAAATAAGGTGGGGCTAGCAGAATGGATCTGCATGTGAATAAAATGTGAAAAAGCGCTCAACTCTTTGTCTTGTTGGCCTTCATTCCCTGATGAATCTTTGTGAAATTACCACTTTGACAATTCACATGATAAATAATATGATTGGGAATTTAATTTCTAAATGTTTTCAAAATAACACATTACCATCACTCTTTACTTGATTCTTGTGAGCCTTTTTTCACCCAAGTTATTCATCAGTTTAATTTATAGGAATGCCGCTCCTATTTTTTAGATGTGGGCCATTTACTTGACTTAAGTATTAGTTATGAACAGTGCTTTGCATATTCCATTCCATTCTGCTTTCAGCAACATCTAAGCCTGTGGTCCTCAAAAGCCATTACATATGAATTATTTTTCATTCTGACTGAGAGATTGAAATATTATGCTTTGTGTAGTTATTATGCATTATTCTGGCTCTAGATTTTTAAATCTGTTGTTGAAAAATATACCGTAGTGCTTTACGCATAGTACCAAAAAGAGATGCACAATGCAGTATTATAGCTGGTAAGAGATTTGCAACTGGCTTTCCCAAAAGAAATAGCAATAGCATTTAGACTAATATACTGCTTCATAGTGCTTTACAGCCCTCTCTGAGCAGTTTACAGAATCAGCATAATGCCCTCAACAATCTGGGTCCCCATTTTACTGACCTTGGAAGAATTGAAGGCTGAATAAGCATGAGCCAGTCAGAATCGAACTCCTGGCAGTGGGAAGAGTTAGCCTGCAATACTGCATTCTAACCAGTGCACCACCACAGCTCCAAGATATCCAAGGATGGAATTAACAGTTTCAAATCAACTAGATTTTGAATGGCAGCTGTAAAAAATTGAAATAATAGTATTATCTGAACAAAGCTATTGATTGAATATATTGTCCAGAAAGAATGAACAAAACATTTTGTAACACAGCTTAGTCCTGAGGAGGTTTGTTCAGAAGTATCATTGTGTTCACAGAGATGTCTGTGGCTGAGTCAAATGAAATGACAAACATGAAAAAACACTCTATATCCCACAATGGAAGAATGGATGGTAAAGTTGATGGAATTGGCAGAGATGGTGAAATTGACTAGATTAATTGAAATAAAGAATCTATCTAGTTTTGTTTGTACCTGGAAACTGTTTTTGAACTTTTTGTCTCAGAACTTTAAAAAAAGAAATGTTTGATTTTGAGAGTTTAAATGATTTGTAATTAAAGAAATGGTTTAATATGTTGTGAAATGTAAAGCAAAATGTTGATGTATTGTTTTTGTATTCTTTTGCACTGAAAAAAGAAGTCTCTTTTTTCTCTCTTTGCACTTATTTCTTCCTTTCATTTCTCTAGCATCTTTTTAATATTTTTATGAATTAAACTTAACAAATTTTACTGGGGAAAAAAAGAAGCATCTGTGGTTGGGTCAAATTAAATGTGCATCATGCCATAGCAATTAAACTCTGCTCTTTTGTACATGCAACATGATCTTTTTTTCTTCTTCTTCTGTGTAATCCAGTTCTCAGAGACTGCCTGGACAAGTCCCTGAAGTTTTCTGGGCAAGGTTTTTCATCATTGTCTCCTTCCTAAGGCTGAGAGAAGATGACTGGTTCAAGGTCACCCAGCTGGCTTTGTGCCCAAGGCAGAACTACAATTCACAGTATTGGTTTCTAGCCTGGTGCTTTAACTACTACACCAAAATGTCTCTCCAACATGATGTTACCTGCACATATAAAAGGGGAGAGTTTGCATCACATGTGGAGTCAATCACATCTTCATTTTGACAAAAGCATCAGACCCTGCAGTTGGATCTACTTAGTTAGCAGCAATGTGCCTGTTTAGGATTGCAGTTTTCAGAACAATTCTAATGTACTCTTATGACAGGAGAAAGAGCCAATGGTCTAGCCAGTCAGATTGTATGAACAGTTTGAAGTGGAATTTTCCAATGGCCATGATGGGAAGGAATTATTTTGTGGCATAGAAATTCTCTTCTTATTGGGAATATTTTATATAGATAGGCATACTATATTTTTTTATTCTGTCAGTGAGATCTAGGCCAGTGAAACTTCATCAGTGCTGTGCAATTAATATGCCTCTGTCCTTATTGGTGAGTGGCATTTTATTACACTTACTCTCGCCTTACAGCTGAATTTTCAAGTGCAGCTTGACTTGTTAGGAACTTATTAATTCATTCAAGGACCAGCAATTACTTTGTGCCTGAGGGCCACACAACATTTGGGAAAAGCCTCGGGGGTCTTATTGTGGTGAAACAAACAGACTGAGCTGGAGTTTTGTTTATGTTTTTCCTAGACTTGAAGAAGGTCTCTCTTTATTTTCATTATTCTTTGAAAAAAGCTTATTTTTATGTTATTTTGAAGCTTATACCGTGTTTTTTTATATTTATTGCTTCAAAATGGCAGAAAGTGTACAGCCAATTTTCAGTAATTATTTAGTATTTCTGCATTAGCAATTTATAGCATCATCAGCTATCATTGAGGTAATAAATCACTAATGAGTACAAGCTTTATATCACTACAGTGATAGGTGGGTGATGCATGTTGACTACCTCTGCATTAATTGAATGGAGCAAAAGAAATGTGATTTTAAAGCTAATGCATATTCCTTAACATGATCTGTTTATATAAACAACATTTCTATTTTCTTCTATTACGCTTCCTTGGGGGATTAGATAGAATCTATATAACATATTTATTTACATATTTCTTTTAGGAAATATATCTATGCACAGTGTATTTAATCTTAGTCCATAAGATTAACAGAAGAAATTAAAAATAAAAACAGATATAAATGACCAATTTGCACAGAGTGTTGCCAATAAAGTCACTCAGATCCACCTCCTTCTTAACGCTTCACGGGCAAAACCCAATGTGGGGACCAGGGTGACACCTTGCCATGTTCTCTGAGATAATTTTGGCCTGCAGACCAGAGATGGGTTGCTGCTGATTTGGCCCGGATTGGCCAAACCGGTAGTAGTGGTGGTGGTGGGATGCTCTGCCCACCCGCCCAGACGCTTCTGTGCATGCACAGAAGGGTCACATGAGCACCCACAGGAGCGCACCCAATCCGGTTTTAAAGAAATTGGCAACCCACCTCTCTGTAGAATCAGAGAAAGTAGATAGGATGCTCCCTGGTGTGATTCAGCCATTTGTTTTCTTGCTTCCATGTTTCTCCTGTCTCCTCCATGGTTATCAGTGTTTCACTTCAGAAGGGGGAGTGCTGGACTTTGGAAAGAAACTATGAGTAATACAAGAAGCATTTCTGGATCCTGCTATGTTTGATAATTATCACCTGTCTTTTTTAAGAGAATGTTGGTGAGAATGTGAGTTAATGGGAAACTTTGGAACACCCTAGAAGAATTTAATTAACTTGACCCATTTTGGTATTCAGTCTGAACATGGAGCAGGATGGCATTGGCTGCCATTGTTGGAATAGGAATGAAAGAAATGTACTCTTCCTTATCTTGTTAGGCCTCTCAGCAGCTTTTATTACCCTGTCAGGGTAATAAATCAAATAAATAAATAAACCAATCGGACCCTTTCCGATTGGAGATAACTATCTTAGTGTAATGTGGCAAAAAAGTGAGAATATTTTTTCTCAACATTTTCTTTTGAGGTGTGACTGTAATTATTTTATAATCTTACAAGTTTTATTGATATAGTTACCACTGTACACATTCCTTGTATTTCATTCCCTTCTGATCTCATTTTTATTTACCTGGCTGTATATAATGAAATGTATATAATGAAATGTAAAATGAAATACATACACATATTCATATGTTTATGCTGATGGCATTCTACTTATCTGATTAAAGTAAATGCTAGTTAATGAAACCTCATGTTTCAGGAAAAAGAATAGTTGTCAAGGTGTCATAATTCCAAAGTAATCATTATTCACATATGTGCAGATTAAATGAAAACAACAACAACTACAACAACAACTGTAAAAATGTTGCTATAGCAATAGCAGTAGCACTTAGACTTATATACTGCTTCATAGTGCTCTATAGTACTAAGTAATCTGTTTACAGAGTCATCATATTTCCCCTAACAATCTATATTTATAGCTAGATACAACTATAGAACAGAGAGCTGAAAACTAATGAAAACTGTACTATGCTGAATATTTAGTGTAACCACATAGATGGAACATTTTAAGTTCTATTTATATAGAGGCAAAGAGATTATTATTCCTACCAGAAATATCAATCTCCTTGCCTCTATATAATTAGAACTTTAAAGTTCCCAGGAGGTAAGCTTGTAATTACTATTGGAAGAATAAGTGAAGGTATGGGTACACACTCACACATGCATGCACAAACACAAATGGGATCTCTTTCTTCCCATCAAATCACAATTTCATAAATAGATTTCTGACTTAACTACATTAGGTCTGGGGTTAATAAGCTATGACAAACCAGAGGTTTAGAATATAGAATAACAGAGTTGGAAGGGACCTTGAAGGTCTTCTAGTATGAACCCCTACTTAGGCAGGAAACCCTCCACCACTTCAGACAAAAGGATATCCAACATCTTCCTAAAAATCTCCAGTGTTGGAGCATTCACAACTTCTGGAGGCAAGTTGTTCCACTGATTAATTGTTCTTACTGTCAGGAAATTTCTCCTCAGTTCTAGGTTGCTTCTCTCCTTGATTAGTTTCCACCCATTACATCTTGTCCTACCCTCAGGTGCTTTGGAGAATAGTTCGACTCCCTTTGAAGAAGGTTGATTAAATCTAAATATATGATTTAAGATTTTAGGGCATTCTGAAATATTCTGAACCATTTTAAAGATCATGTAAAAGCTGATGACCATTATGCTATCTCAACATTCCCAGAACCATTTAAAAAAGATATATATATTTGTCCATCTGCTCTAATTGGGAACATTTAAAATAATGGAAGCTGCTTCATTTTTCTGACAGTATAGAATAAAGTACAAGAATATCCCCTCTTGTCTTTTAGAATAGAGAGAAGGACAATATAACACTTTCCAAAGTATTTAATATCTAGCAGAGTACACCTCCTCCCTGATTATTCTCTTGGTGGATTGCTTGTTTCCCATGAGAAGAAGCCTCTTTCTGCTTGATCTGTCTGCATAAATTATCTAGTTTTGTTGCCTCTGGTGGTCACTGGTTTTCTGGCTATCAAGTGGGTCAGTAGTTATTCAATCTTGGCATGCAGGGCCTCCTCTAATTTGCCTGGATTTACTTGTAACAGAGTGGCATCTTGCTTCCCATACTAGTTCACTAGCAGAGGTAGCGAAAAACGAGGCCCAATGCCACAAAGATAATCAGGCCACCAAGAACAAAGCTGGCACCAAGAAGTATTATTCATAGTCCTCTACTTCATCTCCTTCTTAAAAGCAGTAAATATTTGGATCAATTTCTGTCAGTGTAAGCTTGGCACAAATTCACTCATTGTACTTTGAAGAGGCCTCATCATGCAAAATGCAAAAATAAGATCTGACTCAAGAGCATAGACTAGTGCTTGGTCAGATTTGTGAAGTGCTGACAGCTGATTTGAACTCCCACTTCTGTTGGCAGAATCAGCACAGAAGCATTCTCTGAAGAAAGCTACATTCAAGCTAGGGGCTAGACGCATTAAAGAAGCTGAGAGCTGAGAAAGTGAATAAAACCAAAGACAATGTAGCAAAACATGTTGGAGAAACAAAAGCCCCCAATAATAAACAATTAGAAATATTGTTTCTCATAATAAACAATGATGATGATAATAATAATAATAATAATAATTAACTATTGTAAGAAAGACAAAAATGTCTGGTTGGTGTACGTGGCATTACCTAGAGACCTAGGTAGAATGACATTTTCCTAAAACCTCATCATGACTTCTACCACAATTCATTTCATATTACTTCTAATATATTTATTAGATTATTTAGTAAAATTAACATTTAAAAAAGAAAAAAAGCTTAAGACTTAAACATTAAAACCAAATATTGCTTGGTTTTTATCTTATTCAACAGGTTACTTTTCTGTGTGGTTGTATATGTATGTTACATACATAACTTATTTCTTGTCTGCAATGAAGTAGGAGCATTGAAGTTCCACTGTTAGCTACTTCTTAATCATAGGTTGACTAACTGAAAGAAAAGAGATTTATAATCATGCCTGACTTGATATTTGACATTTATATATTATAATACAAAGCATACTTGATATGCTTTCTAAACCATGCTAACTGATATTACAACAATGAATAGCAAGGAAACTGTAGGCTTTTAACCATTTGTTCATCACACAAAAATAGGAGGCCAGATTAGTAGTTTGTATGCTAGTTACAGGGGTGGGTTCCTGCCAGTTGTAACCTCTTATATAGAAGAGGTTCCACAAATCTACAGTGCCATTTGAACCGGTTCCAGCTCTCTCGCCCCGCCCGTCCGCACATCATCAAGATGAAGAGCGAGAGGAGGAATTCTGGGAGTTGAAGTCCACAAGTCTTAAAGCTGTTAAGTTTGAACACCCCTGGGCTTTTTTTCCCTAAAGGGTTAGGGGTGCAAGGGTCTTGTAACTTGACAGCTTTAAGACTTGCGTGCTTCAAATGCCAGAGTTTCTGAGCCAACATTTTGGTTGCTAAGCAAGAGCGTTGTTAAGTGAGTTTCCCGACATTTTACAAGTTGGTCACACCCATCCAGTCACATGGCTGGCAAGCCACTCCCACCTGGTCACATGGCCAGCAAGCCACTCCCACAAAGCAGGCCATACTTACAGAAGAAGTTCTAAAAAATTTTGAAATCCACCACTAGCTAGTTACCTGAGCCATTGTGCTATTTTCTCCAACCTGTTGCACAATAATTTAGTTGGACTGCAACTCTCCAGAACTCTCAGGCAGCATATGTTGAAGGACATGGATGACAACCACATTATTTCACAAAATATTCCAAGAAGGATCAGCTAGACAGTTAACAGATGGAAGATAGCAAATGTTCCATGCTATTTATTCAGTGATCACACCTTCATCTTATTATCTTTCTTATTGCCTTCTTTTTGTCCTTTTTTCCTATATAACTGAATTCTGAAAATTAAAAAAGGATAATTAAAGCATCATTGTTTGTTCAGAAGTTATTTCCTGCAAACGTCTATTCCTCGGTACACAGTGAATCATACTGAATTTATATTTCTGAACTAAGTTAAGTAATGTGAGGACTGAGATGAAATTTATCCTCACCTTATTTTCTATAAATCATAGATGTGCCAATAGTCTATATTTCAGTCCTTAGTGCACATTAACAATATTGCAAACTCATATTGTGCTAAGTGACAGATCAGTAAATTTAGAGTACACAGTGGGCTTTATCTTGGCAGTAGATGCTGAATGAATAATAAAATGGTTATTGATTTTAAAAACAGATTATTACAATATGATGATGATCATGAAGAATATTATTTTTAATTGAAGACAGGCCTCTTTCCCAGTTGAAAATATGTATTAGATATAAATGTTTCTCCAGTTAAAAGAAGGATGGTGTTAATCTTAATTAAGTTAATCGACTACACTCATGTAAGTCACATATTAGACAATAAACAAGAATATTTGTAGCTCAGGGTTGAAATGACTAGCACTGATAATGTTACCTAGTTTGGGTAATGAAACATCTGCAAGAAAACAACCAAGTTCACAGATATTAGATGTGCTGCAACTTTGATTTATTAAAAATGGTGCTTTTATTGTAATATATCGATATATTTCATCCTTACATTTCATTTCATCCATATGTTTCATTCTTACATTCAGTTTAATCCTTGCCCTTTAAAGAAAGTTTCCCCAAAATATAGGTAATTGACAAATTGGATAACCTCAGCCATGGAGTACGATGGCAATTTGTAAATTGTAATTGTTGCTTAGAAGAAATATAAAACGTTGCTGAAGATGCAAGGCTGCACTCTTTGGATTAAAAGAACGCTTTGGTTCTGATATCAGAGATCACTACAGTGACTGAATGGCCAGTGCCTCCAGTGCTATCTCCAATATGACCTTTCTTCTTTTTCGGCAAAATACTTGCAACCAGCCACAAGGGGATATTTTGTAGGAAATATTGAAATAATTTGATTTGCATCTCGAGACAATGACAGTTTGTAAGATTCCAATAGAAGAGAACAAATGTAGTTCAGGACTGAATTGTGAACTCCTTAATTCAGTCTGGTTGTTTGCTTGCAGAAGTTTCATTATCCAACAAGGTAACATCATGAGTGCTGGTGAGTGTGGAGTTTGTTTCTTGCTTATATGCACTAGCCTGCCCTGCCAGTATTGGAGGTGGGGACGCTCTACATGGTAATTCCTTCATTAGTGTATTGTTTTCTGCTTGATTGTTTGCATGGTGTTGATCCCTGTATATCTGATGTTGGCTGATTGAGAGGATGTGTTTTGGTCCCTTTCTTTCTTCCTTATTTTTTTTTAAAATTGTCTTTTAAGATATACAAAGAGGATACACAAATGCTATCTCATTTGATTTTTCACCACTGTGTGCTGATTCTAAATAAAATATTATAAATCATGGTGAAATGCACCATTGTAAATTATATAAATCAATGTATTTTTCAATGATTGTCAGCTTTCTATTTTCTGTTGCCTTCTCTGGAGCTGTTCACAAGAAGAGGATTTGCTTTAACTCCCTGTGAAGATAATAATCGCAAAGTGGTGATGTGCAGACATCTCTTGCATACTTTTGAAAGAGTTTTAGTAACATGAAATTGACATATATTGGGTAGCAATTATTTATGTGAATGCTGATAGATGTGATATTCAAGAACCAGATCTTTTTAAGCAATTTTAATGATGATATTTAAATCAAGTCATCCTTGCCACAACATGACAATTTGTACTAGATCAGAGTATGTCACTGAGCCATACAGGTAGTGCTCAAACTACGAACATTAGAGACTGAAAAATTCACTGTTAAGAGTTGCAGTTGTTAAGTGAGACATCATGTGACTGCAACCTACAACCTCCTGCCAGCTTGACTTTGCTTGTCAGAACATGGCTAGGAAGGCCGCAAATCACAAGACTGCAGGACACTGCAAGTGACAGAAATAAGAGATGATTGCAAATGCACAGGTCGTGATCATTTGACAGTAGGGATAAATGTGAGGACCAGTTGTAAATCACTTTTTTGATTTGATTCACAGAACATGTTTTATTTCGGCAATAATGTAACTGGTTTAATTAAACAAGCAGACATGAATGAATGAGTATATTGCATGAAATGGAGCTTGGCTGCCATCAAGTCAGTGTTAAATCTTAGCACCCAAATCAGACATTATCATTATGATCTCTCTCTATTTTGGCCCTTTAGGTTTTCTAACAGTGTTGCTATAATTGAGTCCATCTACCTTCTTACTGGTCATCCTCTTCTTTTCTTTCCTTCCATATTTTACAGCATTCTATATTTTACGGGAGAGCTAAATCTTCACATAATATTTAATGTGGCATTTCTTGCACCATTTCTTAATCTCAGTAACTTTAAGTAACATGTACTCAGGGGTGAGGTTTGCTTGGGGTTCGGAAGAACCTCTAGCTAAGATTCTGTGCAGTTTGGAGAACCCCCCAAATCTCACTCCTGGCTGGCCCTGCCCAACCCTCCCCTCCCAGAAGTCCCCACATGGCCCATTTTGGATGCAGGTAAGTGCAGGGTGCACGTGGAGGCTCAGGGAGGGTGAAAAATGGGCTTACCAGAAGTATGGAAAGGCCAAAAACAAGGAAAGCCTCTGGAGCCCTGGGAGGTCAATGCCCCCACCACACAGTGGTTCAGGAGGCCAAGTAGGCGACACCCATTATGGCCACCCAAAAACCAGGCAGAGAATCCATTGCTAAAATTTTTGATACCCACCCCTGCATGTAATCTTTGTTTTACATTTATAATTGAGCCCAACATTTCCATTGCTGAGCAAGACGTGGTTAAGTGAGCTTTCCCCTATTTTATGATCTTTCTTGCCACATTTGTTCAGTGAATCACTGCAGTTAAGTTAATAATACAGTTGTTAAGTGACTCTGACATCCCCATTAACTTTGCTTATCATAAGATTAAAAAAAGATGATGACATGACCCTGAAACACTGGAACCATGATAAATATGAGCCAGTTGCCAACCACCTAAATTTTGAGCACGTGACCATGGGGATGAAGTAATGGTCATAGGTGCAAAAAATGGTCATAAATAAGTGTTTTCAGTGTCTTTGTAAGTTTGAACGGCCCCTAAAGACTAAGCGAAAATGAACTTCAGCTTCTAGAATTGTCCCTTTAGCATACTGGTTGAAAATCAGAGAAATGAAATTCACACATTGGTTGTTGTCACTGATAAATCTTTTTAAAATTTGGCCAAAGACCGTGCTCTTCAAATTCATTCATTTGTGCCAACTGTCATATTGCTCTTCTATGAAACCCATGGCTGATGTACTTTAATGTGTTAGTATATCTATAGCTGCACAGAATTATGTCCAATTATCCTAATCCAGGCTAAAAATTAAATGCACCAGACCCATAAACTCACATAAATATGATTCAAACATTATTAAGGACTGTGTTTACACATTTTCTATTACCGGTACTTCCATTGTAACCTAGCCAGGATCCTGGTGTTCTGCTTGCTTTAGAAAATTCAGTACAGATCCCTCTGTTGGCTTGGTATTCCACAGGAGAAAGTAGCAGAGAATGAAAAAGGAAGCACTGAGACAGACACTCATTCTGCATATAAGCTTATAGTTGATATGATAAATGTGGAACTTATACTGAATGTATACACTGAAAGCAGATTTATATTATTTTATTTTATTTGTCAACATGTACAAGCTAACACGTATTAGTATAGACATTGACATTTTTGCATGAGGTTGGTACAAATAGATGGATATAAATAAGTATAACATGGCCATGAACATATAAAATGAGTACATATCAATGGGGACAGTAGGACGGGGACAGTAGGCACACTGGTGCGCTTAAGCACAACAAGTCATGCAAAATGTATCTGTATCCAGAAGCATCTTCTAAACTTCAGCTATTTGAATTTGGACTAGATTAGCATTGCGTAGATGCTTTTGAGGCTTCAATGTTATTTATAGTTCTGTACAGCTTTATACTTCTTTCCAGAGCAAAGTTCTGTCAATTCTTTTCTTTTTCAAAGCATGCCCAGAGAGAAGAAAATAAAATGTTCATAATCACATCTGATTGCAAGTTTGAATATGCTCAACATAACAACAACAATATTGAAATACTTTATTTCCTGCATCCCAAATGTATCTTGAGTGTGGATAATTATGTAATGAAATGACAGCACTATTCATAAATGAAAGAAGGGTCTGAAAAAAGTACAAAAGTATTTCAATATTTTTTCTCCCTCCCTCCCTCCCTCTCTTTTAAAGACTTTAAAAGATATAAAAGATAAAAGCAAAAAAGAAATGGTAATAAACTGAAAAGAAGAATGGTTAAACACACTAGAGTTCTCTACATAAGCATTTAACACCATTCCCCCCATCCTCCATTTTAAATTGGAGAAATTTATTTGTCGTATCTGGAAGATTCAAGTGCATTGAAGTATTGGTTACTTCCCTTTCTGTGAGTAGACAAAAAACTGCTATCGCTGGTGGACTGGACATGAAATATGACCAGATTATTTAATTCTACTTTATTGTAACAGAATCTAAAAACAGTCTAAAAGTATCTTTTCTCCATCATTCTTATATGCTAAGAAATTAGGGATGGTCTTTTCTGAGTCACTTGCTCCACCTATTATTCTTCTGTAGACTATGCTGTTTCTTATGTGACCATTTGATAGGCAGCATTTCTGGGCACAGTCTTCCAAAGTCATTTTATATACCATTACATAGAACTCTATGGATTTCAGGTGGAAGCTTCCTCTACGAAAAATCCTCCACTGACATTCTTCAATTGAACTGGGCAAGAAAAGGGACGCATTGGAGAGACCTGAGAGACAGATTGAAGGTGGCCTAGGATCCATGAGCGCACCTTTAGACATGCTCTCTATATTACTATACAAAGTTCTAGTCAATTAAGGAGACCGGTAGATCAATATACATAATTTAAAAAGATTGAACAGTGACTGTCAACTGGATTAACTTTATGGGAAGGTTACAAGATACATATTTTTTTTAAAAAAAGCAAAAAACCAGTTAGGTTTCCTTGATCTGCCTGGTCAGTAATCTCCATGGCTCTGTGCCAGGGATGAAATTAACTTACCTTCGCTACTGGTTTGCAAATGTGAGCGTGCTACTTCACGCATGTGCAGAGAATCTAAAACGGGATGTGATGACGTCTGGGCAAGTGGGTGGAGCCTCCCGCTGCCACCGCTACCAGTTTTCCTGAACCGGATAAAACCGGCTGAATTTCACCACTGCTCTGTGCCTATGAAAGGTGGAAGTTTCAGCACGACAATTGAAGTCTTGCCCCAGTCCCTTTGTCCTTGGGTGTGAGATGGATGAATGTTCAAAATAGGTGGAACTTCAACCAGGATCGTCTTGCTTGTTTTGCCACCACTACAACCCTTCTGCCTATAGTGGAAAAGGCAGATGTAAATGAAATAAAGAGAAAAATCACAAGATCAGACTTAAATGGTGCTGTGACTCTTTTAAAAAAAACCACATTTGTCTTCACTTTTAGAGTCCTAGTATGGTCATTTAATGACATCTTATTATTTTTCTTTGGAGCAGATTATAGGTGGAGAGATCTACTTGTCTGTTTATCATTCAGTTTATGAGATTAAATGGATTTTAGATTTAGATTTAGATTTTATTAATATTTGTAGGCCGCCCTTTTCCCTGAGGGGACTCAGGGCGGCTCACATAAAATCGGGGAAGGGGAATACAGACATTAAGATAAGACATATAATAAAATAGTAAACAACATACATTCATCATTCGGGAGGGAACTATCCTTGTCCCCAGGCCTGACGGGCGAGCCAGTTCTTCAAGGCTGTGCGGAAGGCCTGGACGGTGGCGAGGGTGCGAATCTCTACGGGGAGCTCGTTCCAAAGGGTCGGGGCTACAAAGGGTCGGATGTGTTCTGGGTTGTGTAATATTTATTTATTTCCCAATAACTTTTTATTCTTATTTAAAGCTCGGATCGTACTGAAATATTAGTATGTAGTTTGGGGAAAGCTTTGCAATCACTGCAGTTGTTGCCTATGTGTGTATATTTTGGACTCATCAACAGTGGCAAATATTGCTTTTTGCCAGAAAATTGCTTGATGGCCACATTAGCAAGCTGCAGGAGTCCCTGAATTAAACTATCAGGACTGTTTGAATGGATTATTGTGATGCCTTTGGAACATTACTTTTGTGGCCACTTATTTCTCATATTTTAATAGACATTCAGTCTCAAAGGGCTTTGTGTTTTATTGGGTTTGGCTCTGCAAAAGTACATAGCAATATAAATAAGTAGGAATTAGCATTTGCATTAAACATGACAAAATAACAGCAATGGTGTATACTGTATTTCACTAGCATCAATTAGGCTTTTGTTGGACAAGAAAAAAATGATTTCTGTTCACAACTGATTATATTTAGTGACTATTTCATGGCATTGGGCTATAGTCTTACAAAGCCTTTTTAAGTATACTCAAGTACTTGAAAATGATTGGATTGAATTGGAACATTTTTAATTTCATAATAATTCTGTTTCCCTGGATCTGTGCATTCAGAAAGTATTCAGACCCCCCTTTACTTTTGTCAATTTTGTTATGCTGCTGCCTGATTCTACAGATGTTGAAATTCATTTTTCACTCAGTAATGACAAAGTAAAATAGAAGTTTAGAAATGTCTGTAAATTTATTAAAAAGAAAAAAAAGAAACAACACATTGGGATAAGTATTCAGACCCTTTGCAACAACATTTAACTCAGTGAAATTTAATTCAGGTGCCTCCCATTTCTCTTTATCATAGCTGATGTGTTTCTACACCTTGATTGGAATCCACCTGTGGTAAATTAAATTGATTGGACATCATTTGAAAAGGCACACACCTCTCTATGAAGAACAAGATTCTCTGGTCTGATGAAAACAAGGCTGAACTATTTGGCCTCAATTCTAATTGTTATGTATGGAGGAAAATAGGCACTGCTCATTACCTGCCCAATACCATTCCAACAGTGAAGCATGATGGTGGCAGCATCATGGTGTGGGGGTGTTTTTCAGCAGCAATAGCAATAGCAATAGCAGATTTTTATATACCGCTTCATAGGGCTTTCAGCCCTCTCTAAGCGGTTTACAGAGTCAGCATATTGCCCCCAACAACAATCCGGGTCCTCATTTTACCCACCTCGGAAGGATGGAAGGCTGAGTCAACCCTGAGCCGGTGAGATTTGAACCGCTGAACTGCTGATCTAGCAGTCAGCCTGCAGTGCTGCATTTAACCACTGCGCCACCTTGGCTCTTACAGCAGCAGGGACTGGGAGACTGATCAAGATTGAGGGAATACTTTGTACTTTGAATGGAGGAAAATACAGGGATATACTCAATGAAAACCAGTTCCACAGTGCTCAGCAACTCAGATTGGGCCAAAGGTTCACTTTCCAACATGACAATGATTCTAAGCATGCAGCCAAGACAACAGAAGAGTGGCTTAGGGATAACTCTGTGAATGTCTTAGAGTGGCCTAGCCAAAGCCCTGACTTGAACCTTATTGAACATATCTGCAGGGACCTGAAAGTGGCTGTCCAAGAATTGTCACCATCCAACCTACTGAGTTTGAGAGGATTGACAAGAAAGAATGGCAGAAAATCCACCGATCCAAGTGTGCCAATATGTATATTGGGTTGCTGCACAGTGGACCAACCAAAACTTCCAGATGTTTTTCAAGAGCCCCAGGGGATACTTATTTTATTGGTGGATTACCGTAAATATTTGAATATGCAAAACAGATATTCCACATTTACAATTAAATTGGACTTGTATATAATGATACACATTGCAAATCTAAAAATGTTACAATTTTATAATTATCGTTTCATACAACAGCATTAAGGTCTATTGTATAGAGACATATTTTGAACAATGTTTAAATTTTCTGTCTCAATGCTATTGGGATATGCCAAAAACCTTTTTTTCAACTTTATTTAGATTTAAAGTTTGTCTCTAATTATTTGAAATGAACAGATTCTCTACAGATAGTTTGTCATGAGTTACAATGTCAAGAGTTGTTTTGATTTGATAGAAAAGGTCAAGAGAATTAGCTTGTTACCCTAGAGGGATGTTTGTCCATAACAGTTTGTCCAGAGAACAATAGCAGACTGGTTAGACATGAAAAAAGGATATAATGGTTTGAAACTTATAATAAATATTTCAGCAGCTGCGTCAGCTCCATAACTTCAAGCAATATCTTTGGACCTTTCCAACACAGAGAGCAAATTATAAGGGGCAAGAAGCAGGCTGCATGCCATGTCTACTTATATTCATTAAATTGGATGCCTCTAAAAATGTACAAAGTGTACATTGAACAAAGCTCTCTCTATAAAGGCACAGAACCTTGCAAAAAAGCAAATTCTGAATCGTGCAGGAAAGGCTATTAGTATGTGCTCTGTATGGTTGGTATTTTTTTTTAAGAGTAGCATTCTTTAGAAAATCTGGAGTTAAATGGAACCATTGATAAAATTAATATTGACCAAATGGACATTAAAATAACTAGATAAATAGACTCTTGTTTATAGGTTGTGGCTTTCTAGATTTGCCAGGGATCTCCTATTTCTACTAAGGCTGATTTATAAATGACATTTTTGGCTTAGTTTGGTTATTCAAATAGTGTAAATCTCCTTATTTTCTCTGTGAAGTAAGTTCTCCTCTCCCCCTTCTTCTGTAGTCATATAGGTATCTCCCACCCTCAGAAGCACACTACTGAATTTTAGATAGAAATTGCAGTGTTCAGTGAAAAAAGAAACATTTAAAATGGTATTTAAATATTCATTTAGGAGTGATGCTCCAGGGAAGTGTGATAAATTTAAAGTGGTAGCTCTGAGCTCTTTGGTGTTAGTGCCTTGTGCCTTGAATGGCAGTGTAAATGTTCTGAAATATATATTTTAAAACACTGTAGACTTCCAGAGATATCTGGGGATCAGTATATGAAGAAAAGGCAGGCTAACTCCACTTTCTTAAAAATAACTTATGTGCAGCAAGACTACAGAACTTTTCTTCTAAATAGGTTAGGTTTAACAGTTGAAACTTTGCCCCCTCCTCACTCCAACTCCACCTATCAATGATGAGTTACACTAAATGGAGCAGAGCTATACATTTACCTGGGTTCTACATGTATTTATAAATGAACATCCAAGATGGTCTTTTAATGATCAAGGAATGATAATTTGTATTACCAAGAACAACCAAGTCTTTATGAACCCAGAAGACTCTCAGCTGTGTAAAGAGACATCAGTAGACAAATCTACATTTGAATCACTGGTGGGATTCAAAATATTTTACTATCAGTTCTGTGGGCGTGGCTTGGTAGGTGTGGTGTAGCTTGGTGAGTGTGGCTTGGTGGGCGTGACAGGAGAAAGATACTGTACAATCTCCATTCCCACCTCACTCAAGGGGAAGGTTACTGCAAAATCCTTATTTCCTCCTGATCAGCTGGGACTTGGGAGGCAGAGAATAGATGGGAATGGGGCAGTGGTGGGTTTCATTTTTTTTAGAACATCTTCTGTAGATGTGGCCTGCTTTGTGGGAGTGGCTTGCTGGCCATGTGACTGGGTGGGTGTGGCCAATTTGTAAAATGTGGTGAAACTCCCTTAACAACGCTCTTGGTTAGCAACCAAAATGTTGGCTCAGAAACTCTGGCATTTGAAGCACACAAGTCTTAAAGCTGTCAAGTTACAAGACCCTTGCACCACTAACCCCTTGGAAAAAAAACCCAGGGGTGTTCAAACTTGCCAGCTTTAAGACTTGTGGACTTCAACTCCCAGAATTCCTCCTCTCGCCTTTCATCTTGATGATGTACGGACGGTGGGGGAAGGAGGGAGCTGGAGCCGGTTCTAAACAGCACTGTGGATTTGTGGAACCTCTTCTATAGAAGAGGTTAGAACTGGCAGGAACCCACCCCTGGGGTGGGGCCAGTCAAAGGTGGTATTTACTGGTTATTCAAACTACTCATAATTTCCACTACCGGTTCTCCAGAACTGGTCAGAACCTGCTGAATATCACCTCTGATTTGAATGGTGGAGACCAAAAGTCATAAGAGTAAGCAGAGTACTTTTGCTTACAGGTACAAGCACAAAATTCACCTAGTTGTCAAGAAAGCTATATTTTCAGTGTTTGATCTCTGTATTTAAACTGTGGTAATTATGTATAAGAAGATAACACAAACACATATCCATTAGGATTTGCATATTTTATTACAAACTCTTTTGTGTTTACTTTTAATTATGTCTTCCTTTTGGGAGCACCCTTGGGCAAACAGGTATCCTAAGACATATATATTTTCAAGTCACACTGACAAAGGAAATAGTAACTCCGATTTTTATTGACTGTCCACAGGACTTCCTTTTCTTATCATCCCTAGTCTCAGGGCGGAGATCAAAGGACTGCAACAGATATCATCGGCTTTTGTAGTCATTTTAAAAATGTAGCAAAACAAAAACAAGACCAACAACTACCAACAACCTTGCTTTACTAAGGGTAACAACCGATAGGAATGTTTTCTAATGTCCTGGCAGACACATGCTGTCAGAGGGGGTGAGGAGCAGAAGGCCAGTAATGTGTTAGCACCATATGGAATTTAATGCTGTGCTTGAATTGCTGATGAAACAGTCCTGCTGGGAGACAGTTCTAAAATGTTTCTTTGTCTCCCCCGCAACTGTGGTTCTTTCATGTGCCTTTTTTTCCTCCCCCAAGTGATTTTCCTCCCTTGACACTCTCTCCACTTTACTAATTAAAATTCTAATCACTCTGGCAGTCAGAGCAAGGGAAAAATCATTCTTCTACGTGGGAGAAGATAATTTCAAGGTGTTTTAGCTGCCACAGAAAGAAATGGAAATTAGACAAAGGAGCTAGTTGTCATGAGGATAACCTAGTTATGTTGTCTCATTTTGCTTAAAAGAAAACACCAAACATTAAGAGGCTTTTCTCTTTTTTTTTAATGCACACTATTACCACACATTCAGATACAACAAATAAGACATTGTAGCATTAAAGCTTTGTAGAGGGTTTTTGGAAGGGAGGGAGAAAATGCCCAGGATGTGTTTGTATATTAGTAATGGCTCTCATGATTTGCTTGTCTGTTCCTGAAGTGCAGAACAATGCATTTCATCATTTTTTTCCATGGCCAAAGTCTTCCCTGCTTGAAAAACAATACAGTATAGTGATCAACATACTGTATATTACATAGACAAAAATACAAATGTGTAATTTGTAAAATATTTTGGATTTAAGGAATCAGATGCTTATTTTGTAGAGCAATGCTATCCCGGAATACCATTAAATCAATCATTTTCTTCCTTGGGAGAATATTTGTTTTGATACAGGAATTCTCTATCTGTCTTTCTATTCATTTCAGTAGGTGCTGTAGCTCTGCAGCTACATTCCTACTCCAAAAGGATTAAGAAGTCAGTCAGTCCTTCCTTCCTTCCTTCCTTCCTTCCTTCCTTCCTTCCTTTCTTGTTTGTTTTGATATTTATAGTCTATCTCAGTCAATGAATCTGAGCAACTTACGATTAAAAATATTACAGTTAAACATTTTAAAACAATAAAAATACTAAAAACACCCAGATTAATTATACAAAGGTGCAAGATACTTAGCAATACAGCCAAGAAATGGAGCCCTTTACCAATTGGGTACTCCACACTTGGGAACATAGCCAAGATTTTATTTTATAGCCTTATAAAAGGCTAATAGGGTTGGGGCCATTTGAAGGGAAGATGTTCCATGTTCCAGAAGGGCTATTGTGGAAAAAGCTTATCTTCTAGCTGACACATTTTGGCTAGTGGGATCTGCAACATGTCCATTCTGCTCAAACTAGTTGGATGGTAGAGATTCTTGGAAAAAGGTGATCCCTCAGGTACCCTGATCCCAAATCATGTGGGGCTTTAAAAGTAACAACCAGCATTATGAATTGCACCAGTGGTGGGTTTCTATTTTTTTACTACCAGTTCGCTGGTACATGCACACGCTTCTGCGCATGTGCAGAAGTGTCTGAGTGGGTGAGCAGAGCCTCACACCACCACAACTACCAGTTCACCCAATCTGGGCTGAACTGGGAACAATCCCCCTGTGAATTGCACCTAGAAACACACTGGTAATCAGTGCAGCTCACACAGAGATGGTGTTATATGTGCCATATATCTAGCACCATTTACTACCCATGTAGCTGCATTCTGTACCAGTTGGAGTTTTTGAATGGTTTTCAGTGGTCTCACTCCATGTAAAACATATTACAGTAGTCTAACCTGGAGACTACAAGGGCATAAGTTACTGTGAATGGAGCTTCCGGGTCCAGGTATGGGTGCAACTGCAGCACCACCTGAAGGTGTACAAAGGCCCTCCTATCCATGATTGCCTCTTGCTCATCCAGAAGCAGCTGCAAGTGCAGAAGGACACTCTGATCATGCGCCAGGTCTATATGGAGCAGTGCAACCACATCCAGAGCCAGAGATGAAAGATTATTATCTTCAGGGAGTCCAATCCAACTACCCATAGCCACTCCATCTTATACATTCAATACCTTTTTTCTTTTCATGTAATAATTTAACAACAAAATATTTTTATTTTTGTGTCACCTGACTCTAAACAGAATATAAAGAATTCAGTGATGTTATAAGGGAAATTTCTATCTATTATATATAATTGATCATGCTGAAACCTTTCTGGGTTACTTTAAAAATACATTTATTATTTTTAACTTAAGGCAGAGAACTTACTTAAATATTCTTTCTTCCTCCTATTTTCCCCACAACTACAGCTGAGAGTGAGTGACTGGCCCAAAGTCACCCAGCTGGCTTTCAAACCTAAGGCAGGACTAAACTTCTTATCATTTATTTACAAAATTCAAAACAATGTTACACCCTTTAGTGAGATACTGTTTCCTGCTCTCAGAAGAGTTTTTAGGACAAAACAAGGAAGATAACAGAGATGTTATCCAATTCTAAAATTTTCCCTACTCCTACTTTGTAGGCTTGCCTAACTAAAGCACAAGTGGAATTTGGCCAGCATCAGTTCATGGAATTTATCCTGTAAATTCCACTTGATGTGTTTCTCCACATTTTGCTTGTCAACCTGGTAATATAAATCATTCACAAGCAATGTGTTGGGGGGGAGCATTATATTGGGACCATCCATCATAATTTGCTTAATGAGCTATAATATACACTTGGATGAAAAATGTCTTACATTACAAAATTTTGAAGGATTTTTTTTTATATACATGCATGTCACCAAAGTGCATCTTCAAAATATGGCATGCCTCACATGCCTCACTTCACCAACAGACATCATCATGGCTGCTTCTCTGATTGGCTGATACTGCAGCTGATTTGTCTACTGGCTTAATAGATCAGAATAGAGCCCAAAGCAGTAGCAGTAGCTATAGAGATAGCAGAAGCAATGCTGTAGTAGCAATAGTATCAGCAAGAATATGTCAAGTATCATTGGGATTTCAGCTGTTGCTGCTACTTCTAAACTGTGGCTTTTGCAAAGCTTTAAACTGTCTAAATCTTTTAACAATGCATAACAAAAAGCTTTCAGTATAATTATAGCACACATATGCATTGCAAATTGAATTTTAATTTTTTTTTCTTAGAAAATCGTGGAGTTTCAGTAGCAAATAATTGACTATGCACAAAGTTAGGCTTCTTTGTGTTTTCAACCACTTACATTGTACAAAGTTTAAAGTACGTTGTTATACCTTTGGGGCTGAAATGTAAAAATATTTAAGTTAATTCATTCTGAAGTCAGATTTATTATGCACTGAAGAATTTAAAAATATATTAGGCCCTTATTTCAGCAGCAGGTTTAACATTAGGCCCTTTCTGTCATGAAGGTTCCATATGGTGTGGATTACTTGCCATTTTTGGACCAAAATATTGCCAAAAAGTATGGATGCAAAATATTGTGGATTGGCTAAATCTCCAGGAATCCTTTTTTGAGAGATATTTAAATGAATCTAAATAAAACAATTACTGTTTCACTACAAGTTATTTCCATTAGTTTCTAGGTGAAAAAGTCAACAGAAAGGTAATACTTTTAATATCACAATAGGACATTACCATTTTAAATCATGAATAAGCTTTTAAGTTCTCCAGAAAGTGCTTGGATAATGTCTCAATTAAATGTGATATGCTTTCATCATATTTGAATGTTAATATGAATATTTTTAGAAATAGGATTATATTTTATGCACAGCAAGCTTTTTGACATTGTGATTGATAATGTTCTTATATGATACACCATTAATCAAACTGTCCAGCAGTTAGTTTATTGAACAGTGCAGACTAAAAAAATACCACACATTCTTATATTTTTATTATCTACTTTTTTGAAACAACAGCATGCAGTTTCATAATGGTCAAGGATTGGGAAGAGGTTTAGTATTTATTCTGCAAATTCATGTCAGTAAATGTTAATAAGAAAAAAATGTACTTAATATTATGTAACCAGGACAACAAAATAGCATTTGGACTGTGTAGAATTATTGCAGAACTCTTCGAGCTTCCAATTTCCATGGGTTGCTATAAGAGAAATGTCTTCTCAGGAGGCTTAATTAAAGGTAGTTTTTAATTAGCAAAGGTTAAAGAATGTGATAGCCGAAGGGTGCCGGATATAAATTAACGTGGAAAAAGTGGTTCCATGTTTCTCTGGGTCCCCAAAGGCCAGTCTGCTCACATTGAGTCTTGCTGTGTCTTCTTATTGATTTGCTTGTCCAAAACTGACAAAAACATTGCTGGCTATCAGTGCTCGGTCACTGTGATAGTTCATGACTAGAAAGGAAAGTCTGAACTATAAAACATTCAGCAAAGAGTGACCAGCTGTTATGGGAGCATTTGAAACTGATTCATTTAGAGAAGGAGAAGCAACAGTACTTGTATACTGTATGTAGCTCAGCATTTTTCAAACTTGGCAACGTTAAGTTGTGTTCTTAAAGCAGAATGCTGGGAGTTTAACTCCACACATTTTAAAGTTGCCAATTCAAAAACACCATGGCAGCTGAAGTCTAACTGTACTGAGGTTCTCAACTTATAACTGTAATTGAGCCCACAATTCCAGTTGTAAGCCATGATGGTCATAAAGTGGTTCACCATGTGACTGCACATGATTTTATGATTTTTTTTGTGATGGTTGTTAAGCAAAGTGAACATAGTTGTTCAGTGGTCATAAAGTAAAGCCATTGTTCACTATGGGGTGGGTTTTGCTACAGATCAGAAGTAAAAACTGATTTCTGGCAAAAACATTGTAAATTGCATCATGTGACCTCAGGATGCTGCAAATAGCTGTAAATCTGGGCCAGTGCTTAGCAACCCAAATGCAGTCACATGACTAATGGGGTTGGTCTGGATGTCAGAACTTTAAATCTGGATCGTAAGTCCCATTTTTTGGGTTCCATTGTAACTTCAAACAGTCGCTAAGCGATTGATTGTAAGTCAAGTACTTGCATATGCTTTGTTCTTTTTTGTTTATTTTGAAGGCAATTTGGATTGCTACTACAACAGTAGTCCCACTGAAAGGGCATATAAAACATATGAGGGAATTATGGATGGGCAGAAGATCCACATTCATACTACATGACAAATATCTAGGTACCCAATGTGGATCTTCTTCCGTAGAGAAGAGGAAGCTGCCCTCACAACTTGAAACAGGCCAATTATACATTTCATTCCATATTCAAGAAGACTTGGGAGAACAACTGGATGTGCAGCCAACAACTAAAGCAGGAATGACAGAGCCTAAGGTGCAGACTATGTAGAGAGGCCTAAAAGACAACCCATACTCAATGGCTGTATGTAAGATACAAGCAGGAACTGCATACACTGAATGGCAACACCAAGTAGCTGACACTGTGCACAGGAATATTTGCAGTGTATGGGTTAGACCCTCCCAAGACCAGGTGGGAAATTCCACAGAAAGCTGTGGAGAATAACAAGGCTAGGCTCCAGATCCAGATGGACAGGCAAGTACTTGTCAATCAACCAGTCATTGTGGTAATAGATAGCATTGTGGGCCTGAAGACAGCAACAGTGATAGATGTAATGATGCCAAATAATAATAAGTATGAGAAACTGGAGAAGTTCCAGGGCCTGAAGGAAGAACTAGAGAAGATATAAAAAGTAAATGCCAAAGTGGTTGGAGCACTAAGGGTTGTGACTGCTAAGCTGGGAGAGAGGCTCCAATAGATCCCAGGAACAAAATCAAAGTTCTCTGTCCAGAACACTACAGTGCTAGGAACAGCTAAGATACTGCACAGAATCCTCAAACTCTCTGGCCTCTCATAAAGGATCTGAGATTGAGGAAGACATGCACGCACGCACGCACGCACACATACAAACACAAAAGGTAGGTAGGTAGGTAGGTAGGTAGGTAGGTAGGTAGGTAGGTAGATAGATAGATTAGATAGATAGATAGATAGATAGATAGATAGATAGATAGATAGATAGATAGATAGATAGATAGATAGATGATAGATAGAGAAATTAAGTTAGATGAAAACTGTTTCCTCAACTCTGTTTCAGTTCTATCTATCATCTGTTTTTGATCATCTTAATTTCTCCTGGTAAATTATTCTACAATAACAACAAAAAAGTGAATTGTTGAGCATAACAGAATTGGCCTGTGTATTTTGCTAATTAATCAGCAGTCCAGTTTGAGGCAATTTGGTTTCACTTTAGTAGTGCCCTCCCTGCTGCAGAGGAGATCCAATTCTTCTCAACAAGGTAAAGAACATGATTACCAGATATCTTTATTACCTCATTGGCCCTTTAATTTGCTACTTCAAATAGCCAACAATGTGTGTTGAGGCTACACGGTGATAGAAAAATGAAGCAAGAGAGCACTTTGCTTTTAGAAATGTCTGTATGTGCTGCAGATGTTGATAGGCACATCTGTTTTAATAAGGTGGTCAAAACAAATCACTACTGAAGCTGTGCCCAGTTCTATAATCAAATTGAAAAGGACATTTGGAATTTTAGTCACAAACCTAATAGTAAAAAATGTTTTCTACTAGTCCAAACTAATTGTTACTTGTCAAACTAACAGTTCTTTATACTATTCTTGGATGTACATTAAGGTGACCAGATTTTCAGATTGGAAAAGAGGGACACCCTTGACCGGGGGGGGGGGGGGGGGGGTTGATTAAAAAAAATTTTTTTGTCAAAAGGTCACCCCAGGACACTGAAACCAGCATAAATACGAATCTGTTGCCAAACAAAATTTTGATCACGTGACCATGAGGATGCTGCAACGGTCGCTAAGTGTGAAAAATGGTCGCAATGGTCGCTAAGTGTGAAAAATGGTCGCAACGGTCGCTAAGTGTGAAAAATGGTCATCAGTCACTTTTTTCAATGCCATTGTAACTTTGGTCACTAAATGTTTTCCCCCTCCTCGAGACTCCTCACTTCTTCCTTCATTCCTCTTGCTGATCTACCTTCACCTTATCTGTCTTCTGCTCTTTCCCTCTCTTCCTTCCTTCCTCCCTCCTTCCATCCTCTTCTTTCCTCACTCACTCCCTTCCTCCTTTTTTCTCTTCCTTCCTCCTTCCATTCTTTATACAATATAAAATTCAATGAGGGTGAAACACACCAAATCTGGCAAAGCTGCCTTGCACCAACCTGGCCTGCCCATAGAATAGCAGCCACTTTGAGACACATAAACCTGGTCTGAACATATTGCATCACAAAGATTTGCAAAGATCACATTTGCAAAAAGGAACATTTCTTGTAGTAAATACATTTTATAAACAATTTAAAAGTAAAAATCCCCCCAAAATAATAAAAAAGGTATTCTATAAATAAAAGAAATCCTTAAAAACCATTGTTAAGTATTACACCAGCAATAATTTATACTGTCACCATTTCAAACTATCATCAGAAATACGAATCTGTTGCCAAACATCAACATTTTGATCGCGTAACCATGAGGATGCCACAACGGTCGCTAAGTGTGAAAATGGTCGCTAAGTGTGAAAAATGGTCATCAGTCACTTTTTTCAATGCCATTGTAATTTTGGTCACTAAACAGCCATGTTCCTGACTTAACAACCACCATGGTTCACTTAACGTGGCAATAAAAGGTCGCAAAATGAGGCAAAAATCATTTAACAAACGTCTCCCTTAGCAACAGAAATTGGGGGATCAATCCTGGTCGTAAGTCGAGGATTACCGGTAGCCAATTGCAAAAGGCAACTTTACTTGGAACAGGTGAGATTGTGCCCGGATCCCTTTCATGCCAACATCCCATCCTGTCCATGGGGAGAACTCCACAGGCGGACAAAAGCCCCAATCCCCTCTCAACCTCCAGCTGACTCTGCCATCCGCCATAACCACACATGCCCCTCAAAGGCAAAACTCAGGGGGCTGAATTCTACAGGGGGAGGAGTAAAGGGGGGATTTGAGGGGCAGCCCAAAGCACCATCTGTCTAAATTTGCATCAGGCAGGCAGTAACATTTTCATAGACCATGATCAGAGGAGCAGCTGATCCTATGGAGAGACTCCTCCTGCATTCAGTCCCAGGCCTACAAGTGGAAGTACCCTTCCTTCCTTCCTCCTTTCACCTTCCTTCCCTCCCTCCCTCCCTCCCTCCCTCCCTCCCTCTTTCTTCCTTCTAGCCTTCCTTCCTTTCCATTCTTTCTCCTTCCTTCCTTCCTCTTGCCTATCTGCCTTCTGTCTTTCTGCTCTTTAGATCTCTCTTCCTCCTTCCTTCCTCTTTCCATCCTTTCACCAAAAATCAGGATGTTTTATTAGCATCAGCATCATTCTGCTGAAAATGCCAGATTCTGTGGTACTTCTGGATGAGATTTAGAAAATTACAGAGACATGAGGAACCATTATATAATTTCACTTGGCAAAACTCTGATTAAAATAATAGCAACAAAATGTAAGGTTTTTTAATTTTAAAACTCTAGCAAAACATAGATTTATTTCCAGTTTAGTTAATTAATGCCATTATAAACAGGAATGCAATTGATTAAATAAAAATGACTTTTTCTTTTATTAAGAATACTTATTCTACACTAAACTAGAAAATATTTCATAGGCCCTTCAACAAGTTTGTTACAAATTTTCAGGATTGCATGCATTCTTGAAACTGATACCATGTAATGTTAAAAAGCAGATAGCTAACTAAGTACACTAAAAACCATGTTTAATTATTTGCTACTTGAAGCCAATAGCAATGATGAAGAAATTTCTGTCATCCTCAGTGACAATATTTTTAGGGCCAAAAAATAAAACTCTGTATATTGGATCTGTTGAATGGAGAAAGGCCTGCCCCCCCTCCCCCAAATGAGACACCTTCCATGATAATAGGAGAGGAGAGCCTGGAGACAGCAATCACAAGGCAGAACGTAGCTAAGAGAACGGAAACTTGCCTCTTGGAAGGAATGACCCGGTTTGGCTCCCACTTTCAACAATCGAACAGAGAAGCGAAGAGGCAGGACAGACGAAGCGGGAGCCAAGCCGGGCTAGAGTGTTGGGCTGAAGGAAGGAGGGATACACACACTCGTGTTCTCCCCCTTCCTCTCTCTCTCTCTCTCTCAAATGGCAAATCCGAGCCCGGTCCCATGCCTTCTCCCAACCCCCGCCCTGTTCTCTTAGCTCTCCTCTCCTATTATCGTGGAAGGCGTCTCATTGGGGAGGGGGAAGCAAGCCTTTTTCCATTTCAAGGAGCTGCCGCTCCTGCCCCCCACCTCTTAGAAGTCCAGCCAGCTGCCCGCCAAGCTCTCCGCGGAGACTCACCCAGAGTTTTCACCGCGATTTGCCTGGTGAGGGGAGGCGGCAGGTTGATGCAGACCAAATCCACAGTATAATAAATACAAGTATAATAAATACTTGTATTTATTATACTTGTATTTACTTCCTCCTCCTTCTCCTCGCTGCGATCTGGTTGCTTCCCTTCACATCTTTGGAACGGCTTGGCTCCTTTTTTTTTTTTTTTAGGGCGCCCCTCCGTTGGGAGGAGGTGGAGGATAGGCTCCAACTCTGCCCAGAGAAGGAGTCCGAGCGCTCCGGGGAAACGCGGCAAGCAAGCCAGCACTTCAAAGTCATGTTTCGCTGAATGACGGGCAAGTTCTAAACTGCCGGCATGACTTTGAAAGGGCTGGATTGCCTTCCGCGCGGGCCGAAGTGGAAGGCAAGCGGCAAGCCAGCCCTTCAAACTCATGCTGGCACTTTAGCGTGCCCCTCAGCTGCCATTCAGCGAAACATCTTTCGCTGAATTGCGGGCGAGTTCTAAACTGCCGGCATGACTTTGAAAGGGCTGGATTGCCTTCCGCGCGGGCCGAAGTGGAAGGCAAGCGGCAAGCCAGCCCTTCAAACTCATGCTGGCACTTTAGCGTGCCCCTCAGCTGCCATTCAGCGAAACATCTTTCGCTGAATTGCGGGCGAGTTCTAAACTGCCGGCATGACTTTGAAAGGGCTGGATTGCCTTCCGCGTGGGCCGAAGTGGAAGGCAAGCGGCAAGCCAGCCCTTCAAACTCATGCTGGCACTTTAGCGTGCCCCTCAGCTGCCATTCAGCGAAACATCTTTCGCTGAATTGCGGGCGAGTTCTAAACTGCCGGCATGACTTTGAAAGGGCTGGATTGCCTTCCGCGCGGGCCGAAGTGGAAGGCAAGCGGCAAGCCAGCCCTTCAAACTCATGCTGGCACTTTAGCGCGCCCCTCAGCTGCCATTCAGCGAAACATCTTTCGCTGAATTGCGGGCGAGTTCTAAACTGCCGGCATGACTTTGAAAGGGCTGGATTGCCTTCCACGCGGGCCGAAGTGGAAGGCAAGCGGCAAGCCAGCCCTTCAAACTCATGCTGGCACTTTAGCGTGCCCCTCAGCTGCCATTCAGCGAAACATCTTTCGCTGAATTGCGGGCGAGTTCTAAACTGCCGGCATGACTTTGAAAGGGCTGGATTGCCTTCCGCGTGGGCCGAAGTGGAAGGCAAGCGGCAAGCCAGCCCTTCAAACTCATGCTGGCACTTTAGCGTGCCCCTCAGCCGCCATTCAGCGAAACATCCCTATCACGAACGGACGCCGCCCGCAGATAACTTTCCATAACTTTCCGGGCGGCGGGACCCCCGCACGACGTTCTGTGCGGGCGGCAGCCGCTGCGCCCATGCTCTCGGAGGCGGCGATCCCATTCACGAAGAGGCAGCTCCTCGTGGGCGCAGCGCCTGCCGCCCGCACAGAGTGAATTTAATTGGGATCGCCTGCGGCCGCGAGGACCCCTGCACAAATGGACTCCTCGCGGCCGCAGGCGATCCCAATTCACTCAGCCAGGGCGGGCAATTTCTGCACGAACGGACTACTCCTCGCGGCCGCAGGAGGACAGGGAGGAGGAGGGGGCAGCCGAGCCGCCCGCACAGAGTGAATTCAATTGGGATCGCCTGCGGCCGCGAGGACTCCTGCACGAACAGAGTATTCCTCGCGGCCGCAGGCGATCCCAATTCACTCAGCCAGGGCGGGCAATTTCTGCACGAATTGCCCGCCCCGGCTGAGTGAATTGGGATCGCCTGCGGCCACGAGGAATACTCCGTTCGTGCAGAAATTGCCCACCCCGGCTGAGTGAATTCAATTGGGATCGCCTGCGGCCGCGAGGACTCCTCACGGCCGCAGGCGATCCCAATTCACTCAGCCGGGGCGGGCAATCAATTTCTGCACGAACGGACTACTCCTCGCGGCCGCAGGAGGACAGGGAGGAGGAGGGGGCAGCCGCCCGCACGCGGTTCAGGGGCTTCTGCCGGGCGGCAGGAGCCCCTGAACCGGCCGCGGCCGGCTGCAGCTGCCCCCACCCTCTCCTCCTGCCGCGGCGAGCGGAAAATTCGATTAGAATTAGATTACTCACCAGTCAGCGCAGCTGCAACCTCTTTCGTCTTTTGTAGAAAGGAAATGGAAACTCGCGCAAGCATGCTGAAAATTTCCCATCCCAGCCAGCTCACTGATTGGCTGGAGTCCAGGCCAATCCAATCAGTGAGCGGGAGGCTGGGCTGGCTTAAATTTGTAGGTAGTAGGTAAAAGGCTAAAAGCACGCTTTTTTTGGCGCTCGCAGCTCCCGCCCATCAGCTGCTAGCTTGCTGGGCTGGCTCATCTGATAGAGAACAGAACGATGAGCCAGCCCAGCAAGCTAGCAGCTGATGGGCGGGAGTTGCCAGCGCCAAAAAAAGCGTGCCTTTTAAAAAGGCGGGCAGGACGCGGGAAAGTGCGTTGGAAAGCGGGTGTGTCCCGCCAAAAGCGGGACGTCTGGTCACCTTAATGTACATAAACATCAGGATTAAACTATAAGCACACACAGGATTTACTAATCTTCCTTTAAGAAGATAAAAGCAGTTTCTGCACTCTTTTCTTGGAGTCGTTTGGGTTGTGTGTGGGGGGGGGTAGGGAAAGCTCTGTATGTATCTACTGGTTGCAAATGGGCAATGAGAAAAAAGGCTGAATTTTGTTTAACCATTTCTGCTGCATTACCTTTGCTGAATTTAAAGTTGAAGGAGTGCAATATGATTTTTTTTACTCACACAGTCACTCTGCTTTTCACTGTTTGTGCTGGAGCAACATCTTTTAAATCAAGAACAATATATACCACAAAAACATTTATTCCCAAAGCAAATGAATCTCAGAGAAAGTATTGACAGGTGATATTTTAATTGGTTTGACCTCTAAAGTGATTAAATAATCATGAAACCTCTTCTGTTTAACAACTGCTTGAAGTATTTTATATTCCTGTCTCAGAATAGAACAGTTTCTTGCTAGTAACAGTGTGATTGATTTTTCCATATCAAATACAATGTTATGGTCTGTTGTTTCCATAGCAAATGTACAAGAATCTGTCTTTAGGCTCTGGCTTCAGCCTGGCACTCTCAGGCTGTACTTTATGCGACCACATCCTTCTATTACAAGTAGGAGTGGATTAATATTGATTTTTCCCTTCTCATCCAAGACTGAAGGTCCATTTTAACTGCAATAAATTACAAAACTGAAATATGAGGATGTACTTGCTCTATTTTGTTCATAGTAAAGATTATTGGTCATTCCCCCAACTGCCCCCAAGAAGCGGTATCTGTTGCTTTTAAATATTTGGGAAACTCAAGGGAGAAAGGCTGAGCACGAGGCTCAACATATTTGTTTAGCTTATGTGTGCAAGATTATTTCTGATTTTCAGAAGAAAGTGTTCAATAAAAATTGTCCACTCTTTCCAGATGATGGTGAAAAACCATATATTCCTTTTGTGTGCATCCTATTTATTTATTGCTTAAGTAACTTAAAAAGAAAGTCCAGCTGCCTAAGAAACAGTTCAAGTCTCTTGTTTTTTTGAGTAAAAATTATCCTTCCTTGTGCTGCAACCAGGTTTAGAGTAATTCTATCTTTTCATCCAATTCTTATACTCTGGATGAGGATAAAGCAAAGTGGGCGGGGGAACCACTTTACACTATCATATAAGATATCTCAATACAGCCTGTAGAAACCCTACTATCTCCTTAATATCATTTCCATCACAGAATGCAACTAGTTGTTTTTCTGTGGCAAAAAAATGAACCATAGTTCTATTACCCCTTAGAGGTGGGAAAATAACTTTTTTATGCAATGTCCTTCTAAGTAAAGGAAGAAGTAGATGAAAAGTTTCAGGGTGCTAGGGATAGAACAGGTATGAATATCCATATACCTCAGGAAATGAACAATATCAGCAGATATAAATCTTTTGTTATTCAGGTGTTCATGGCCACATTACAATGGGATCATGTGGAGAGCATACATTCGTAAATTGCTTGAGAACTTCATTTTCTTTATATGTAGATTTGGATATATCAAACAAAGGTATGAGAAAATGGGTGGGCCCCGCTTCATCTATAAAATGTCCATCACAAGAACTGAGGCAAAAATTATGATAAAGTGACACCAAAACAATATTAAATTTAAGAGGTTAGGGTAACCCTAACTTGGTACTTTTTCCTCTTTTTCTTATATAAGCAAGACCCTCATTAGGCCATTAATAAATTATATCTTTTGTACCATTTGAGACATGGAACCTTGTGATCTTGCCAATGTTACCTTCTGCTGATATGCTTCCACAACCAAACATGATCATATAAAGTCCTAGAGACAAAAAAATAAATGGCCCAAATTTGTTACTATGTATCCATTATCAATGAAATTAAAAACATATTGTCATTTTAGTCATTTCCTTTATTTGTATTGTGAGAATGGCTAGATCATACTATGATCTCCACCTTCTTCCACAGGGATCTACACAATATTTATAGGAAGGTTTCTATTGCACTTAACCTAGTGGTAGGATTCAAATAATTCAACGACCTGTTCTCTGCCCTAATGACCAGCTGGGTAGGTGTGGCTTGGTGGTCATGTGACCATGTGGGTGTGGCCAACTCAACATCACTCAAATCGAGGGGTACTTTGTCTTCGCTGTTACAAAATAATAAGTGTTAGGGGGGGGGGGCAGTTTCTGTAAGCAAGGCAATAAAGATTAGGCTAGAAAGAACACCTGAATATTTCCTTCCTGCCTTACAGGATTAGTGGGAAAAAAACCAACATGTGATTTCTTCCAACAACCAGTTCTCCAAACTGCTTAGAAAGTTAATAGCTGGTTCTCTGGAATAGGTGCGAACTGGCTAAATCCCACCACTGATTTAATCTATCAGTAAGTGCAAAGATATCATGAAGAAGAACCAATGAGAGAAATAATGTTCATAATGTCTTTATACTGGTAATTTTAAAGAATCATTATTACATGCTGTGGCAACAATCCTTTGTGAACTATAATCCTTCCTTTTCCTTATGTCCTTTTGCCAATCATTGTTAAATATTTCCAAATTTTACTACTATAGGAGAAAGAATAAAAATGCATCTTTCCCTATTGCTGAGCTTGAGAAGAGAAGGCTGTTATTATGTTAGTGTTTGTGACACCTGAACCGAATTGTTTTTAAGCTGTTGTTTCTGCTGAGGTCTGTTTGCCCATATATCTCCCTAGTTTAGTTTAATAAATGACTCGTGTAACATTATTCAATTCAGTCTTTCTCCCAATGCAAATGACAACTAATTAACTGGAACAGCCCTGTGTAAAAAGTGGGTTTTTAGTGTGGCTGAGGGAGCTGGATAACTGGAATAATCTTTCTACTGCAGGAAAGGTTGCAGTGGGAGGTTATGATTTTTTGATGATTTGCCTTTTGAATACCGAGCTATTATCTTATGCATCATTTTGTAACATACATTTAAGAACATTGCCTTCTGCCACAGAATCATCTAGTTAATGTAATTAACCTCAATGTCATAACGCCTTCACGTTTCATTATTCATTCCTCTTCTAAATGGAATGATAGGCAGAAGACAGAGGTTGGCATTATAGATATATTCTTTAGCATGAAGAAAGTCTGGTGCAAAATAATTTGTCATGGTTGTTCCAAAGCTGTTTTTTTTTCAAATGGCAACTGGACTTTTTTTTCCTTGAGGACATTTTGCTTCTCTTCCAAGAAACTTTTTCAGAACTGAAAGCATCTTCAAGGAAAAACAAAATCTAGTTGCCTTTTGAAAAAGCATCTTTTGGGACATCTTTGACATTTAATTTGTCCTGGATTTCTATAGAGTAAATAAAAGCTCAGCAAAAAAATATGTTTTCCCTATTGTTGGGAAAATGTGTCCAAAATCAGCAACCATCTTTTTTTTTGTCAAAATATGGCTGTATCTCTCACAAACACACTTGCAAACCAAACTTCCAAATGAGAGCTATTTTTAAAAGCAATGTATTCTTCTTCATGCTTTGGTACTTACTTTCTATTGTTCGTCTATCTTCTTTCAGCTATCCTCCGGCATGAGTTTTCTTTCTATCTTTTGTCCACATAAATTTGGCTTCTTCTTCATTGAGTTATCATCACATTCTCATGAAAGTTTTCTATATGAGAAAATGTGAATGAAAACTGATGCAGATTTAATTCATGGATCTTTCCCCACTCTTCTAGGTCATAAAAGATTGGATTGGATTGGATTTATTACATTTATATGCTGCCCTTTTCCCTGAAGGGGACTCAGGGCGGCTCACAATTCAGTCAGGGAAGGGGTACAGATAGGGGATAAAAAAAACAAACATAACAATACACAATTTAAAACACACAACAACCATACCATTCAAGGAGGGGGGCAAAAGCTCTTTAAGAAATCATAAATAAGGATGCCTGTTAGCATGTACAATCAAATGGAAGATTGGCATATATTTCACAGCCTGGCATATATTTACCTTGCTGTCACCAGTGATTATTGTCCCGTTTTGAGATTCCTGGCCAAAAATTCCAGTTAAAAGAAAAGGACCATTTCTGCCAGAGCAGCAGCATCCAAATTGACTGTCCTTCTGATCAGTTTGTTAGTCACATCTTCACTGGAGTAAGTGACAGTCTACAATCTTGCTTCCCTGAAATTCTGATTAGCTGTTCCCAGTCAGTGTCACTATCATTATTTATTTATTTATTTATCAAATTGATACAGCTGCCCATCTCATGAAAAGTCACTCTGAGTGCCTACAATAATTAGGGTCAGTATATCAGGTTTGTGTTTATAAAATGGGATTTTGAAATGACAAAATACTATATTGCCCTTACTTGGAATTCTAAAGAAAGAATTTTATCACTTCATAGAAATCATTTCACTTATTATCTCTGGGGAAATGCAAGAACTTAATTGTGCTAATGATAGTTACACTGAGGGCAGTGAAGACAACAAACTGTCAAAAATTAAACACGAATGTAAAAGCAAACATACATTAACAAGTGCAGGAAAGAGTGCATTATTTTTTAAAGTCATACCCCTGAAAAAGAAAAAAAAATAGTCTGTGGAATAAAATGTTCTTATGAGTTTGTAAGATCTGTCAATTTCTCAGAAGTTTGCATCACCCCTGGAGGTTATACAGAGGCCAAATAAATGAAAGTTGGATCTATGGCCAATAGAAATCAATAATATTTCTAATGACTACATGGAAAATATCTCAAAGAATGAGGGGGGGGGAAAGGCAAACATTCTTGTTTGGTTAACAATAACAAGGAGAAAAGATTGTACTATATATCTGGATTACATTTAATTTTCAGTTTCCTCTTAAAGGAGACAGTCTGTTTATTTCATTCTTAGGAAGAACCTTGGGGCATAGAATATAAAATGTCAGCAATAAATTTGAAAAATGGTAAAACTAACAAAACACATCTGTCCTTAATGCAGAGAATAAAAATGGAACCTTTCTATTTTTTTTTAATTAAAGCCTTACCTGAATTTTTAGGAGTTTCTCGATTGCAGGAGATTTCGGGATCCTGGATATTTATGTCCAATAAACTTAATTTATACCATCCAGTCAAATGCATCCAGTTGCTTATGCTGGAGAAAACATGGAATACCTCATTTGTTATATATAGAAATGATTAGGATTAGTTGTTTACTGTTTACCAGATCCACTGAAATCCAAAGAGAACAATAAACAGATAAACACATGGAGCTGGAATATGGGATATGGAACCTATGGTTATATCGCTATAACGCAAGATCTATGGGTACAAAGGTCATGCTGAGATATTCTCATAATTCGACATTTTGAATACACTGTATTTTTCTCCCAGGATCTAAGCAGTCCATTTGTAATTAGCTATTAACTTAAGTATATTTTCTACTGAATTGTTATAATAATAAGCAATAAGCAAGGAATGTTAAATATATCTACTCTAGCCTATGACTATGCAATGTTATTATTGAAAGGGGTTATATTGCTTGTGTGGTTTAGTTCAGGAATTTTGTAAGTGCAACATCCTGTGAGGATTTGCTTGAAGAAAGAAAGTTCACCACTTTCCAGAACATTTTTACAAATATGTTGAGTGTAACCTATATAGCATTGGTTTCTTTCAAAGCCACTCCTTATTTAATTACTTCTTTGTACCCATTGCATGGTGAAATAAGTTGTTCCTTGATCCGAAATGGTATGGGATAGCATTTGGTATGACATTTCCAAACATTCATTATTTCATATTTTATTAAATGTTCATTTGTCAGTTTTAGTTTAAAGTTTAGTTTAGTTTAAAACTATGTAAAATTAGATGCCTCAAATTCCATTCTAGTGTTGTCATAACTTGATGGTTTATGATCGCTCTGCTATTATGATTTGTTTGTTGTTTCATAGAAAAACAAATCATGACAATGGGATTAAAGAAGTATTTTATACTTGTTCATTTTCTTCTTTTTATTATACAAATGCCAACATTTTGTACAGCCATATTAGCTATCTAGTCTGGAGTTAATTTTTAAAGATTTATAATCTAATACAATTCCTTTTCACATTAATGATCAGCAAGGGTCTCAAAAATAATAGAAATACAAATGAAGAACCATTCTTTAAAAACCTTTTTATCCCAGAAGAAGAAAAGCATTTCTTATACTTATTTTGAATGCTAGAATATGTCTTTCAGAAGGTTGCCTGGGATAGTTGTTTAGCCTTAGATTCCTATGGGAACTAAAGTAAGGACAGTGGTTAATTCATTCAAAACAAAGATGGAAAAGAGCCTTTTGGTTTAGTAGAATACATGAGTTGATAGGGACTATGTAGTTTATATAATCCAAATTCCTTCAGGATTCCACTAAAAGGTAGTCAGCAGTTGGCAATCCAGCTCCCATTTGAACTCTTCAAATGTGGAGGCATCCATCACTGGATTATCTACTGTTTGATTGCTCTAATAATATAAAATGTTTCTAGTTCTGGATGGTCATTATTGCTTAGATAATGATAACATAAATTCTTGGATAAAGAAGTCACAGGTAAAGAACTCTTGAACCTGGAAAAATCAGACAATTATGTCAGTTACAGTCAACTTCTTTTTCCCACAATCACTTGCTCCATGTTTCTTTCACAATAGTCATCTTCTCAATTGGTCATGGCAGGTCTTGTTGGGTCAGCTCAATCACAAGGCTTGACATGGTTTCCATAGGACAGCTATCTTTTTTCTCTTAATTGCTTTGTCATCTCATGGTGAAAGAAACACACGGGGTCCTCTATGCTTTGGCTCTTTCATGATTTAAGAGGAGGGCCTCTTGATTATATCAAGAGTGCTAGTGCTGTAGCTAGCAGCTTATCTCTTTATGAGCTATGAGTTGGCCACACTGGAGTCCAGGAACATGGTAGAATTGTGTAACTAGACTAATTCTAACCCTTAAAAAATGAATGTTCTGAATATGCAATTTTACTCATGCCTAAAAAAAGACAATAACAAAACCACAGATCTACATATGCATGTATTGTGATCTGGTCTCTAATTATTAATCACAAAGCCATAGAAAATGAAACAGCAGATAAAGAATGCTTCCTGTGTTTAATCTGAATCTTATTTTTTTATTTCAATAGAGAACATGGCCAATATTTTTTATCATTCTGGTATCTCTCCTCTCAATCAGCTCCAGTTTCTCCACATTTCATTGCTGCATGGTGCCCAGAATTGTACTCTAAGGAAATATTTTCTCTATACCCTTAAGCTGTTCCTGTCTTGTATTGATGTCAACTGGACTAAAGGCCATTTTAAGATAATTTCAGGATTGGTACACTTTGGTAGTGACTTGTCAAATGTTCATTTTTGACTGTCCCTCATGAACAAGTGTCTTACTGCTGTCCCCTCCTAACTTTCTATGCCCAGAATGTCATTGATTATGTGCTATCAAGTCAATATTGATTCTTAGCAATCCTATAGTTAGGTCAATATGTCAATTCTGGCTTTTCATATCTCCCCAGTTATCATTATAACTGAGTCCATTTTGTTCTTATGATTCTCTTCTCTTTTGTTTCATTTTCCCCAGGATTAAAATCTTCTTGAGACAATTAGATCTTTGCATAATGTGTTTGAGATACCTTAAACTGTGTCTTTTGTGCATTGAGTGAGAATTCTGGCTTGATCTGTTTGATGATCCATTTATTATTATTATTTGGCTGCCCTTGGTATTCTCAGGAGTCTTGTCAAACACCAAAGTTGGAGTTTTGAGTTCTTTATATTCAGTTTCTTCAAAGTTCTATTTTCACTTCCATAGAAAATCATGGGAAAAACCACTGCCAGCATAATTCTGATTTGTATAGGTATAGACATGTTTTCCAAGTATATCATTGCTTCTCTATCAAGTGGTAGTCTGAAATATTCTTTTAGAGTGTTGATTGATAAAAATCTATTTTTATATAGGAATGGTTAAATGTATTCTTTTTTGTATGTAGAGAATATTAATGTAGTTAAAACCATTATTGTTTGGCAACATAATTTCATGATTTATAAAGATATTTCATAAAGTTAGGCAGCTTTAATATTGCTGTACATTGGAAGTAAAAATAGGACTTATTACCTGAAATAAGTCTGTCACTTGGATGTACTACAAATACATACATAATATTCAAGTGCCAAAACAATCTCTGTCTGCTAAAAACCTGAGAGATAAACTTAAAATTAAGTTCTCACCATTACCAGATATAATTTTGGGAAGGACTAGTGGCTGCCTCTGGAATTGGGTAAGCACTACTTGAGAATGTGTTGTTCTTCCTAGTTAAATCAGTAAAATAAATGAATCTGATGAAATCTCATAAAATGTTTGTTTTAGTTGCTTCTCCAATGTGAGATAAATGGGTATTTATGAGCTGCTGCAGAAGGAAATTCCAGAGGAACTTGGGTATAAGATTAAGGAATTATTAAATCAACTTTATTGCTTTTCAAAACCTTTAAAAAGCTCTACATATGCAATAAATTGTATATATGTGTTACGAAGCCATACAATCTAATTATTAATAAGCATTTCTTTGTAAAATTGATCATTGGGTCAAATCCTTCAGCTGTTTGCACAATCTGTTTTATGAGAAAAATACAGTTTATCAGGCTAAGAAATCTGTGTCATTTATAAAGTGTCATATTAGTAGAGAGCTATCTATCTGTCTGTCTGTCTTACAGGCCACTAGCTATAAAAGAAATCAAGAAAAAAATGCCAAGTCTTACTTCTTTCTCCATTAGTTCCTCCTTGGTATAACAACATGTTTCAGTAAGTCGAATAAGAAATAAATATCTGTCTTCTCTCTATTAGAAAAGATTGCAAAATGTTCAGAGGTTAATAATAATAATAATAATAATAATAATAATAATAATAACAACAACAACAACAACAACAATAACAACAACAACAACAACTCCGCCGTTGCCGGTCCCGAGCCCGGATGAGAAAGGAGGAGGGTTGGGGAGTAATTACATGGTTTCTGGCTCAAATATCTGACCAGTTTACATGCAATATTGGCCAGGCAACTGAATGAAATTTTACAAAAGGGCCAAATTGATGAATGGTTGAAAACTGGAAAAACATACTTGATTCAGAAAGATGCAACTAAAGGAACAACACCTGAAAACTACAGACCAATAACATGCTTGCCAACAACCTTCAAATTGCTCACAGGCATTATTGCAGATAACATGATGGATTATTTGGAAACAAATAACATCTTGCCAGTAGAGCAAAAAGGCAACAAAAGAAGGAGCAGGGGCACAAAAGATCAGCTCCTAATTGATAAAATGATATTAGAAAATTGTAAGAACAGAAAAACAAACTTGAATATGGTCTGGATTGATTACAAAAAGGCATTTGACTCACTGCCACATAGTTGGATCACAAAATGCTTAGAAACAACTGGATTAGCAAAAATATTACATCATTTACTGAAAAGGCGATGAAACAATGGAGAACTGAGTTGGCAGTAGGGAATGAGATCTACGGAATGGTTAATATCAAGCAAGGAATTTTCCAGGGTGATTCACTTTCACCTCTTCTCTTCATCATCGCAATGATCCCACTATCAGGAATCTTAAAAAAAAATGAAATTAGGCTACCAAACAGCCAAAGAAGCTGAAAAAAATTCGCATTTACTATATATGGATGATTTGAAACTCTATGGAAAGTCAGAAACAGAAATCCAATCATTGACAAACACAGTCCGAGTATTCAGCACTGATATTTCAATGTAGTTTGGCATGGAAAAATGTACCACTGTATCCATAAAAAGAAGCAAAATCACTACATGTGAGGGAATTGAAATGCCCAATGGCCAACAAATTAAATGCAGTGGAAATGAAGCCTACAAATACCTAGGCATTCTGCAGTTGGATAACATCAAGCATGGAGAAGTAAAAACTATTATCAGGCGAGAGTACACCAACAGAGTTAGGAAAATTTTGAAATCTAAATTGAATGGTGGAAATACAATCAAGGCCATAAATACCTGGGCAATACCAGTTATAAGATACACAGCTGGTATAGTTAACTGGACACAAGCTGATTTGGACATTTTGGACCGAAAAACCAGGAAACTAATGACAATGCACTACAGTTTACATCCACGTGGTGATACTGATAGATTATACCTGCCCCGAAAATTGGGTGGCAGAGGATTATTACAAGTGAAGCAAACAGTTGAAGAAGAAAAACATGCACTGGCTAATTATTTAAAAGAAAGTCAAGAACATCCATTAATCAAAGTAAAGAACAAAAATCTACTGAAGGCCCAACAGACGAAACAAGAATACAGAAAAGATGTGATAAAATCAAGAATGGAGAGTTGCCAGAACAAAGCACTGCATGGCCAATTTCTGGAAAAAATAAAGGATAAAGTGGACAGTGAACAAACTTGGTTATGGTTAACAACAGGTACATTAAAGAAAGAACCAGAGTCACTAATCCTGGCTGCGCAAGAACAAGCTATCCGCACAAATGCCATTAAGGCCAAAATCGAAAAATCCTCTGATGGTGCCAAATGCAGACTTTGCAAAGAAGCTGATGAAACTGTTGATCACATACTCAGCTGCTGTAAGAAAATCGCGCAGACTGATTATAAGTTGCGGCACAATTCAGTAGCACAAATGATCCATTGGCATTTGTGCAAAAATTATAATATTAAAACAGCAACAAACTGGTGGGAACATCAGCCTGAAAAATTCACCGAAAATCAGATGGTCAAGATCTAGTGGGATTTTCGCATACAAACAGACAAAATACTGGCACATAATACACCAGACATCACACTGGTTGAGAAAAATAAGGTCACAATCATAGACATCGCAATACCAGGTGATAGCAGGGTCGCTGAGAAGGAACATGAAAAAATCGCAAAATACCAGGACTTAAAAATTGAAATTCAACGACTATGGCAGAAACCAGCAGTGGTAATTCCAGTGGTAATTGGCACACTGGGTGCTATTCCAAAAGCACTGGAATTACATTTAAAACAGTTAAAAATTGACAAAATCACCATCAGTCAAATGCAAAAAGCCGCACTGCTTGGATCTGCACGTATATTACGAAAATACGTTACGACGTCCTAGGCCCCTGGGTGGGGCCCGACTAGTAACCAATGCCAAATCTGGTGAAACAACTGGCCACTGTGATACAATTGTACTATAATAACAACTACTACTACAACAATAACAACAACAACAACTGGCATTAGCAAAAATATTACATCCTTTACTGAAAAGGTGATGAAACAATGGAGAACTGAGTTGGCAGTAGGGAATGAGAACTATGAAACGGTTAATATCAAGCGAGGAATTTTCCAGGGTGATTCACTTTCACCTCTTTTCTTCATCATCACGATGATCCCACTATCAGTAATCTTAAAAAAAAATGAAATTAGGCTACCAAACAGCCAAAGAAGCTGAAAATATTTCGCATTTACTATATATGGATGATTTGAAACTCTATCGAAAGTCAGAAATACAAATCCAATCACTGACAAACACAGTCCGAGTATTCAGCACTGATATTTCAATGTAGTTTGGCATGGAAAAATGTACCACTGTATCCATAAAAAGGGGCAAAATCACTACATGTGAGGGAATTGAAATGCCCAATGGCCAACAAATTAAATGCAGTGGAAATGAAGCCTACAAATACTTAGGCATTCTGCAGTTGGATAACATCAAGCATGGAGAAGTAAAAGCTATTATCAGGCGAGAGTACACCAACAGAGTTAGGAAAATTTTGAAATCTAAATTGAATGGTAGAAATACAATCAAGGCCATAAATACCTGGGCAATACCAGTTATAAGATACACAGCTGGTATAGTTAACTGGACACAAGCTGATTTGGACATTTTGGACCGAAAAACCAGGAAACTAATGACAATGCACTACAGTTTACATCCACGTGGTGATACTGATAGATTATACCTGCCCCGAAAATCGGGTGGCAGAGGATTATTACAAGCAAACAGTTGAAGAAGAAAAACATGCACTGGCATGTGAGGGAATTGAAATGCCCAATGGCCAACTAATTAAATGCAACGACTGAGTTTCATGTTTAATGAATAAAGTATAGTAATAATTATAAATACTTGCTGCTCAAGAGCAAGCACTACAAACTAATGCTATGAAAGCAAAGATACAAAAATCTACTGACAATCTAAACTGCCAACTTTGCAACAACAAAGTTGAAACTGTTTCACACTTAACATGCAGCAAAGAGTGCAGCAAAATCATGCAAACTGATTACAAAGCTGGACATGATCAAGTTGCTAAATTAGTCCACTGGTCATTATGTAAAAAATACAACATACCTGTTAGGTGGGCAGGAGCTGGAGCAGGAAGGGGAGCTCACTTTGTTGTGCGGTGCTGGAGTCTGCTGTCAGCTTTCCATCTGAGAAGCTCAAATCTTTAACTGCTGAACCACTGCACCTCTTTCCTCAGAGTTTGATAAAATTGACTTGCTCTGATTTATAACCTTTTGCAATGAAGACATAGACAGTAGATTTGGAATAGAAATAGATACATGGAAGATAACAAATAATGGGATTTTTGTTTTATCATTGGCTCTTGGTATCAGTTCAATTGCTTGAGCATTAAAGGTGTTGAAAATCATTTTATTGTGATGGGTAGGAAGTAGAAGACTATCCCAGATTTATTAAATGTCAAATCTAACTAGGCTGTAGCCAGAACCTAATAGAAGTGAAATCCTGTTGAAGTTTCAATTGTCTGCAAAAATCAATGCATTTTTCAATGCTTTTCAAATAATAATAATAAAAAATACCAGTATGACTAGTTGATTGACAGATCAAGAAGAATATCACAATGACTGCTTTTGCAGGGCCTCCCTATCATAGCATTTTGGGGAGGGAAGTTAAAAAAATAATTTATCAGGAAGAATTCAGTTTTCATTGTTATTTGCTACATATATAATGATGTATGTAAAATCAGGGAGGGAATAGCACTATATATTTGTTTGGAAAATCCCGCATACTGATCCTTCTATATCTTCCTCATATTGAAAGCTACTGTAACCCTATTTATTATTTGCCAACCTAGGTGTAGAAGTCTTTGAACTGAATCTTTTTCTAGTAACTATGATTTTCTCAAAATTCTTAAAAATCCCCAATGACAACTCAAAAGATGAAAAGAGAAAAGTCACTTTTCTTCTAATCCTTCAAAGACTGTACTGCATCCTACTTATTTTTCCATCATTTGGTTCATGCCATTCAGTTTTACCATACCAATAATTTATTTCCATTTCTGCCAACAAGAAAATGCATTATTATGGGTTCATTTGTAGTGGATAGTCAAAGGCATGCATGCTGATTAGGATTTCTAAATAAAGAATTGGATTAGGATTTATATTAAACCTTGAGGAGTGAAGATGAGACATATCAGGCTGTCTCCCAAATACTGAACCAACTTAAAATAACTCTCAAACTGAGTATCTAACTTTAATGGGAATATAATATATAAAATCTTACCTTAATCTTGCTTTATTGATACACTTTACCATAAACGAAGACTGCTTTAGATTAATGCATCTTCCCAATGCTAATTACATTTATCCCATAAAAATATTATTGAATTTTACTATGTTATGCATTTATTTACATGAATATTTTGTATTTAATGTCACATATGAATTATTTATAGTAGTTATTATGCAGGATATGCTTTTGATAGAGTAAGAAATCAGTTCTCAGGAAATCTTAATAAACACACTAATTTATTTTAATCAAAACATCCTTCTCTTTGATTTTGCTCTGCTCTGCAGCAACTAAAAACTAGTTACTTAAAAGGTTACCCTACCAATGAAATTGTGTTTGGAAGATTTATTTTAGTCAAATTAAGTGGATTTTTTTGTCTATATAGTATCTGAAAAGCCAAATAAATTATATATTTTTGACATCTACATTTAAGATCTTCCAGGTATAATGACAATTACATCATTGCATGTTATACAATGTATATGTACATATTGAGATATAATGCAGTAGTGTGATTCAACCGGTCTAACAACTGGTTCGCTGAGCGCATGCTTCACACACATATGTTCACTTCACTTGCATGGGTGCCAAACGGATGCTTTGTCCCTGCAAAGTGGGTTTAAACAAAGCTAAACAACTTGTTTAGCAGCCCCGTGAGTAAAACAGCTGAGATGCAGCAATCCGCTCTGCCGCACTTATCAGCTGGGATAAAAAAAGAGGAAATATATGTCAGTATAGTGCAGGGGCAGGTGTGTGGGCCCACCTGAAAGTCAGAGAAAACCGGTTTGCTCTCAGCTGATCTTCAGAGCTACTTGTATGGACCCTGAACTGGTCCAAACCAGTAGAATCCCACCCCCTGTGCTCATGCCTCTCTACTATAGCTGATAAAGCTTCTAATCAAATATTTTGAAAGTGATTCAATGGAATCAAACTTTTGAATGGAGTATGTCAAATTCAATCAAATGCTTCTGAATCATAATTCATAATTTTTGATGGAGATTTGATGGAGTTTTGCTCAGAAGCAACATACTTTTGAATGAATGAGTCATTGATCAATTTGAATTTTAAAATACATTTGAATCATCTATTTGAGTTAGATCATCTTCAAATTAAACTGAACTGACTCTTTAATTAAAACTGGCAATTAAAATAATATGTCCTTAGTTGATGTGCATCCCCCCTCATTATACATCTAAGAGCAAACCTATGCTTCTTGTGAACTAGTGACATATAAGGTGTTGTGGACTTCCCCCACCATAGTACACTCTACTGAAAATAAATGAAAACCCTGGAACTGAGTTATATATTTTCACTACTTGACAACAAGAGAAAGCATTTTAAAACCCAATGAGACTGGTGAAAAATTGTCCTGCCAAGTTCTGCCTGGTTAGTTTGAAATTTTAGAGCTAAGGAAATGATGTTTGTCCGGCATAGAATTTCCATCTAAGAATTATTCTGTTACAAGTGGGCTCAGTAGACATTCCCATTCTGAGGGCAATTTGGACATTTTAGTTCTACATGTCCTGGTAGGCATGTTCAAAAATAGGTTTCTAGTCTCTCCTGAGCTTTTTCTTTCTACAAAGTGAATCAATGTGAGAAGGACTGCTGGGTCTTTTATACAAAACCTTTTTTTTACTCACAAAGAGGTAAATCTGCTGCTATGAGAACATGGCTGTTGGGCATGTCAATTGTTGTTATGCAGCAGCAAAGAGAGTACTTCTTGGCTCAATATAATTTTCTTGGTAACCATATTTTTTTATATAAAAATGACATTTTAGTATGTGGCGGCTGTCTTACTGTAGGATTCTGTGTAGATTGCATGGATCTCAGGGGCAAGTGTCTCCAGCGAGAGCATCACAATTAGTTGCCAGAAACACTTTGATGATTATTTCTAGACTACATGAAAAGTGATTGCATTTGGCAATCATTTCTCTCTCTCAGATGGATAATGTTATTTATAGAATATCTAAGAGAAGAGCACATTATTTCAATGACAGTTCTGATTTAATTAAGAGGTTGATAAAAATTGGCTTTTATAGCTTCTGTGTAGATTGTAAATTAGTTAATGCAAGATCAAAGTCCTTTGATATTATGTGAAAGATTAGTCTTTAATTTTGCATCAACAAAAGACCTCTTGTTTCAATGAGCAACAGTTCAGTTAAGTGCTACCTAAAAGCCAACATGGCAATACTCTTAGGGTGACACTTTCCTTCTCTCTCTGGGCTTTATTACTTTCATCCTCCACTTAAAGGGGAGTAGAAAGACATTGGAGGTGATTCAAATAGACAGCAGAATATTAATAAAATAAAAACATTTAGTATAACTGGAGGATAGTCCTATTTTTTTCTACGTATCCGAGATGATGCAGTCAAAACTCTTCAACTGTATGGAACACTGTTGCAAAAGATGTTTTTGAAAACATTGTTTCATCAATAAATGTTTGCTTTGGAAAGCAAACCAACAGGACCATTGGCCTTTATTAGAAATCTAGATGAATTCTAATTCAAGTGGAATAATTTCATCCTTAAATCAAAGATCAGATTTTATATGTGATAAATATTTAGTCTATCAAATTCCCAAAGGCAGGATCGCAACTTAAGAAATGACATATGTTAGTTCAACTACTTCATCACTTTCTTTATTATCAACTATACTGACTCTAGGTAGTTAACAGGGAATAAAAAACATAATAAAAATATTATATAGGATTTGAAATAAAACCAAACAATCTAATCAACATAACCACAATATGGATTTAACTACATAGTCCTGGCTCAGTAACAGTAGATCTCTAGAATCTCACAGAAAGCCAATAGGGTTAGAGCAAGTCAAATCTCCAGGGGAATGATGTTCCAATCATGCAACTCACTCCTTTGACTTGCTGAAGCTCAAACATGATGTACCGTAAGGAGGTTAAGAGGAGAGGAAGTTTATGTAATGCTTTATCCAATGGCTGATTCTGAGTAGCTGAGGTTTATTCTTTGTGGGAAAAGAATTGCCAGGAGGAAATAGATTCAGCAGTCCTTTTATCATTTCTTTGCTTATCAATCTCCCAAGGCTACTTTGGTCTTGAAAGAGAGAGAAAACCCAATAAAACCCAAAGGGAAATTTATACAGAACTGAGGGTCATAGCTATTTTAGGTCTTGTTTAGTGTTGTGACCTGAGTGACCACTGTTATAAACATTTAAACATTTCAGTAATCTAATTCTGTACCTATATATGCCGATGTCTTAGATTTGTTTGCTTCAGGGGTGGGATCCTGCCAGTTCTTACCTCTTCTATAGAAGAGGTTCCACAAATCTACAGTGCCGTTTGGAACCGGTTCCAGCTCCCTCTCCCCACCCTTCTGCGCATCATCAAGATGAAGAGTGCGAGGAGGAATTCTGGGAGTTGAAGTCCACAAGTCTTAAAGCTGCCAAGTTTGAACACCCCTGGTTTTTTCCCCCTAAAGTGTTAGGGTGAAAGGGTCTTGTAACTTGACAGATTTAAGACTTGCGTGCTTCAATGCCAGAGTTCCTGAGCCAGCATGACTGGAGGAGGAATTCTGGGAGTTGAAGTCCACAAGTCTTAAAGCTGTCAAGTTTGAACACCCCTGGGTTTTTTTTCTAAAGGTTTAGGGGTGCAAGGGTCTTGTAACTTGACAGCTTTAAGACTTGCGTGCTTCAAATGCCAGAGTTTCTGAGCCAACATTTTGGTTGCTAAGCAAGAGCGTTGTTAAGTGAGTTTCACCACATTTTACAAGTTGGCCACACCCACCCAGTCACATGACTCCCAAGCCACTCTCACTCAATCACATGGCTGGCAAGCAACTCCCACCTGGTCACATGGCCAGAAAGCCACTCTCACAAAGCAGGCAACACCTACAAAAGAGGTTCTAAAACTTTTGAAACCCACCACTGGTTTGCTTCCATAAGAGTGGTGGGTTTCAGATCCCGTTCCAACCATACCGGTTGGAACGTGCCAGGCATCATCCATGTGTCATGCCATCCAATGATGCTTCTGTGAGCTTTCGTGATGCTCCAGCTGCTTGATGGAGCGTCACGCAGCCGCTGTGACGCTCCATCATGCGCGTGTGCAGAAGCGCTGAAGACTTTAAAGACAGGTAAGAAGCACGGGCGGGTAGGTGGGGCCTCCAGAGCACCATACCAGAGTGGTACCCGGTGTTCCGGGTAGGCTCTGGTATGCCCGTACTGGGGTGTACCGCCTGCAACCCACCACTGTTCCATAATGGATGAATGATCTAAACTGTTAAAATACAAATATTGTTGTGGGATATACATAGGAATAAGAAAGTCATTTTGCATATTTTTTCCTGCTAATTTGTCTACCTTATGTGGCAATTGTCACTTTCCCCTAATAATATTGCAAGGTACTAAGCTTTGAGAAAGGGATGGAGTGATGACCATATCTTCAATATTTATGAAGAAAATAATAATAATAATAATAATAATAATAATAATAATAATAATAATAATAACAACAACTCCGCCGTTGCCAGTCCCAAGCCCGGATGAGAAAGGAGGAGGATTGGGGTCAGGTTGGCATCTGGTCCTGTAAAAAAAAACCTGCCAACCCATACAATATGGTGAAAAAAACAAATAAGAATTCCATACCGCATCGGTCGTCGTGCAGGTTAACAAGGGCCGCGGCGGATGTTGGGGTCCCTGGACATCCGTCGACAAGTGGACCAGTCAACAAAACGACAAAAATATAGTGAAGATGAAAACCGTGCCATAATGGCCTGTTACTACAACTCAGAGCCAGAAAAAAGAGGCTATTTAAAGCGAATGTATGAATTATGGAAACAACAATATCCAGATTCAAATGTTAAACAACGACTAGCAGATCAAAGGCGATTTATTATACGGAATAAAGTGTTTAGTGAAGTTGAACTTGAGGAAATTCAGGCAAATTGCAAAACCAAAAAAACAATATCACAAGCGGAAATAACTGATATTCAAGATACAACTAAAGACATTATAGTAGAACTCCCAGAAGAAGTTCTCAGGGGGGAAATAACAAGACCACCACTAGGACCAGTTATCACTGAACCAACTGATTAACTAACTCAAAAACAAAAAGAATTGAAGGATAAGATCTTGGAGCATTTTCTGCTTAATGAGGAAAGGCAACGTTTATCATCACTAAAAACTGTGCCTAAGAAAATTTTGGCCCCTATCATGAAAATGGTTAATGCAATGTTTTCAACAATTGAATCAGGATCCATCTTAGAAATGAACCAGTTAATGTACAGCGCAGCTGTAATAGTCACTAATGAACTAGGCATTAAAATCAAAGTACCTAGTCACACAACAGAAAAAGCATCAAAGCCAAAGTGGAAAATCCGATTAGAACAAAAAGTCAAAAAATTAAGGACAGATGCTAGTAACTTAAAGAACATGCATGAGCAACGGCTTAAAAACAACAAAATCATAGATCGGCTAATCAGAAGATATAGATTGGATACAAGAAACATCAATGAAGCTGTAGAGATTGTAAAACAGCAGATAACAGCAACAGCTAGAAAAATTGAAAGATATGAGGCACGAATCATCCAATATAAACAAAATCAGCAATTTCGATCAGACCAACGGCATTTTTATCAAAGTCTTAATGTGAATGGAGACACCAAAAGTGAAAAACCAGAAAAACAGGCCACAGTTGAATTCTGGAAAGAATTGTGGGAAAATGCAAAGGACTACAACAAGGAAGCAAAGTGGATACATGACTTTGAGAAAAGCATTGGCAACAAACAAATGCAAGTATTAGAAATAACAACTGAAAGGGTCAAAAATCGAGTTAAAAAGGTAAAGAATTGGACATCACCTGGAAAGGACCAATTACATGGTTTCTGGCTCAAATATCTGACCAGTTTACATGCAATATTGGCCAGGCAACTGAATGAAATTTTACAAAAGGGCCAAATTGATGAATGGTTGACAACTGGAAAAACATACTTGATTCAGAAAGATGCAACTAAAGGAACAACACCTGAAAACTACAGACCAATAACATACTTGCCAACAACCTTCAAATTACTCACAGGCATTATTGCAGATAACATGATGGATTATTTGGAAACAAACAACATCTTGCCAGTAGAGCAAAAAGGCAACAAAAGAAGGAGCAGGGGCACAAAAGATCAGCTTCTAATTGATAAAATGATATTAGAAAATTGTAAGAACAGAAAAACAAACTTGAATATGGTCTGGATTGATTACAAAAAGGCATTTGACTCACTGCCACATAGTTGGATCATAAAATGCTTAGAAACAACTGGCATTAGCAAAAATATTACATCCTTTACTGAAAAGGCAATGAAACAATGGAGAACTGAGTTGGCAGTAGGGAATGAGAGCTACGGAATGGTTAATATCAAGCGAGGAATTTTCCAGGGTGATTCACTTTCACCTCTTCTCTTCATCATCGCAATGATCCCACTATCAGGAATCTTAAAAAAAATGAAATTAGGCTACCAAACAGCCAAAAAAGCTGAAAAAATTTCGCATTTACTATATATGGATGATTTGAAACTCTATGGAAAGTCAGAAATAGAAATCCAATCATTGACAAATACAGTCCGAGTATTCAGCACCGATATTTCAATGCAGTTTGGCATGGAAAAATGCGCCACTGTATCCATAAAAAGGGGCAAAATCACTGCATCTGAGGGAATTGAAATGCCCAATGGCCAACTAATTAAATGCAAAGAAAATGAAGCCTACAAATACTTAGGCATTCTGCAGTTGGATAACATCAAGCATGGAGAAGTAAAAACTATTGTCAGGCGAGAGTACACCAACAGAGTTAGGAAAATTTTAAAATCTAAATTGAATGGTGGAAATACAATCAAGGCCATAAATACCTGGGCAATACCAGTTATAAGATACACAGCTGGCATAGTTAACTGGACACAAGCTGATTTGGACCTTTTGGACCGAAAAACCAGGAAACTAATGACAATACACTACAGTTTACATCCACGTGGTGATACTGATAGACTATATCTGCCCCGAAAATCAGGTGGCAGAGGATTATTACAAGTGAAGCAAACAGTTGAAGAAGAAAAACATGCACTGGCTAATTATTTAAAAGAAAGTCAAGAACATCCATTAATCAAAGTAAAGAACAAAAATCTACTGAAGGCCCAACAGACAAAACAAGAATACAGAAAAGATGTGATAAAATCAAGAATGGAGAGTTGGCAGAACAAAGCACTGCATGGTCAATTTCTGGAAAAAATAAAAGATAAAGTGGACAGTGAACAAACTTGGTTATGGTTAAAAACAGGTACATTAAAGAAAGAAACAGAGTCACTAATCCTGGCTGCGCAAGAACAAGCTATCCGCACAAATGCCATTAAGGCCAAAATCGAAAAATCCTCTGATGATGCCAAATGCAGACTTTGCAAAGAAGCTGATGAAACTGTTGATCACATACTCAGCTGCTGTAAAAAAATCACGCAGACTGATTATAAATTGCGGCACAATTCAGTAGCACAAATGATCCATTGGAATTTGTGCAAAAATTATAATATTAAAACAGCAACAAACTGGTGGGAACATCAGCCTGAAAAAGTCACAGAAAATCAGATGGTCAAGATCTTGTGGGATTTCCGTATACAAACCGACAAAATACTGGCGCATAATACACCAGACATCACACTGGTTGAGAAAAATAAGGTGACAATCATAGACATCGCAATACCAGGTGATAGCAGGGTCGCCGAGAAGGAACATGAAAAAATCGCAAGATACCAGGACTTAAAAATCGAAATTCAACGACTATGGCACAAACCAGCAGTGGTAATTCCAGTGGTAATTGGCACATTGGGTGCTATTCCAAAAGCACTGGAATTACATTTAAAACAGTTAAAAATTGACAAAATCACCATCAGTCAAATGCAAAAAGCCGCACTGCTTGGATCTGCACGCATATTACGAAAATACGTTACGACGTCCTAGGCCCCTGGGTGGGGCCCGACTAGTAACCAATGCCAAATCCGGCGAAACAACTGGCCGCTGTGATACAATTGTACAATAATAATAATAATAATAATATCATCCTGTGGAATCCATTCATAAGGCTGAGCCAACTGTTGCTAATTTATCTTTCTTTTCAAGACAGTTGCTGAAATTGCCCTTCATTCCCAAATTTCTCTGTCAAGAAAGAATTTAAAGAAGCTATTTGCACACAGTTCTAAATCACACTGTCCTTTAGAAACTGCCAGAAGGCCTTTTTTTCCTCCTGTAAGAAGGAGAAAAAAATGAGGAGCTTTCCTTCCTCTGAAATGTAACTTTTACAATAAACTGTCACTACATCATTAAGCCTGATTTCAGTATTCTAGGTGATGCCAAAGTTAACTTAATTTTAGTACCATATTAAGAACAAGAAATCTATAGAAAATTCTGATGACAACTTTATTACATTTTACATGCTAACTTTTTTTTTGTATTGTATACATAAGATCTAGGGATATCTCTGTGTATGTTTATGTGTGTATGATTGCATGTGTGTGTGTGCGTGTGTGCACATGCATATGTGTACATCACTCTTTCTCTCTCTGTGGCCATATAGACATGTCAAGAGCCGAGGTGGCGCAGTGGTTAAATGCAGCACTGCAGGCTACTTCAGCTGACTGCAGTTCTGCAGTTCGGCTGTTCAAATCTCACCGGCTCAGGGTTGACTCAGCCTTCCATCCTTCCGAGGTGGGTAAAATGAGGACCCGGATTGTTGTTGGGGGCAATATTCTGACTCTGTAAACCGCTTAGAGAGGGCTGAAAGCCCTATGAAGTGGTATATAAGTCTAACTGCTATTGCTATTGCTATGTTACCAAAACTGTCTCTAAACTTAAGTTATTTGGTGTTCAGGGAAGATTTAGCAAAAATGAGAAAGGAAGAAGGAAATTTCAGTAAGTCATTAGGCCAAAAAGATGGGCATATATTGTATGCATTGATTTGTCTTAGAAAATAATATTCTATTTTTAGGAGGTGTGCAAAATAGTTCTTGATCATATGTTTAAGATCCTGGAAAGACCTATTTCAGGATGAGACAAAAGTAAGACAGTTTCTGTAAAGGTTGAAGAACATCTGAACTATTCTGATTAGTGAGAACAGGCTGTTTGGGCGAAGGATGTTTCAGAATGTCTGCAGGGTCCCATCAAATAAATCAAGATGGCAATCACAGTGGTGTGATTGAAGCACTGTCCATTTCGCTTATGCTGTTGTGGTTCCCATCTTGACTTTTTGAGCATATCCTTCAGACCTCCTTGGGATGTTGCAAGAGATGCCATTTTTAATTAGCTGGTTTCTATTCCCTGATTCTGCCAGTTGTTCCTTCTGTAGTAGACATTAGAATTCCTATAACCAGGCCCTGTCTTCCTTCCAGATCAGTCTCTCTTCATTAACATTCACCACAATTTCTGTTACTTCTTTCTTTTCAGTGATCTTATTGCATATCCTGATTTATTGAATCTCCCCTCTTCTATTTTTTTAAAGGAACTTTATAAGCTTTAAAATGTAAATAAAAGAAAGAGGCACAATTTTCTTATACATGTTTCTAAACAATGTGACTTTTGTGAAGAAATGCAAGCAACAATAACAACAAATGATATGATAGTCCTTATTTGTTCTGTTTTTTTAAAAAAATTAATGGTCCCAGATTATATTCTGTTGCTCAGTATAGTAAAAATCTGTATTATGTGGGGGCTTTGGCACTGTGAAAATAATTGCTTGAGGCCCCGGGAGACTGAGGACAAAACCCTCCCTTTGGCTGTCAGCTTTCAAGCAATTGATCTTCTCATTTTATTTTAATCTCACCAGTCACTTTCTTTCCCCACTAAATAGACCCCCCCACCTCAACTCAGAAGCTAAATGTCCCCACTGCCAGGAGTACTTAGTGTAAATGTAATATTACATGAATCAAAGACCCTTTAGGCTATAATATAGGCTGGTAATTTATTACTGAAGAACAGTGGTTTTTTTTAATTCTTTTCGTTGAGGCAAATCACTGTGAATTAACTAGCAAGAGGGCAGCAGGTGCTCTCATTAAATTTACAGTCCCTGGCAGCAGATATCAAAGTTAAGGAGGAGAAAAATGTGTAGTGTAGTTCTACTGACATATGTAATTCTACCCTGTACAGATCCCATACTAAGTCAAAAGTGCTTCTATTAGCATTTGGGTACCTTATTCTTGGATGAGTAAGGTTATAAACTTGAAGAAAGAATTGGAAAATGGTAGGCAGATTGGGAAAGAAAATAATTCAAGATAGGGGAAAGACCTAACAGAAGGATTGAATAATGAAAGGTCAACACCTAAATTCAGAGATACAGCAAAGAACCCACATGATTTATCCATAAATCCAATGAACCTAACCGTGTAAGTCCAATAAACCTAACCATAAGATGTTGCTCTGCCTACAAACAAGATGTTTCTTTGAAATCCAGCTTAGTATTATATTAGTCATGTTTCTTCCTTCATATTGGTTTAGGTCAAAGAAAATTGTGTAAATGTTCCTCACTAAAAGTTGGTAATTTTTGGTGTAAACATTTCCTTGCTGAGATGAATTCATGGCTACAGAAGGGGATTTCATCTTACTTCCAAGGTCCAATGGTCACCATTCCAAATTTTGCTTCTGGAGGTTGTGAAATTTAATGGGATATGATAACTGGATGGACAGATTGGCAGAGATAACTCATTGGGGAAAAAACAAACCCTTATATTGGGAAAGATTGAAGGCAAAAAGAGGGGATGGCAGAGGATGAGATGGTTAGAGAGTGTCATCTACTCAATGAAAAGAATTTGGGGGAATTCTGGGATACAGTGAAGGATGGGACTGGTGTGCATTGTAAAAACAATAAAAGCATTGTATAAAAAAATAGTAAAACAATAAAAATATCTAAAATAAATATACAAAGCAGAAAAAAATAGTTAATTGGTTAAAATCAAGAAACAAGAGTCTTAACATTCTCGGTGCCTCAGCCTAGGGAATGCTGTCAGGTTTTTAAAGCCTTAGGAAACACCAACAGGGTTGGAGGCATTTTGATGTCTGAAAGGAAGATATTCCAAAGAATAGGGGTTATTGCAGAAAAGGCAACTTTTGTAGTCCTAGTCAGTTGACACTCTTGCTGACAGGACCTGCACCATACCCAATCTGGTAGATTGAATTGGATGGCTTAGGGAAAAGCAACCTAAGTCAGCAACATATTTCCCTCCAAGAAAAACTTAAGTGTCCAAGTCCCAGGCACCAGATCACGGGTACCAGATCTTCAACTATAGCCACTAGTTCTTTAACCGATTAATACACTGAAATGGGGAGCATATTTGTGTGGTTTGCCTTGGGGCCCGGGGAGCGCTCCTGATGCTCTTGATAGAAGCACGCTTAATTATATAATAGGAAGATGATCGTTCCCAGCAGCCCCCCTTTTTAAAAAAAGAATCAAATCAAAACAACAACACAGGTATAAACACAGGTATAAATTCTATGCAATGCCTGTCTTCACCTTATCATCCTAAGGTTGCCAACTACACTTGAAAAAAGTCCTGTGGATTTTCTCTTCTTTTACTTTCTCTTATATTTGTATATGCATACACATATGTGGCATATCTATCTATCATAAATCATTCTCCTCCATAACTAACCCCCCAAGAAAGAAAGAAATAAAAACAGGAAGAGAATACAAAAATAAATGTATATTAATTGAATTAATAATGACACATTAAAAATAATTACCTGTCAAAATCACCATTTACAAAATTAATTAATGCCCATCTGCACATGCCAATCATTTTCTTTCTTACAAATACACACGACTCCATTCCCCTCTCTCAATCTGCTAAACACAGCAGAGGAACAAAAGGATCACAAGCATATGTGATTTGGGGAAGAGATAGATGCAGAAGAATGTTCCTGTTACTTCAATTTTCCACAATCGATAGTCTGTTCTGATTAGTTTAAAAGCAAAGATCACTGCTATTTTGTTTAGCAAGACAAGCCCGACATTTCTTGGAAGGACCACAGTTGGCAGCTTTGGCTCCCAATAGTTTTATAATGAAAGTGCACCATCATGAATACTTTCAAAGATCTGCAATTTGTTTTTGGAAAGCACCAACTACTTCTTAGATGGATGAATCACCAAAAGCAACTCTGTTTATATTTGTTCCTTTAATTATTTTCATATGCTTACACTGTACGGTAAAGTTTATTTGGATTTTTGAAGAGACTGGGACATAATATTACCCAGCCTTATTTCCTTTTTTTGCTCTCCTACCCAAATTTGAGGGGATATCTTGGCATACAACTGACATGCCAAGTGCAATCCTGAAATTGTAAATGACTGTATACCTTTGTTGTTTAAGATAAATATATGTAAGAAATGTTAGGTTAGAGATCCATCTAATCCAGTATCTTCTCTTTTGATAGATAAGTGTTTGAACAAAAACTGCAAACAGTATTAACTGAATCACCCAATTGTCCTCATGTGATCTGAGTTTAAATACAGGTACAAAGTCCTATTGATATCTTTATAATTGTTTTCAGGAGAACATTGTTTTCCTATTTTTCCCATTATCATCTATACTAATGTAATGGCTACTGGGAGAAAATTTTTGTCATACACCCACACCCACCCACACAGAAACATTAAAATGTTAATCTAGTACTTTAAAGTCTCTTTTCTATTACAGAAAACATATATTGAAGTACATGTCCCAGACCTGTGTTCTCTGTCTGGCACTGGACTATTTTTTACGGTGGCACTTTAACATCTGGCCTTTTTCTGCCACGGCCTCCGGACTCCTAGGCTTGTTGGCACATTTCCATTTGGCCTGGGCTACTGTCGCTATTACTACCTTTTGTGGCCGTCCTGGTAACATCGCCCTAGACAGTGCCTGTACAAGAAAACCCCTTACTATCTTGGACTGTTCCGGCCGGTTGAACTTATATAAATTTACAGAAGAAGAGAGGGGCTATAAGACACTCCCCCATATATTCCATCCGAACTGTAACTGGTCTCCAGCCACTTCAACCTTGAACACTAAGAGCCAGTTCTGTTATCTGATCTCGCATTTTAAATTTTAATCAACTGCGCAACTTATCTTAGTTTCTTCCTTTTCTTTCATCTTTTTTCCTTCTTTGTATGGGATATGCATGGGATACGTATGAGATGAATGAATGTCCCACTTTTTACTATTATATTGTTGTAATTTTCTGTGTTTTAACTCTTACGTGGGGAGTGCTTGGGGGAGTGCATGGGTATGTATGATTCGGAGGACCTGCCGGGAGATGCGGGGGCCATGGGGGTGGTTGAGGGGACCAGAGACACGGGAGAGGGTTGGAGTATTACGGTCGTAACAGGGAGGGGCAGATATGGCGGGGACTTTAGGGCAGGCCATTACCGGGGAAGGAGGGTTCGCTACATTACAGAGATCCCTCCTTCCGGCCCTATGAGTCCCACTCCGAGACCAGATGGCGCAAGTAGTCAGGACCCTGGACTCAGGCTGCTGTCGCTAAATGCCAGGTCTGTGGTACATAAAGCTCCTCTCGTCCGGGACTTAATTTTAGACGAGAGGGCAGACCTAGCATGTATTACTGAAACCTGGCTGGGCCCAGAGGGAGGAGTCCCCCTTGTAGAGCTGTGCCCAGAAGAATTTCAGGTGCTGCACCAGCCGAGAGCCCAGAGAAGGGGTGGGGGTGTGGCAATTGTGATCCGGGAGTCATTAGCTCCTCGTAGGGTCCCTGCTCCGGAGCTTGTCGGGTGTGAGTCTCTGCTGGTAAAGTTGGACCTCAAGGGTCAAGTGGGTCTGCTGTTAATGTACCTGCCTCCCAACAGCGTTGCAGCAGCCCTCCCCTCGCTCCTCGAGTCGGTAGCCGAGCTGGCAATTGAGTTCCCTAGGCTGATGGTCCTGGGGGACTTTAATTTGCCGTCGCTCGGTGAAAACTCTGATGGGGCGCAGGAGTTCATGGCTTCCATGACAGCCATGGGCTTGACCCAAGTAATCCGGGGCCCAACCCATTCAGCGGGTCACATGCTCGACCTCGTATTCCTCTCGGAGCAGTGGATTTATGATCTTGGTCTGAGGGGTAACGACATCATACCCCTGTCGTGGTCAGACCACTGCCTACTGAGGCTTGACTTCCGGAGACCAAACCCCCACTGTAGGGAGGAGGAACCGACCAGGTGGTTCCGCCCCAGGCGACTTATGGAGCCGCTAAGGTTCCAGACGGAGCTTGGGGTCATTCCTGATACTTTTGCCCACAGTCCGGTAGAGACTCTGGTTGCTGCGTGGCACTCGGCAGCATCGGAGACCCTCGACCGGATTGCGCCACTACGGCCCCTCCGAGGTGGCGGATCCCGGAGACCTCCTTGGTTCACCGAGGAACTCCAGGAGATGAAGCGCCGGAGGAGATGCCTAGAGCACCTATGGAGGTCCGATAAGTCCGAATCGAACCGAGCAATGGTAACCACCTGCACCAAGGAATACACCAGGGCACTTAGGGCAGCGAAAAGATCTTATATAGCCACCTTGGTTGCGTCCGCTGAGTCCCGCCCAGCCGCCCTGTTTAGGATAACCCGCTCCCTACTAAATAGGAGGGAAGCGGGGGAACCCCTGCAGGGCAGAGCTGAGGATTATGCCCAATTCTTAGCGGACAAAATTGCTCGGTTTCGGTCGGACTTGGACTCCATCCCTGCAGTTCCAGCCGAGGCACAAGGGGATGAAGTAGACCACCTCTGGGTTGAGTTTCAGGATGTTGCCCCTGGGGATGTGGACAAGGCCATGTGGGCTGTAAGTGCCTCCACCTGTGTACTGGACCCGTGTCCCTCATGGCTGGTTACTAACAGCAGTGAGGTGACACGAGGCTGGATCCAGGTGGTTGTTACCGCCTCTCTTCGGGAGGGGAACTTCCCCGCCGCGCTAAAAGCGGCGGTGGTGAGACCCCTCCTGAAGAAGCCATCTCTGGATCCAGCTGTTCTTAATAACTATCATCCAGTCTCCAACCTTCCCTTTCTTGGGAAGGTTGTTGAGAAGGTGGTGGCCTTCCAGCTCCAGCGGTCCTTGGAGGAAGCAAGTTATCTGGACCCCTTCCAGTCAGGCTTCAGACCCGGTTACAGCACAGAAACCGCTTTGGTCGCATTGACCGATCATCTTTGGAGAGCCAGAGATGGAGGACATCCCTCCATCCTGGTTCTCCTTGACCTCTCAGCGGCTTTCGATACCATCGACCATGGTATCCTTCTGCGACGACTGCGGGAGGTGGGAGTGGGAGGCACCGTGTTGCGGTGGTTCTCCTCCTACCTCTCGGACAGGTCGCAGTCGGTGTTAGTGGGGGGGGCAGAGGTCGACCCCTAGGCCCCTAACATATGGGGTGCCTCAGGGTTCGGTCTTATCCCCCCTACTATTCAACATCTACATGAAACCGCTGGGAGAGATCATCCGCAGGCACGGGATAAGATACCATCAATATGCGGACGATACCCAGTTGTATCTGTCCGCCCCGTGCCAACTCAATGAAGCGGCGGACGTGATGAACCGAGGCCTTGAGGCCGTTATGGACTGGATGAGGGCTAACAAGCTTGTACTCAACCCAGAAAAGACCAAGTGGCTGTTGTGCTTCCCTCCCAACAATTCGACCAATATTCCATCACTCAGGCTGGGGGGTCAAATTCTACACCCCTCAGAGAGGGTTCGCAACTTGGGAGTCCTCCTGGATCCACAGCTATCCTTTGACCACCACCTGACGGCTGTGACCAGGGGGGCATTTGCCCAGGTTCACCTGGTGCGCCAGTTGCGACCCTACCTGAATCGGGAGGCTCTCACAACAGTCACCCGGGCCCTTGTGACCTCTAGGCTGGAATACTGCAATGTGCTCTACATGGGGCTGCCCTTGAAGAGCATCCGGCGACTTCAGCTAGTCCAGAACGCGGCCGCGCGAGTGATCGTGGGTGCACCCCGGTTCACCCACATAACACCTATCCTCCGCGAGCTGCGCTGGCTACCTGTCGATCTCCGGGTGCGCTTCAAGGTGCTACTAGTCACCCGTAAAGCCCTTCATGGTAGTGGATCTGCGTACTTGAGAGACCGCATTCTGCCAATTACCTCCCTGTTAGATCTCACAGATTGGGCCTCCTCCGAATCCCATCTGCCAGCCAGTGTCGGCTGGCAACTACAAGGAGGAGAGCCTTTTCAGTAGTAGCTCCGACCCTTTGGAACGAGCTCCCCGTGGAGATTCGTACTCTCACCACCGTCCAGGCCTTCCGCACAGCCCTTAAGACCTGGCTAGCCCGTCAGGCCTGGGGACAAAGATAATCGCCCCTCCCGAATGATGAATGAATGTTGCTCATTATTTTTACTCTATGTGTGTCTACGTTACTGTCTGTATTCCCCTCCTGATTTTATGTAAGCCGCCCTGAGTCCCCTCAGGGAAAAGGGCGGCCTATAAATGTTAATAAACTACAAACTACAAACTAAATACCTCCTGTGTCTTGCTCAAAGACAATTCTCTACATGGGGCTGCCCCTGAAGAGTGTTCAAAGACTTCAGCTAGTCCAGAATGCAGCTGCGCGAGCGATTGTGGGTGCACCTAGGTACACCCACGTTACACCTATCCTCCGCGAGCTGCACTGACTTCCCATTGGTCTCCGGACACGCTTCAAGGTGCTAGTCATTACTTTTAAAGCCCTACGTGGTATCGGACCTGGCTACCTGAGAGACCGCTTCCTGCCAATTACCTCCCTGAGACATATTAGATCGCACAGATTAGGCCTCCTCCGAATTCCATCTGCCGGCCAATGTCGGCTGGCAACCCCCCGGGGAGGGCCTTCTCTGTAGCTGCTCCGGCCCAATGGAACGATCTCCCCGTTGAGATCCGGACCTTACTACCCTTCCGGCCTTCCGCAAAGCAACCAAGACCTGGCTGTTCCGGCAGGCCTGGGGCTGTTGAATTATCCAACCCCATCCTAAGTTATGAATGTTGTTGTATTTTTGTTGTTTTTTATTTTTTATATCCCTTTTATTTGTAAGCCGCCCTGAGTCTTCCGAGAGTGGGCGGCATACAAGCTAAATAAACTAAACTAAACTAAACTAATTCTCCCATTCATAGACTGAGGTAGTACATTTTCTCTCTTGTATTTCTCCTCTACAGTTCCTCTACATTTACAAAGCAGTCAGATACTAAAGCCATGAGTAAGCCACAGTGCTTTTAACAGAGCAATTTGTCTATTCCTTGAGAACATTAGTGTTTAGTCCCCACAGACAATCTTTAGATAATAAGAGTCAAATGAGTCCTGTGTGAGTGCCTCTAAACAAATTATGTTATATTCCCCAAACTCTTATCTGGCGTTGTCCTTTTCTTATAGCTCCTTCAGTGGGCATTTTTTCTGATGCTTGTAGTGTATTACATTGGCTTTCTTCCTTTTCCTCATTCCTTATTCCTGTTGGCCATCTATCATTTCCTTGTGAAGGCTATTAGGATAAAAAGTCATCCCCTTTACAGGGATTAAACTTCTTGCCAGCATTGGCTCCATATCACACATAGCCGAGTCTTCAATGTTATGAATCATAGCCAAAACAATATCATCCTTAATGGGAAACTATGACATTGTTTGATATATTGTGCTGGTGAGGATTTTGTTAAGAGAAAGAGTAAAGACTGCTGGCCTTTAGTCCTAAGAAAAATGTGTTAAAAGCTGTGTATTTTTCTGGACATAGTTGTATTACATTTTCTTCAATGATTTCAAGAGCCTGTCTGGAAAATTATTTGTTCCAGTGGAACCAAAAAACAATTATTTAATGTCTTAAAAATGTTAATTGTTTCCAAAAATTAAGTCAAGAGAAGGGAAGAAATGTAGCTGCACAAAACTCCAGTATCTTTACTTTCAAAGTTTAATATAAGGGATCTGATTTCACATTAATGAACTTTTGTATGAAAAATAAAATAAAAAGCTATATAGTTCAAATGAATGCATGCTGGGTTTTTAAAGAATTTATCTAATTAATAAATCTGTGCAAAATATACAGGTAGACATACTATTATATGGGAACTAATATAGGTGGATCATTTTGCTTTAATCCATATTTTTCAGTAGCAGCTGCAGGAGGAGATCAAAATAGATAAGATAACTTACCTCACATTTGTTGTTATGGGAAATATAGCAGGAGAAAGGAGTATTATGTATGTTTGCCACCTTTAAAAAGGTACAGGTTTCCCTTACACATATGTGCTAGTCATTCCCAACTAGGGTGCAGTGCTCATCTCCGTTTCAAAGCCAAAGAGCCAGCGCTGTCCGAAGACATCTCCATGGACATGTGGCCGGCATGACTAAACACCAAAGGTGCACGGAATGCTGTTACCTTCCCACCAATTCCTATTTTTCTACTTACATTTTTAAATGCTTTCAAACTGCTAGGTTGGCAGAAGCTGGGACAAGTAACAGGCGCTCATTCCGTTATGCAGTGCTAGGGATTTGAACTACCAAACTGCTGAACTTTTTGATCAACAAGCTCAGCATCTTAGCCACTGAGTCCCTGCATCCCCCTTTAGTTATTTGTAAAAACAATAAAGGTGGGATACAAACAAACAAACAAACAAAGCAGTGTAAGACCCCTTCATACATGAATGCGTTGTTGATGCATTTACAATAGGAGAATGTTTGAACTGCAGTCACAGTCACCATCTTGCTTGTTTTGACCTTCTACTAACACATATCATTGATTATTTTGGGCACTTATGTGAATTGTCTTATTTATTTGCATTTATTTTATTTGCATTGTTTTATATGCACTCTTAATTAAAATTCTCTTATTTAAACTATGCATTTATAGGCATTGAGCATTCTCTTCTATTGATATTTGCATTTATCATAATTAGATTAAATTAAATTTAAGTTTATAGTTTAATATGCTATATTGATAAATACCATAGGCTAAAATTAAAGCAGATATCGTAAAGAAAAAAAAGGAACCAAGGAAGAACAAAGAAAGCATCTATACAGATCTGCACATATGCCAAAATCAAGATTTGCAGGAATATATTTAGATGTCATTTCCAAAGGATAGGGATTATTGTCCTACATTGTAAATAGTCGTTTCAGTTAAAATGACACTTTTTCAGCTAATCAAAAGTCATATCAAATATTGCTGTATTTATCATTCTAGTACACAGATGTGAATTAATTTTAGGAATAAGACTAACCCCAAGTCCTTCAATATGGTCTTTCTCTTTATATTTCAACTTGAATCTTGAAATGCCTATAAAGCTAAACCAACAACAGTTAGGTCCATTACAATGTGTAATTTATGTAGTGCACCAGAATATTAATAATATATCTTCACACTGATTTGTTATATCCAATTTCCTACAATACTATCCAGCCTCCCATCTCTATGCCCTATAAATTATCTAATTCTTGAGATATTTGAACTAAAAGGAGGGCCAGTTTTATATGTATAGCTTTTCCATTCTCTTATAAAGGTGTCCTATGTTTCTTGCCTGCATGCCAGATTGTGTGGATATGTTAAATTGATGGATCAGAAAGAATCTGCTCTGATGGTCCTATGATGGTCCTATCAAACTACAATATTTGTGTTTGATAATTTCTATGGTAGCTCTCTGCTCTTAAGGGGTTCTTAAGTTTACAGCATGAAGAAATTGCTTCAACCTTAATTTTAGGTGACATATCTCAATGATGAGTAAATTTCTATTGTTGCAAACAATATATATTTTGAATAAATCCAAAAATAATATTTTCTACTGTAGTTTAAAGACTTCCCATTCTGTTCTGAAATAAACATGTAATTAGGATTGTATTTAAAGTCATTTTCACCAAATATATTTTAGTGACAACAAGTATACTTGTTGTTGTGCACGTGTTCTTTCTTCTTTATTCAGAAGCCATGGTGAATCATGTAGCTTGGCAGTCAAGACACCCTAGCTGACTTCTTTGGTAATATTAATCACTCAAATAAATGGCTCCAATTCAATTACAATTTAACAATGTTGAATGTCATTGAGCTATGGCCTTCTTTTAGTCCTCCACTTTTCACTTCAATTCAGCCCATCCCTTTCTGTCTTTTCTGTTTTGAGGGTGATAATTTTTATAAGTTGGACCTTAGGAAAATTGGGGTAAAGGAAATTAGGAAAGAGAGGTGGGAATTGCTCTATAGGAATATAACAGAATGTATACAGATCATCTGATCTCTAAATTTCCACTGTGTTTCTTTATTGAATCTGCAATTTCATACATGATTATTTTAGAATATATGAATATAATGGGAATTACTTTTCAATAAAAATTGCATACTACATATTATTTAATATCTACTGAGTCACTTTTTTGACATTCATTGAATCCTGATCAAAAGATTTATTTTGGGGTCTCAAATATGAAGTGTTTTCCCTCTGGAGTCAAGTTTTTTTTATGGCTTTTCAGCAGAACAGCAACTAATTACACAATTATTCCACTATCTGTCATCTATCTACTAATGTTACTTTATAGCTTTGCTGAATGATAAATACGCTTGTTCGTAGGTTTAGTTTTTCAAAAATGTTTTTTTACTGTTCTGAGAGTCCTCTTACTAAAGAGAAGCACACATATTAATTAAAAAAGGTTTATTGATCAACTGTGATATCTGAAATTGCCAGATTTAATATATTCATTGGCTATGGATTGCTTTCACTTAGTGAACATTTGTCTCTTTTTAAGACAATACAATATCTGCAGCATCAGTGTGTGCTCAGTTGTAAGGATGGAAAAACCCCTGAGACAAATATATGAAGCCTTTCACCTTTAGATATAAATGACAGCTCATTTATCCCATCTGCTCTGATTCTACTTTCCATTTATCCTTTGCTCAATTCCTTTTCTTGCTTCCCATCATGCTGGTCCCCCATTATAATAGCAATATGATATTGGTGGAATAGAGCTGACATGATGAGATATTGCTTTTAAATATCCAAGTAGAGTCTTGCTTTATCCCCTATGGTGAATTCCATCTCCCTGAGTTACATATCATCTCTGCCTGTCTTATCATTGCCAATTGCTCACAGCCCAATTGCTCAGCTACCCCAAAGAAGAAAACAGGCATGGTAAAATCATATTTTCATCATTCCTCTTGAAGAGGTGATGTGAATCAGAAGTAACAGGAAGAAAAGGAGCAAAAGAAAATCAAAATTGGACCTCTTCTTAAGCTGTAGACTTACTTGTTTCCTAATACGATTTGATAGCTTATTAATAACCTTGACTATCTCTTAAGTGTTCTATCTTTTCATTCTTGAAGAATGTATTTTATTCTTCTTATGTAAACTGAGAGCATGTACACTTAAAGACAAATTCCTTGTGTGTCCAATCACACTTTGCAAATAAATAATTCTATTCTGTTCTGTTCTGTTCTATTCTATTCTATTATGCTGTCCTGGGATTGTATTTATTTATTTAGGTTATCGTTCTCTCTCTCTCTTATATATCACCTAAGGTTAGCTGTGTCTTTTATGCCAAACAAAAATGGACCCTGGCAACTTTATTAATTTGGTAGCCTTATTTGTCTAATTAGCTAAGTTACTTCTTGCACAGTTTCTTATTATGAATATTTCATTTCTATTCCAATCCTGTTAAAAATGATGAAACTAGGCTTATCTTTATTCTACTTTACTCACAGTTAAATCACCCTACCTCAAAAGTAGAGGGCTTGTAGTCAATGACCCATAGTTCTGACACCCCTCCCATCCCACTCTCGCATTCATTTTACCAGTGCATTTTGATTAAATCCTTTGTTTCTCTTCCCAACCCTTGTTGCAAAGGGCTTTTCTGTGTCAGAGCTAGACTTCAATGAATTGTCTCCCCACACACCATCTTGGCATGTGTTTGGAAGTCTAGCTTAAAAGGATTTTAACTTTTCAGCCTTGCTGTTTTGTTTCCTTTGGAGACATTTGTAAAGATGTTGTCAGCAGATTTGTAGGAAACAAAGCAGCATGAAGGAGTGAGGGAATAGTTCTGAGCACTGCCAAGAGCTAGAATAGCAGCTTGGAGCCTATGCAAAATAATTCAGCATGCGTTTGAATTCAATACAAGGTAAAAATTAACATTACAAATCCCTTTTTATTCTTACTGCTGCTCTTAGTCCAATCGTTAGGCAGACTCATTCAGTCTGCAAGAGAAGAATTGACAGCCGATCCCAAGAGTCAATAAAAGAGGTCTTGAGAAATCAACCCTCTGCTAGAAACACTGGAAATTACAGATTTAGATATTCTAAACAGAAGGTTGGAGGGGCTCCTCTGTTTCCTTTTCCTTTCAAGTTATTTATGCATTTTTAAAAGAGAATATATGAGAGAGAGAGAGAGAGAGAGAGAGAGAGACAGTGAGAGAGAGAGAGAGAGACAGAGAGAGACAGAGACAGAGACAGAGACAGAGAGACAGAGAGACAGAGAGACAGAGACAGAGACAGAGAGACAGAGAGACAGAGACAGACAGACAGACAGACAGACAGACAGACACACACACACACACAGAGCACTACATGATTACCAAACTCTGTTTTGCAAAATGATAAAGATCTACTCTTCTAAGGCAGATGCACAAGTCATGCATATGAATTTTGCAGTTTTATAATCTGCCGCAGGAGAAAAATTACATATTTTAAAATTTCTTGTTTCACCACTTTTTTTGCTTTAATAATTGGGTGTATGGTATTTGTTTGGACTGTCCTGAGTGGAATTGTAATTGGGCAGAGGTAATGTTGTGTAATTGAATCCTGAAGGTTTTGCTGATGGATAGTAGCAACTTTTGATTTAGGTAAGCAGCCTAGTTAGACCCAATGATCTTCCATTGTTGTATAAAATAAGCCAGTGTTTCTCAACCATGGCTACTTGAAGACATCTGGACTTCAGCTTTCAGAATTCCCTAGGAATTCTGGGAATTGAAATATAGATGTCTTCAAGTAGCCATGGTTGAGAAACACTAAAATAAGCAATTCCTTTTCTTCCAACTATCTCCAACATCAGATGCTTCTAATAGTGTTGTTGGAATGAAAGTGGTACTTAATTGCAAAGTCCCAAACAGCTCTGGGCTCTGCCCAGCTTTTTCTCTGCTCCTGCTCTCTCATTTCAACAGGTGGGGACTTTGAAGAAGAGAGCAACTAGTAATGGAGAATCCAGAATGTTATGAATATATAATACCCTCAGGGAATTTCTTGTTCTGTGAAATACTGTACTCTTGTTTTTTCAGGTATCCCAGATTTCTGACCCTTCTTCATTTAAAGGTATGCAGTTAGGCTCAGTAGAACATATGGGAGGTATTCAGAAGTCACTTGTTGCACATGAGCTGTAGGAATGCATAATCCCTTCTTATCAGCAACTGTATATCATCCTGGGAACTAGAGTCAAAAGATCATTTCCTTTCAGAGCCACAGAACAACTTGCAGCTATTCCCCTTAGTGATGCTAGTTTTATAACTGGAAAAAGCACGCAAACACACAACAAATGTGTGTCATGGCAATGGAATGCAGGCAGGGACAACACCCCTAGAGGGATTAGTTCTATGGCCAGCATTTTATATCTCGTTGTGCTGCTGTTTTTGTGTAAAGGAATGTTTGCCATATATATTTCTCCCACCTTAAATTATAAGGCCTTCCTTCCTTCCTTCCTTCCTTCCTTCCTTCCTTCCTTCCTTCCTTCCTTCCTTCCTTCCTTCCTTCCCTTCTTTTCCCCCTTTCTCCCATATATCCATTCATCCAGTGGTGGGATCCTACCAGTTTAACAACTGGTTCAGTGATTGCTTGCTTTGCTCCTGCATGTCCACAGTTTGGAGAAAATTTATCTTCTGCATTACTGCCAGGAAGGAAAACAGCTGAGGCATGGCAATCCACTCTGCCCCATGACTCAGTTCAGAAGATATAGGTAAGTAAAGCACAGGGACAGGTGGGCAGTCCCACTTGATTGTCAGAGTGAACCAGAGCAAACCGGTTCACTCCCAGCTGATCATCGGAGCTACTTGTTTGCCTGAACCAGTCCAAACTGGTAGAATCCCACCCCTCCACCCACCCACCCACCCACCCACCCATCCATCCATCCATCCATCCATCCATCCATCCATCCATCCATCACAATTTAGTTCTTGTTCAAAACACATTATAAGACTAAGTGGGAGCCTTTCCAGAACTGCACACAAAGAACTGCTGGATTTCAATATTTCCCATTTCCCAAAATTATATTTGGGTCCATGTTGTGCACAATCAATACATAAACAATCACCCAAGGCCTGTTTTTGGTTACCAATTTGCAGCAGGATTTCTGATATGAAAGGGATGTTGTATGTTTCCATTTAAAATGCTCTTTTTCTTGGTTTTCATTGTAACAAACTATTAGGGACGATTGGGGAATTGCACTTCTTCAGCCGAATGCAGGCTTGGCAGTAAATTTTCCTCTCTTTTTTAAAAGAGAAAAGAAATGTGTGTTCTTGGCTGTGGTTATGTTTATTCCTTTTTGATTCTGTATCCCATATGCTAAAATCATCACAGGGTTTATTAGTCAGTGGAGGTCAATTGAGAAATTGCTGTATTTGCTTTCATAATAGCACTGCATGCTATATACCCTGCTTGAGCCGAAAATCACACAATGATTTTTATTTGTCTCCAATCACAAGCAGATGTGGAACAGTCAGGTCATTTCCCCTTAAATGGACTATGGGGATTAAAAAATTCAAAGAAGTTTCCAACTAACTAGTGTCTTTTTATTCCCTCATTATGCCTCTTCAGACTTTGAGGGAGTGAAGATTTTCTTGCATTTAAATCTGTCTTTTACATTGATGTACAATATCTACTGCCCTCTTTGTTCTTTTCCTTTCCAGAATATTTCACCATTGAATACTTGTGGGGGTTCACAAGAGCAGAAATGGCTGAGCTGATTTAATCTAGTCCAGTCCAGGAAAACAGGAAGGAAGAATGGCAGCTGTGATGGGGAATGCATTTGTTTCATCCAATTGCCCCTAAATGAGTAGAATGTCCCTATACTTTGGTAGAGTACTGGCACTTTTACAAAAAGTTGGATTGCAACTTTGAAAGGGATCAGATTTGGATCTGAGAAAAGTTTCAGAAAAGTCCATCTGAGGCTAACCCAAGTATGAAATTGCATTTTATTTCATTCACTATCAATTAAATATAATCAAATCAGGCTATTTAAGGGGGCTATTAAATTATTTCCCCCATCTATCAGCTTTTACACAAAAAAGTATCTTGAAAAGATACTCATTTCTTCTTTTCCTCTTAACATGCATAGCTGGTTTCTCCCAGCCACACCCTACATATTGGATTTCTTTGTAATCCATCCACTGTGTAAACTTGGCATTTCTTCTTGTTCAAGTGTGGATATTTGGCCCCGCCCATCTATCCAGAGGGCTAGGCCTTTCCAGTCCAACAGATAGAATTCAATCAATATAGAACTGAAAGGTCCCTTGGAGGTCTTCTAGTCCAAGTAGGACTGTTCAGGTAGGAGACCCTATATCATTTCAGACAAGTGACATTACAGTCTGTTTGTCATCTTCCCATCCTATTCAAATTCCATGTGCATTCAGTTTTTCCCCTTCTTCAAAGTCATGTGAAGGGAATGCAGGAATGGGCTGTTGGAGGTTTGCACAGGTTTGGGCGATCATCTAGTGAAGATTCTGTGTGGTTCAATGAATCGCCAAATCCCACTCCTGGATGGCCCTGCCCACCCTACTCCTCCCCTCCCAAGAGTTGCCATGCAGCCAGGTGTATCTAAAACCAATTATGCCAATCAAACACATTGATGGAGCCATTTTTCAGCAATGGCATCAGATAATTTTTAAATTTCTCACACATGCTGTCACACAGATTTACAAGATTCACCAGATGTATGAGTATTACAGTTCCATTGTTCCAACACACGTTAGGAAAATTTTCCAAAATTGACCTAAAACTAGCACTTATGTTTTGATGTCTTACCTCTATTGATAAATGTCCTTTATATCCTTTGCAAAATGCTAAGTTTTTATGTAAGGGTTGCTCCAGTAGAGCAATGTGCTCTGCAAGACTTCAGGATAGTTCAACATTATTGTTTTGCAAATGTTTTATTTTGATTGAATTGATATTTGTTTTATATTGCATTTTCTCTAGGCATATCAGCCAGCATTTCCTAATGCCCCAAACTGAAGTGCTCATTTATTACATCGTGGCCACGTTTCCAACATCTCTAGGCTTCTTTGTGTTATTATTATTATTACAGAAACCTGTTCCTGGATACTAGACAATGAGAGAATGTGCATGTCTAGGGCATATTTTTATTGAATTGTGGTGAAAATTGTACCTTGAGGTAGATTTATTATATTTAACTACTTAACAAGGATTTATAAAAATAAACTGCATAGGAATCAAGATAGCCTTTCATTTGGGATAATTTCACATGAGACCATCAAACAGTACTCCAAACAAAATCATATTCTAGATTTATAAAATTAAAATAAGTCTCCTACTTTTTATTCAATTGATATTTATTCATGCAACATCAAGGATGTTGACGTTGTTACCCTGTTACTATGCTTCAATATCTCTCCTTTGAGATTTTTGTAATACACATTAGAAGGAGGCAGAAGAAATTTAAAGATAATAACATGCTTTACTGCAACATTTTTAGCCATATTTCCACAGCTATTCATCTCTATTTGGCTAAAACTATGTGTTAGCACAGCTTGTGTGAACCCAATCAAAAGGAGTGTCTGGATCACAATCCGATGCATGTATCTATAAATGCACACAGATCATGTACAACATTCTGTACCTAAGGCAAGGAATATCAAGATTTACATAAAGTCAACCAACTGTAGGAGGTGGGTCATAAACTTCTATGTTATTTAAAATTGTACCCCACCTTTGTATCCTGGAGCACTCAGATGGTGATTTATTTAAAATACAGTAAGATAATCTTGATGTTTACAATAAAAGGGATTTTCATGGCCATAATGCCTCAGCAAGATTGATTGATGTGTCAGCATCTGTAGAGATGCCTGATTTGCATGGAATGTAATCCATTTAACATCTCTTAGGAGAGTTAACAATCTGCTCGCTGTTTTCATAGCATTTCATTTTTTTTTGGAACTCTGCCTTGTTTAACAATTTATATCATTTGTCTCTTTCTGAACCTCATTGAGTAAATTAGAGGTTATAGGATTCTGAAGAGAGATGTGGGAGAACTGGATTTCTGTTCTATAAATGTACTTCCCTGACAGAAGATTTGGCATACTTGAAAATCACTGGGAACAAGTCCCATGTATTTGTAAGGTTTTGAGTTGAAATCTGCCTCAAAAATGGGAATTACAGGATTGGACACACAGAGAGAAGCTATTTAGCTTATATTTGAAAAGCTAAACTAAGATATATTTGGATGCTGAAATCTGTCTTGTTTGCTGCAACAATTTTACAAGGTATTTCATGGACATAATCTCCCAAACCTGCTGTAGTTTGGTGTTTGCAGTTAACAATCTAATCAGTGCTGTCACAGATGCTTAGTTTAGCTTCACTTGGACAAATGCGTGCAATTTTTTATCCTCAAATACCTTTCAGATGTTACCTGAAAAACAGAGTGACTGGTATACATAGCCCTTCCATGATATGCAGGCAGTGAAATGGTCCTTCCTGTGCCAGACTCTCCTGGAAAAAAATCACATTATTAGATTTTCTATTATGATTGGGAACATCTGATATCAAGAAAGTCTTGGTTTTTTTATGCTACCAAAATTTGTATGAATAGACTGAGGCAATTTTAATGAGCCAAATGATTTTCCATTTGCCAAAAAAATATGAATCATCTTCTGAGAAAGAATGGTCACATGTGTGAAACCCAGTTGGTTGCAAATTGTCAAGCTGTGCAAGGCTGGCATACTCAAGAAACACTTGAATTTCTGGAACAATCTTTTTTGCTGGTAGGGTAATGTAACAGAATTTTGAAAGCCTGCCAAAACAGTTCTCCAAATCAACTTGTATCTAGCATAATGAAAGCAGAGCTATTCTGCATCTTTTTTCTAATGTTTCTTCATTCCCCTGGTCTAAGGAATCTTTTAGTAATAGTTCTGCTCTCAGGTCCTGCTAGACAGACTAAATTACAGGATGTGGTAAATAATAACTGGAGATACATTCATTTCCTGATAGAACTTCTGGCATCAGGGTTACTAGCTGCTAAGATTAAGAAGGAAAGAATCAGAGAAGATAAAACTAGTTTGGAAAAAAGCAGAGTTAGTTCAGAAAACTATATTAAAACCCTCAGACTCCTCAAGTGAGAAAAAGAGAAATAAAAAGAAATGAAGGATATAAGAAGGCCATGATAGTTACACACTTTACACATTGCTATGATGTGCTGTAGAACAGTGGTCCCCAATCTTTCTGGCTGGGTGGATAGTTAACAGTGGCAGCGGCAGTAGCAGTGGAGGGTGGGGGAAAGGTTTCATGCACAAACCCACTGCTTGCGCAATCCAGTTCCTAATGGGCCACAGACTGATACCAGTCAGGATTGGGAATTCCTGCTATAGAGCACTAAATATCTATTAACTCTTGACACTGCATATAATTAAGATAAAAAAGGAAGGATTAAGAATAAAATAAATGCTTAAATTCTTGCTTCATAAAAAGACTACAGCAGTATAAAGTGTGACATGTAAGATGGCATCAACTGCTTAGTAGAACTTTATGGAAAATCCAGATGTGAGAGATTGAATTTATAGAGATTGGGTGGGACCATGGACGCTAACATCAGTGAGAATCAAACTGTAGAGATGTGATCTAAGGGCTTTAACAATATTTTCGGTTACTGATCATAGACAGTTTCTGAGAGAAAAAATCAATTGCCATCCTGGAATACTATAATAGGTAGTGGCAGGGATGAAATTCAGCAGGTGCTGATGGGTTCTTGAGAACTGGTAGCAGAAATTTTTGAGTAATTTGGAGAATTGGAAAATATCACCTGTGGCTGGCCCCAGAGTGGGAAGGAAATGGGGATTTTGCAGTAACCTTCCCCTGGAGTGAGGTGGGAATGGAAATTTTGCAGTATCCTTCCCCGGTAGTTAAAAAAATTGAATTTCACCACTGGGTGGTGGATTTTAAGAGTGAGTATCTTAATGTTAAGTGTCAGCATATTATGAATCCTTGGTCAATCAGGAGTAAAAAGATACCTTTTTACCTTACAAAGATATAAAAGCAATATCCAGGAGATTTTTGGTAGGAATTTTATTTCCTAACCTGGATTATATTCTTTCCATTGTACTTACTTGACTCTGCAGTTTTTTGTTCTCAAGTTGGACAGGTCATCTAACTAAGAAAATCAACATCACACAGTAACGATTCCTTCTCTATGCGTTAGAAATAGGGAAGACATTTATATATAATTCACTTTCAGCTTTGTCTAATTTTCTGTATTGCTTTTGCTTGTGGTTGTATGGTACTCTAAACTGATAGAAATAAACTGCATATATAATCTATTCTTAGATTCCTTCTGGTTTTCCCTTCCCATGTGTCATTAAAGCCAGATAAAGAGGGATGCATTGAAACTAGAAATTCTTTAGTGAGATTTACAGTTAGTGAATTCATGAAATTGTTAGTGAGAATGTCCCAACTCTGATAAGATTGTTCACTAGAGCACATTTCTGCAAGCCTATTACAGGAGTTACACACTTTGGGCTCTCTAAGAAGTGTGGTCTTGAATGCTCTCCAGCTTTGATCAGAATTTTTCTTTGCTTATGGTGAAAGTTACAATTCCTAGAGATTTTCTTATGACATGAATATAATTTGTTTATGACCATTACTGCACAAGCTAATGGAGTGAAAGATAAAATTGATCCTAGAAGTTCTGGGGAAAAAGTATATTTTAGAAGATTCCTAATTTCTTGAATATAATTGATTTCTGGCCACTAAGGGTTATATGTTGGCTCTGTCCATCCTAGACTAGCAGAGTAAAAGATAACTGAAGAAAGAGGGGACCAATAGGTAACAGATCCTAGAATTGCAATTAAAAGGCAATACTCATAAACAGGCTGTGACTACTCTGTTAAGCTTCCATAGCAAGAAATTATTTCCAAAGATAGAGACCATCATCCTCTTTTACTTAAGTTGCACTTAGTTCAACTGCAATCCCATTCCTTACTGTGCTAAAAATACCATCTCAAGGAGTGTCTAAAGGTTTCCAGAGGCTCGTTTGTCAGCTTGGCCAATGTACAAATAACTGGCAAGTTTTACCTTTGAGAAGGCATCCAAGTGAATCAGCTGGGTGTGTGTGGGAGCTTTAAGCAGCCAGGAAAAGAATGAGAAGAAGAAAAGTAGAAGGAAGGCCACCCTATTGTACTCCTAAGGCAAGATCAAACAGCCAAATATATTTTTTGCCGTGAGACGTTGCCAAGGTAGTAAGGGTGCAGGTGACTTTGTTTAAAAAGATAATGTGCATTTTGAGTGTAAGATAGTTTATGAACCTGTTCAGTATGTTGCATCTTGCATGTATGACTGGATAAATCTCTAGCTCTGAATAAGCTTTCATGCAGGATACTAAGAGATACATCTCATTGAGTTCAATAGTTTAGCATTATTTAAAGTTATCAATGCACCTGTATGATAGTGTTTGTGTGTCTGTGTGGTGTTTCCTAACAATATAGTTAAAATGTTGAAAATGTTCACAAGTAGAAATCTAACTCCACAAATAAGGGAATTTGCCTCCCCTGAAAACCTTTCCCAACAGGGAAGATTTGGGGACAGATTTGAAGCTCTGCCTTATAAGATGGGTTTAAGTGTCACTGAAGGAAGTGATCAACAACTTGTTGATAAAGAACCAAATCCTAAATAGAGATGCTGTATTTCTTTCAATGAATTCTCAGTTCTGGGCAAGATGGGCGAATGGGTTGTAGCAATATAACTATTTATTGATTGGTTTCTGTGGTGTTTGCATTAAGCTGCTCAAGTTTTATGGATGATATATAGTGGGAAATTGGATCCCCTGGCACTTGAATCAAGTTGACTACATAATAGGAAACAGAAGTTAGAGAATGGTAATCTGGAGCCAAGGACACTTCCAGGAAAAAATGGTGGCATAGCTCATTCATTATTGGAGTTAAATATATGGGTTAAAGATAGACAATTGTGCACTGGTAGAATGTTATCTAGATTGAATGTTTGTGGCTGATGTTGTTATGTATTAATCAATTGTTGTTTATTTTATTTTAAGTATATTTTCTTTGTTTATGTGGATGTTTTAATATTATACGTACAACAATGTTAAACATTGGGAATCTCAACAAATTTGACAGTAGGTATACAAACTGAATGAATGAATAAACCAGAAGAAGATACAATCAGAATATAAGGTGTACTTAAGCAACAGAGTCTGTACACTTGACCTACACTATATTGCCAAAAGTATTCGTTCACCCATCCACATAATCAGACTCAGTTATGAGTGAATACTTTTGGCAGTTTAGTGTATGTAAAAGAGAGCTTGAGGCTTAGAAGAAGAGAAACAGCCTATGAAAAAAGATCAGATGAATTTCAGAACAAGGTATCAAAATAGTCAACACAGAAAAACAAAGAGAATTAAAGCCTTGGGGAAGAGGACATTTGACAATGGAATGCAAATATCCAACACCAAATGAGAAGAAATAAACTAAGAATATGAACATATAAAGGAAATAAGAGAAAAAGAAAACCACAAATGGTGTTTACCAAGATTAGAGAAAACATAGAAAAATGTACAGCTATGGTGGAGTATTCAAACATGGAATAGATATAATAAAACCAAAGATTTTTTTAAAAAAAATATTGTTAAATACTTTTCATATGGAATCGACTTAACAAGAATAGTGGGAGAAAGAAAAAGCATTTATAAAGACTCAGTTAGAGAATAATGTGCATCAGATAAAATACCAGCTATCGGATAGAAAATAATTAATGTGAAATGTCCATTGAACTATAGAAAGCCCCAGGAGGAGAGGTAGCTGATGTGCCCACAGGTTTACATCAACAAAAATATTAAAGAATATGTGGCTTAGATGTTGGAAAAGGCTGTTGTTGAAACTTAAAGTGAAGAGTGAGATGCAAGAGAATTCCAAATTACAGTATAAAACCACTGCATCAATTCCTCATGCCGACAAAGTTTTACTTAAGATGTTATGAAGAGCCTTACAGCTCTATATGGCAAGGGAAATGCTAAATGAAAACAGATTTCAAAAAAAGGTATTCAGGTGGAAGATAAGATAATAGCATAAAACAGATAATAGAGAGACAACAAAGTGTAAGGTTTGCCTTTGGTTTATTGACTACAGCAAAGCCTTTTATTATGTAAATCATAAAAGAATGTGAAACATATTAAGATGAATGAGTATAACTGAATTATCCTTCTATAAAACCAAAACCAGCGTAAGAACTTAAAAAGGAGAAACAGTAGGGCAGAATAGGGAAGGGTGAAACAAACATGCATATTATCCATATAATGCAGAGCAAATTTATTAGAATAATTGCAGGTTTGAAAAAGACGACAAATGAAATCAAAATAGGACACCGGAAAGCTAATGAGATAAACAGACAAAACCACTTTGTAAGTCAAAAATAATGAAATCTTAGGAGAACTCATTATGAATATCAAAAGAAAAAGTAAAAAAAATACAAGTTAATGTGAAATATCAAAAGGACAATGGTAAGAATAGTATGTTTATCATAGCATGTTTCTTTATTGAAAAAGAAGTAAAGGAGTTAGAAAGAAAATATAATTATATACAGAGTGCTGGAGGGGGACAATGATAACAAAGGATAAGGATACTTTTATGACAATGATGAAACCCATATGATCTTTCCAGTGGCATATACAACTGTAAAACTAGATTAAAAAACCTAGATAAATAAAAGTGACATGAAAAACATAGACATCTTTGCAGCTAGTTTGCTGTAAAACTTAAGATGATGGAGTAGAAAATAGGAGATGAATTTTCGTTTAGTTCTGTCTTAGGCATGAAAGTCAGTTTTGTGATTTAGGACCAATTTCACCTTTTCAGCCCAACTCGCCACATTGCTGTTGTGGGGAAAATAAAAGGCAGGAATATTATGTATGCTATTTTGAGTTTATTGTAGAAAATAAAATGGGATTGTAACAACAGATCTAGATACAGTCATTAAGAGTACGATGGATTGAAAGAAGAACCAATCAGCTCTCGACCAAATGAAGAGTGACTGTTACTTGCAGTCAGAAATTCACATACTACCTGCATATGATGATAGTGGAGGATGGACTAGCCTAAAACAAGGACAACAATGGCCATGTTTGGCAAGACTGAGATAAGAAGGAGCCCTAGAGCTTCTTTCATTCTTTTTCCATTTTCTTTTCCATTTTCTTTTTAAAATTTGCTTTAAAAAAAACTTGGTTACATTCTCGCAGTATATATAGGTTCAAGAGCCAGTCTGCCACCTGAAAGCCAGTATTGTTAATATTAATTGAAAATGGTTGAGTATGTAGATGTGCACAGCACAAGTATGGATCCATCACCATTTCTATAATATAATAAATAGCATACAAGCTGATGTATAGGACAAATGTGTAAGGGATAATGATCAGACTGCGAGCTAAGATTGCTGAAAAAGAGATGAGCTTGCAGGAGGTTAGTTCTGAGATTCTTTTGCCTAGTAGACTCAAGTGCATATTTCAGGTCTCTCTTCAAACTGCTGGCTAGACAGCTGCCTGTGCCTCCAAGGAGCAGTGATTGAGAAATTACTGTAACATCTTAAGCCAAGATAAACTCCAACCGTAGGGTTACAGGCAAAGAAGAACCAACAGAGGGAAAATATTTATATGGAGTCATGTCACTCCCACACAAACACACAAACGCACACACACACACAAAATATTTTTTCCTGACCATATTTTGTCTTCCAATATTTTGTTAAATATTTGGAGCTGTGTAACCTAAACCATTTATTTCACCCCCTCTTGGAAAAATGTAATTCTAAGTTTATGTATCCCTATGCTGTCATTACTTACAAATGCTAACCACTTGTTTTCCTGTGTGTTAAATTTCATCTGTCCCTATAACAATCATGAAAAATAATATTATTACTTAAACTAATATATCCTGAAAGCAACCTGCCAAGTAATATTCACAGAAAAAATACTGATACTTTTCAAACCTTTTTTAAAAATCAAATCTGTTTCTCAAGAGGGCAAAATCCTGACTCCATTATATTCAATGCTGGGTGTATTACATTAAAAAAAATATTTTTATAGCTGTTACCATAATATTGTTCAAAGGCTGCCATAAAATTCAACTATGTTTAAGGTTAAACTATTCATTATTGAAACAAGAATTGTTCCATTTTTTGTGACATTACTTATGAATAAGTCATAATTTTTAATCTACTGTTTATCAATTAGAGATTTAATTTTATCTTATAAATTGCAGTTGATAAAAAATAATTGCATAATAAGGAAACTTTAAACATGAGATATAGTACTCTAAAGAATAAATGAATCCAAGAAGAATGGAATATTCAAAAAAATAAAGTACCAAAATCACAATCACATATAATCTTCAGGAAAAGGAAAAATGAGAAAAGATTTTAGAAGCCTTTATGGATGAAACTACCATCAAAATGAAAAGTTTAAAAGAAATGGATGGGAAATGAAAACAGGGGCTTATATGCAAAGACGAGAACAATCTGAGATATGTAAGGATGACATCAGAACAGCTAACATTCATGAGACTTGTGAGTAATGCAGAACAGAACAAGGAGGATTTGGGTGGGAGTAGAGTAAAAGCAACATAAATGTCAAAGCAGTGTTGAGCTATTGTACAGAAAATATGTCTTATAGTAATGGTAAGTAGGATGTGGAGTTCCTTAAAAAACTTTTAATCTCTCTTAAAGATACCTTTTTGACATAATGGAGAGAAAAAAGTTGACAAGGTCTTTTATGTCATACTTTGGATCAATTAGATAAATGTGGGGTAGATGGTGGATCTGCAGCCAGTTGAACAGCTTCACCCTAGTGCTCCATCCTTAACCTTGTCCATTTAAATCTTTTCAGTTGGCCCAGAAGATGGGATGGGCGGATACTGATTGAATCTGCAGATAACACCAAGCATGATGGCAGATTAACAGATTAACAGAGTTGTAAGGGACCTTGTAGGTCATCTAGTTCAACCCCATGCCCAAGCAGGAGACCCTACACCATTTCTGAAAAATGGCAGTCCAGTCTCTTCTTGAAACCTTCTAGTGATGAAGCTCCTACAACTTCTGAAAGAAAGCTGTTCCATTGGTTGATTGCATTAGAGGAGAGGACAGAAATAAAAATAACAAAATCATCATTTGTATTGCCTTCTCAATTCAAATGCAAACAAATGGGCATCTTTATTATAGTCAACCAATATTACATACACTTGTGTTATGAGATTATAGAGCTCAGGTCAAAATCCATTAAAAGTTGTTCTAAATAAATTGGAAAAAATAAAATGGAGCAAGACTGAAGTATGTGAATTCCAAAAATGCCCGTAATTTCAGACATTGTGATACTAAACTATAAAATTAGGCACATTTATTTTTTTTAAATAAAACTAAATTACTGAGTCAAATCCATATTTTCCTAATTCCACAGAACTAAAAGGTGAGACCTTGAAAAGTTACTATTTTTAAAGGATATACTAACTGTACTATGAGTATATCCCTGATTTCTCCAAAGTTGGACTTGATGTAAATTTGGTATAGCATTTTATACATCCTATGATTCTATACATCTGCTCATTAATGTTTTCTAATGTCACTTTCAGAACCAATCTGGCATAGTTTGGTCTGGACATTGTGAGTTCTAGTCTAGTTTCCCTAAGCACAAAGCCAAGTTGAACCTTGGGTCAGTTCCTCTTCGCAACCTTAAGAAACAGGTAATGGCAAGCCACTTCTTAAATGTTGCCAAAAACCCTACAGACTTGTCCAGATAGTCACCAGGAATATAGAGAGGCTTGAAGACACCAAAAAACCCAAACCAAATCAAAAAAGTACCCAACCTCCTTAGGCATGGGCTGGCAAACTAGTCATATATAGCTACCACTCTATATAGAGAAATCCATACTTACAAGATTTCTGAGTGATGATAGGTACACATAAGCTAGCTGGCAAAACTAGGCCAGCACTTGAATGCTTTCTTTCATAGAAAATACTCCTTAGTGTAGTTGGCTATTATTATGGCAACAGTACTTTGCTGCTGTCTAAATCAGCTTGCCCTATTCTGCAGTTATCACATGCCTCCTTTCACTCCTCAAATGAAAGATGACAGCACTATTCAGGCATCACACCAAATTATTGTTCTGACATTGCTTGGGTTTCTAAATGTTCAATTAGATGTTTCTGTGCTTCCCTTCTCCATGGGTTCAGCATTTAACTCCCTAAGTGCAAACAAGTTATCTTGTCTTTTCATGTTCAAACAGCTGGCCAGCACTGGCCATAACCACCGTGTTTCAATTGTACTGTGCAGCTGACTATACAGATTTTAAACATAGCAACAGTACAGATTTACACTGCATATCAGTCGAGGGGAAAAAAATCTAATCTCTCTTTGAATCACTTCATTTGCTATTCAGAGAGATTTTTTTTTTTTTTAAAAAAAGGTTGTACAACAAAGTTGTCCAATATTGTGACAGAATAGAATAGGTAAATTCTGTCTGCCATGGGATCTAAAAAAAGCAAGCTGTTTTTGTAGCTTAAAGGTGAGAGGGGAGGGAAGAGAAATGAAGGAAGGAAGGAAGGAAGGAAGGAAGGGACAGAAGAAGAGAGGAGAGGAAAGGAAGAAGAAAGGCAAGAAAGGTTTAGATAAATACAAGTACACTTCTACTTTAGACATTATGAAAAAATTGGGAGACAAAGGCAGGTCAGATGAGATCTGTATCTGCCTATCTTCTCTTTCATACACATTCATACATATCTATCTTATCTGCTTGGTTGGTCATCGAAGATGAGTGTCTGCATTCAGTCAGTGTCTTGTTGTTGTATTATAATCATATAGTTTATATCCTCTGAAAATAGTTTTCATTGTGAACACATTTGATCTGATCTTAATAGACTTCATTTAGTAATTTACTGCAAGGATTACTATTATAGTCAATTTGCAAATATGAGTCAGAAGCAGAAATACAACAATTTGCATAAGGCAATCTAATAAGCTCATGACTAAGCTAAGATCAGAAATAAAAACTCTTCAGCTCATGTTTTGTATCTCAAATCACTTCAATGGAAAATAATAATTTTGTATTAAGCCTAAAATGAACAGTGAATCATTACTAAATGCAAAAGTGAATGCAATTTTGGAGTTTAGAATTCAGAATAATTTTCAAACTCTCTACTTTTTGCTTTTTAGAAGTAAAAGATAAACTATTCTCAATTAAAATAATCAAATGTTTTTAAATATTAAGTCTAATGTCCACTGGAGCAAAAACTATAGGTTTTAATCCATCCATCAATCAAAAATACTATTAAAATCCAATCAATAATTGGTGTTCTGAAGAACTATTTTATGGTTGTTTGTTCAATGGGTAAGGAAAATTAATCTTGTTATATCATTCCAAGGACACAATTAATAGGATCAGTATTTAATTAATTAAAAAGTTAAATTAATAGATGTGTAAAATAATCCAAAGTTCTTATTAGAGCTTTCCAAAGTTAAGGTTCTCCAACAAATCCTAACCAGAATCATTTCCAAACTGGATAACGTCCAAGTTTCAGTTTTCTAATTCCTAAAAATTAGCAATAGCAATAGCAATAGCAGTCAGACTTATATACCGCTTCATAGGGCTTTCAGCCCTCTCTAAGCAGTTTACAGAGTCAGCATATTGCCCCCAACAATCTGGGTCCTCATTTTACCCACCTCGGAAGGATGGAAGGCTGAGTCAACCCTGAGCTGGTGAGATTTGAACAGCCGAACTGCAGAACTGCAGTCAGCTGAAGTAGCCTGCAGTGCTGCATTTAACCACTGCGCCACCTCGGCTCTTGGGGTTCAAATCCCAATGGAGGGTGCCTAAATTGGTAAAAATGTATTAAATGGACTACAAGATTTTTCATGTTAAAACACATCACCTTCTATTGATTCAGAAATATCCAAAAGATCTTTTCTATATTTGTATCCTGGATTAATTCAGTAATTGATTGATTTTCAAAAATTGCAGAAAGTTGGCATGACTCAAAACAATAGCATACAAATAATACATTTTACAATAAATGAATTCAATAATATAATGTAGCACATCCCTCCTGGTCTGAAGATCTCATGAGTGCATAAAAATGGGAAAATGGCTTTGATTACATCCTCTGTTTTTTAAATAATCCCTTCTTTCTCTCCCAATACTCAGAAATTACAATCTGAAACTATTACAACATTATATGCTAACCAGCTACATAATATGAACTTGGGTTGCTCTGTATCAGGACCTGGCATTTTAACTGAAGTACAAGTATAGTAAGATTCAATTTGTGGCCAGTGCATTTCTGCTGTAATTATTTAAAACAGACTTGGTAATTCTTCTTTATTTGCTCTTTCCTTTTATTGGAAAACCAATTTAAGGCTTCTCATCTGGACTACAGCATTTAATTTTGCATTCAGCCAATTACTGTGGGTATGGATTTTGTTTTGTTTATGGATCACAACACTCAAGCAGTTATTTTCATAAATATATGGTGCCTTTATGGCAGCCAGCAGAGTCAAATGAACTATGCTTCTTTCTAGCAATTTTAGTCCATTTTTCGCCTCTCTTTTACACCACTAGCAATTTTCCCTGAGAGCTGTGTATAGTTTGTGAAACCATGAGAAGCTGAGAAAATGTTCTGCTGGCTAGTTCATTCCCTCAGGAAACACCACTTGAATGTCAAAAGAACCACAAAGTAGAAATTATTCTTACTTTCATAAACCAAGGATTTCAACACAGTGTGTGGTATGTATTACTGCTCTGCTGCAAGGCAATATAAAGAGCACTGCTTTATCTTCATGCCTCAAACCTAGCAACCTCTGTAAGTGCACATTCAGTATAAAATAAAAATAAAAATAAACCATTTTTACTGCAAAAATAGCAAACAGGAAATTGGATTTGGGACAAAGCAAGCCAAGAGAAAGAACCATTCCCACGCAGGGCTATGGTATCATGATTTGGCTTCATGAAACAAGATGGAGAATTTTTTTCAACACTCTTTGGGGGCTTGTTTCAAGAGGAGAATTTGAACATTTGACAAGCCAGTCTATCATTTGCATTTTGCCTTATCTCTTTCTCAAATGCCTTGGACTAAAGCAACCTCTACCCAGTCACATCCCTTTAATAGTGATTTGAGACAAATATATCAAAAAGACACCATTTGGGGAATGTAGAACCATAACCTACTTTCTCCAGTTAATGTTTCAGATTCCAGGAGTGCTTAAACCTAGTTACATTAAGTAAGCAGCAATAAGCATGGCTTGGACTCTCTAGCTAACCAGTGTTTGGGATATAGTGTTCTGTATTGCCCAAACTTAGCATGAGTTCTGTAACCCACAGGATTGTTTCATTCTTTACTGTTTTTTTCCAGCAATTTCATGGAGTCTTATATATGATGATGATGATGATAATGATGATATGACAATGATGATATCCATTCATACATGTCCAACTCTATGACTAATTGGGTAGAATTAATTTAATATTGTACAGGTATGGATCTGTGGAGGCCTTGGTGAGAGCCCAGAGAGCACCAAGGACTCCATTGTCTGAGCTTGAGCTATAGATATTTGCTTCTTTTGGAATGTCTGTCTCTGTTTTGGGTTAATTAAGCACCTTAGGGATAACCCAACTACTGTAATTGTGTGTTCATATAACATGCTACCTCCCCAATGAACCAATTAAACATAAGCATACCATGGGAATGAAGCTTAGTTATATATTAAGAGAATAGTGTGCCCCAAGATCTTGTGCACCAAGATCTAGGATGACACATGTTGAATATGTAGCTGGAAAAATGAGATATGAAAATGTTAGTGAGGGATATCAATGCACATGATCCCAGCTAAGGTAAAGGCATGGCCTGCTCCATCTACAATATTTCAGCAAAGTACTGATAATGAGTAATTATCTACTTAAAAACTGTAATTAAAATAAGTACAGTAGATAGTACTAATGGTCTCTCCATAAATGTAGTATTTAAAAGTCTGCTCTTTTGGAACATAGGATATATTTTGTTGTGATCCAGTGACTCAATAATTACAAACACTTATATAAAACATGGAAAATCTTCAGCCAACAAGGTTCTTCCCAAGGATCATTTTTTACCCTTAACTAGTAAAAGGAAAAAATTCTTATTTACAATCAGCAGCTGTTCAGAGATAAAAAGTTTCCCCTGTTCTCCAATTAGGATACTTCTGGCTGTTTTAATTGCTGTAAAGGAACTCCATTGGGAAATAAAGGGCTAGTCCTTCTCATTCCATGCTGGGATTTCCCACCTTCCTTCGGGATTCCCTCCACATCTGAGAAGGATTGTTTATAAGACTGCTTTTCCCACTAGCCATGACTAGCTTCTCAAAATATTGCTTTCCATGCTGCAGGCAAGTATAAAATATTCTCCAGTAGTATGAAAGGAAGTTGTTTTAAAAATCTGATTTTAATGCAACACTGTCTCTTGTAGTGAATTGGGAAGAATGCCATCTCATGAATTTCAGACTCGAAAAAGTTAATAGAAAGTTTACCTCACATCTTCATTAGCATATCATTTCAGTTCCATTAGTGGCCCCATAAAAATCAAACTCTGAGTATCTATTCAACCATTCTTCTAAAGTAAGGCTTTATAATGAGAACGAACAATCCTATTTTGCCTTGTCTTTGTCATTCCGGGGGAAACCTAGAAGCATTTTTTCTAATACTGGTCCAGGAAGTTCTGTTCATAAGCTCAGATGGATATCCATGAAATGTACTGTAGGGCATCTCTGCCGAATAGGGTCGCTTTAGGAATTGTGAGACGGTGCAGTAGGGATTTTGGTGAAGGATTGATACATCCTGATAAATGATGCATGATATTTTATACCTCCCTTTGGAATATCATTCCCTCTCTGTGATGCATTTAATGGTAACAAAGAAGAAAAACAAGCTTAATGTACATTACAATTAGTTGTTATCCATGATTTAGTTCACAGGCCCTATTTGTAATTTTGCTTTAATCTATGTCTAGCAACTTGAGGCCTTTTTGATAAAATTATTTTTTGAGTTAATTCTTTCTATGAAAATAATTTAAAAAATGTTTCTTCAGTTGTTTGAAAGAAGTTAGGAAATCCAGAACAGGGCTTTAAAAGGAGCTAAGGGAAGTTTTTATTTTCTTTCTGTCTTCCAAAAATTCTTAGGAGCTACAACATGGAAAATTCCCAATTATTCCATGTCTTATTTATATCATCATTTTAACTGACCTTTATTATTTCTATAAATAACTGGTCTATAATTTACATATTTTAGCATTTCCTTAATTTTGAAGTAACAAAAATTAGGCCAGTCGCCAGTTATTACTCAGTTTTACATAATGTGATATGTAGGTCAATGCATAGAAAAGAAAAAAAAAGTCCTGGTTACATTTTCTCCTCCTGGTCAGAAGGAAGGAGAGGGAAGGAGATTCTGTCCTACAGACTGGCAAAAATGAAAAGGGGTCAAGGTAAATGGGGCTATCCTCACTGATCAAGATGGCTTTCTACAATGCCGTACGAAGCTCATCAAGCAGTTTGACAACATGCAAGCCTTACATCTCCAGAGGCATCTGGGATTTCTGGTGTTTTAAAAAAAGAAACATGGAGGAGCAAAAGGCTCCTGAGGTTTCAAGAAATGGAACTAGCAATAATTGTATAGACTAGATCCTTTTTCGCCCCCCCCCCACCCATAAATTGTAACATGTTGTCAGGTTAACATATACCCTAGGACAGTGTTTCTCAATCTCAGCAATGTTAAAATGTGTGGATGTGAAATTCCAGAATTCCCCAGCCAAGGTGCTGGCTAGGAATTGTGGGAGTTGGAGTCTATACATTAAAATGTTGCTGAGACTGAGAATCCCTGATTCTGAAGTCATCCTTTCCAGAACAGTTAAATTGCTTTGGACTGTAGTTTAAGACGTGTGTAAGCAGTTTCTTTTACAGCGGTTATAGCTGACAGTAATCCATGGTGAAGGCATCCCTAATCCACATTTTTATTGCACAACAATAATTTAAATTGATTTTTACACAGAATTTCCACCCAGCATATGCGGTAAAAAAACTAAAGATTTATGTTAACTTTCATTTGCCAAGAAAGCAGGCCAGCAAGTGGCTGAAATGTGGGATTCATTAGTGGAAAGAAAATGTGGGCTTTAATTCTGCACTGATAATAAAATTACCACAGATCACAGAAAATCAGATGAGATGCAAGGCAATGATGAACACTTCCATGCTTGCAATTTAAAGCTCCACCTAGCCATCACAATGATTAGAGATCATCTTGTATCAGTGATACACATCATCATAATGTGTGGGCATTGTTTTAAATGACTAGTGTGGAAGATCTATATATATATTTTTTAAAGTTAAGAACAAACTATTGTGCAAACTCGGATATGGTGGAATAAACAGCATTCACTGAGACGATGTTAATTATCTCCCTCACATGCTATTTTTTCTGATTAAAATTTTTTCAGGAGTGTCACACTGGCGGCCTACGGGCTAGATGCATCATGCACAGGCCACACTCAACCCAGCTCCGCAAAGGGGAAAACCCCCACAAAATGTCACATGATGGCAATGTGATGCGGCGAGTTTGACACCAGTGGATTAAATTGTATCTTCTGCTATCGCCTATTATGTGGATAGACACACAGTATCTCTGTATGCTGCAGGACAAAAAATAGGAGCTTTAGGAGATAGAGAAGATGATAGAGAAAAAAGGAGTAGAAAGGTTTTGAGGGTTTGATGATCAAAATTACAACACCAGAATTTGCATCAACATCATTTTATAAATGCCAGATTGAAAGGGGATCTCAAATTTTATTTGACCCGTGGAAAAGTCAATCAATGTTGTTAAACACTGCCCAGGCTCCACACAGAGTCCCTCTGTGATGGAGATAAGTGGTTTAAAAATGTGTTAAATAAATAAAAGCTAGCTAAATAAACTGAACTGCAGATTTAATTCGAAGACTGACTTGCACGTTATATGAATTTTTGCAGTCATGAGTTAAGTTAAATTGAGAAAATTCCTTGTTGGATGTTTGATCAGCTAACTGCATGTGGCTATGTGACTCTTAAGAAGCACCTGCTATTTTTGTTCCTTTTGTTCCTTGTTTGTGTGATATATACTTCTAATAGCTTCAGGATGTTACTCTTTGACTTCTTGTGCTTATGCTTATTTTTTGACAAACAACTCTGTCTTGGAAGGGAGTCTAAATCTGAATTTCTCTCCTAGGCATTGTTCCACCGAAATCAGGTGAAACATGCTGTTTAAAACAAATATTATGTAGGACTTTAAATATATGATATATCAGAGAGATAGTTGATAGATTTTATTTAAGTTATGAAGTATTGACCAGCAATTTGAAACCTAGGGACTGGGTTGTATGAGGTAAGAGGATTTGTTTAAAATAACCAATCATCTTTTGTCAAATAATATCTCTAAGAGAAATCGTTAACATTCACAACCATATGTTCCTTTTAATTAGAAAAAACTGGGGATTGTATCTGGGATGATTTAAAGCACAGTTGAAGAAAATAGAGTGGTAAAGCAGAATAATTTACTGCACATCACACATATAAGAGGTGGAGTCAGAATAAAGGATTTATGAGGAAATCTAAATTCAATTACAATGAAATTAACTAAATGCCTTTAACATGATTATTCCTCAATCTATTTATTAATGTTTTCCCTTCTGTGAAATTGAACATTGCACTTTGGCAGCATCTTTTGGAAAAACATTGAAGAGCTGCACTTTGTGTTTTGAGGCAACAGGATAAACTTACCTATTCTAGGAATGTAACATTTTTCCACAATAGTTTCTGCTCCGAGTGAATTTGTGTGCTTCACTTCTAGGCATCCATAGGAAGATTTAACACTATGATCCAGTGAATTGGGTCTTTTCCTTTAAAAAGATAGAGCCACCATTATTATTTATATAACATGACCAGAAATCCTTATTATAACTTTCTTTTGCAGTAGAAAAAACTGTCCATTTTCTCCCATAGGACTTCTAGGAAGCAACCTCTGGTTCTAGATGTTGAACACTAAGATGAAATATGCACTGCAATATCATGACTGTACCATTTGGCACTTGTGTCCTGATGTTAGAAATCCATTAAATACAGAGTTTGTGGCTGGTGACGTGACAAACCTTTCGTCACTGATTCCCTCTTGCTGCAGATGCCTCTGCACACACAGTAGCCAGAAAAGGGACAGCAATGAGAATGACACCCTTTATGCTGTTATAACAAGGCAGGGAATTTTATAGAAAAATAAATGCAATGCAGATCTCTGTATATGTACGTGTACATCTGCACAAAAAAATGTATAACCCTTTCTCCAAATATTTCATCAAAATCCAGAGGAGGGGAAAACATTCCATATGGAAAACAAGTTCCCAAAGCAGAAAAATAAGCAGAGTTTAGCTCCACCTTATCCTTTGCCTCCATCTAATTTATGTTTTAAAAAATAGTATTTTTGTTTGTTTTCTATAACTTCTGAATAAATAATTGGTATTATTTGTCCAAGTTGCCAATAGATTTGAGTCCTGCAGGTGACTAAGACAAAACAAATAAAAATGAAAACTTAGAACAAATAGGATGGATAGACATGTGTTGTTTATGCTTATTTGAGCAAAACGGATATTCATTATATTCATCATCATTTCATCGAACAGTTCAGCATTAATTTGACCATTCACTGTTTCTAAGTCTGTTCAGCCAATTAAGATCATCTTGAAATAATGAGCTTACATAAGCTGAATTGTAAGCATTCTGTTTCAATATTATCTTATGTTCAGCTGAGGTTTCTAATTTCCCAAGCTGCTCTGAGCACCAGCTGGGGTTACAGGTTTTTTTTTTTCTGTTAGAGTTCTGCAACTAGAAGAAATTCAGTAAATGAAATATATTTTCCATCAATGCTTTCTCAGGTGAGAAAACTCTTCATCATAGATTGGCTGATCTATATTTGTGACTCTTATACTGTAGTCCTATATCTACCTGTTCAGAAGAACAGCTTTTGTACTGTAATTCATGAATTCTGCTAATAAAGTAACTGAAAGAAACAAATGGATAAAGTACATACTTTTCAATTAAAACAGAGATCCGCTATCTGAGATTCAGGATATTCATATAGGCGTACACACGGGTACCTCTTAGCAATATATATCCTGTTTTCCCAAAAATAAGACCTCCCTGGATAATAAGCCCAATCGGGTTTTTGAGCGCATGCAAAAAAATAAGCCCTTTTCCGAAAATAAGCCCTCCCCAAAAATATTGCAACACAGAAGCACCCATGAAGTGACCACGCTTGCCGCATCCTGCACCTCAAAAATAATAAGATCTCCCTGAAAATAAGTCCAAGGGCTTATTTCGGGGGTCAAAAGAAAATAAGGCCCTGTCTTATATTCGGCGAAACATGGTAACTAGAATATTATCCTTTAACCATGAATATGAAATCTCCTTTTAAATAAATAAATAAATAAATAAATAAGGGCTTCTATGAAGGATGAGTGTGTCAAAAAGTTGTGTATTATCACATGATGGAAGTACTACCTCTTATTAATGTGCAAATTCTCTTTAATCAAATGATATGAAAATAGGAAAAAGAAAAAAAATGCTTCAGAATTTTCTCTGCTAATTTTCTCTGCCTGATGCCCATCTGGGGGATTATGTTCTTTTCTACTCCCACAGTCATAGTTGCAGATAATTTTCTATTATCTTTGAGGGAATATTGGAGGAAAAGACATTAAAATAAAGAGTACAAATTAAATATCTTGTTTTGTAATATTTTTTAAACACCTATATAATGCAATAAAAAGAATTATGATAACGTATTCTTTTTTTAAAAAGAATCAAAGAGTTAACAGTCTTACAATTATTATTTTTTCCTGATACTTCTAAGACTGTTCATTTATAAGTATAAGAAATATTTTTCTAATGTGACAGTGACCTTTCTAACTTTTACATTCACAAAGGATCTTTTTCACAGCATGTGACTCAGAGCTATGAAATTTTACATAATGCAAGTGACACTTTTTGATACATTTTTTCTCTCTTCTTGCTCTTTCTTGTGAATAGCAGATGTTGCATATGTGCCTGTTTCCATAGAAACAGTCAATTCTGGACTTTGAAAAGGAGGTGACAGGTGGAGTAGAGAACCGTAGAGTACTTTGGGAACAAGTGCATAAGTAATAAGGTTAAAACAATTACACAGGTCTGCGACTAAAAAGCTGTTTGAGTATTTTCATCTAATTTCCATGTATTTTGGTGTGCTGAAAACAAATAAAATATTGAAAAAACTCCTAGACATCATGATTTGCCACAACATGCAAAATTGTCCTCAAATTTATCATTTTTTTAAATTTTTGGTATTTTTTTATATTATGGGTTTTTAACCAAATTTAAAGTCCAAATTTAAATTGGCAGCCGAGGGTGCTAACAGTTGGTGAAAAAAATGTCCTCCGAGAAACTTTGATACCCTCCCATAAAGTTCTTCTACCACCTCTCCACATAAAATTGGGATTGATGAAGCAATTCGTAAAATCATTTCCAAGAGATGGAGAATGCTTCAAATACTTGATCACCAAATTTCCATGCCTGTCGGAGGCAAAATTGAAGGTAGGTTGTTCATCAGACCAGACATTAGAAGGCTTACAGTTGATCAAGAGTTTGTCAATACCATGACGGATCCTCAAAAAGAAGGGTGGATTGTATTTAAAGAAGTTGTACAGAAATTTTTAGGCAATAACAAAGATCCTCACTACAAAAAGATTGTCGGAAAAATGCTGAAAGCATTTCAAGGTTTAGGTTGCCTGATGAGTTTGAAAGTGCATTTCCTCCAGTCCCACCTTGACTACTTTCCTGAAAATTTGGGAGCTGTGAGTGAGGAACAAGGTGAATGATTCCATCAAGACATTAAAGAGATGGAAAGGAGATACCAGGGAAAAGATTGCGTGGAATAACCAAAACAGCTCTCGAAAAATTTTTTTTGCAGACCTGTGTTTCATGGAAAGCTTGTTAAATATAAAAGAAAATTAAAGGCAGGGATAATTGATGGTGGTCATCAGAGACAAGAATATCTGATGAGGTATGGATTGTAGTGTAAATTTGTTAATGATGATGTTCTGGTATCTTGAGAAATCTGTGTTTCTTTAAATACTGGTTTTCTTTTCCTGGAGTAAGGGGGAGAAAAAACCCCCCACAATTTAAGATTCTGTCTGCTTTTGCTTATTTAAGTAAAGCCTGTCAGTAGCAAGCTTTAATGAGCATGATAACAGCAGTGTAAAACCAGGCTTTGTTGCCCAGAGAATGTATGAGGCTCTAGTAACATCTAAGATGGTATAAATTCAATAGATGGCTCTGCGATCAAACAGCAGCAGTGCTTTAAAAAGGGAAGTGTTGTATTCTGTGAAAGCCAAAGGGGGAAAAATGTCAAAGCTGTGACCTCTTTGTTGAATCATCCGGCTGGTAGAAGGCTGACTCACAATGTCTGATGGAATTGTTGGCTTGACGTTTCTCAGCAGAATCAATGTTAATGGGGAAAAGCAAAATAATAATAAAAAGAAGCAGAGTGCCACTTCCAAAAGGAAACTAATGGTGGGAAAAACAGAGGACCAGTGACTTAGTGAGGAAAGTGCAAAATCTTTCATATTCAGTGAAATGCTGTCTGTTTAGCTTGGAGATTCTTGGAAAGCGGCTAAGATATTCTCTCTCCTTATCACACATAATTCTAAGTAATTGGATTAGAAGAATGAAATGGGAGTTGTATGGAAGTTACATGGATCTTTCTTTTTTAAATCATTCTTAATTTTTTTATTAATAATTTAAATTACATGAATAAAAACTAATAGAACTAAACTTGTAGAAAACAAAGAGGGTAGAAGAAAAATTCAAAAGTACAGGCAAAAAGAAAAAGAAGAAAAACATTACATCACAATACAACAGACATAACAGAAGAATAAAAGAAATACATAATGAAATGACTTCCAACTTTTATCACTCAACTATAAACAAATTTAATAATTCTTCACTTTCAATAAGGTTGCAAGCAGGTTCATCCTATTTCACATCCCTTATCTATAAGCAAATCCATAAAACATTAATTTGTCAACCCTGGCAACAGCATAAAGTCCGTGAAGGGTTTACAGATCTTTGCAAACAATGTCCTATTTTAAACACTGATTAAATAAACCAACTTTATATTCCTTTCTTTTACTTCAAACAGACTTTTAGTTAATCAAATATTTGTATAGGATTTGATTTCTTTTCCATTCCTCTTTATTCCATCACATAGACTTGTTTAGGTTTTTAACAAGCCTCTTCTGAAAAGCCAATAAAAACATTTTCCAAGTCATTTTTCTCAATTTGTCATTTGCATTTTTCTTTTGATTTTAAAAAATCAGCCAGTTTCTTTTGTAGGTCCATTAAAACATCCTTTTCCAAAGCATTATCTTGGACTTTTGTTTGTAACTCTATATTCTTCACTGTTCCATCTTGTCAAATAAAATTTGTTGTACATCTCTCAAAACTTTGTTAACATCTTTTAGACATAGTCTACCCATAGAAGGAAACAACAGTACTGAAAATACTGATATTGTAGTGACTAATTTTTATCTCCATTCTTCAAAGATTTCCTTTAATATTTCTGTTGTTATAACATTTTGTGTCAATTTGCAAATCCCATATTAATTGACCCTGAAAACAGGCTTGAATAGTTCCCTCCTGCTTAATATCTTCAGTCCCCTCTGGTGTGCATCACTTACCTTTGTTATGATTTACAATAATCAGGATAACCAAAATAAATCTGCTTTGCACAAGAAATTGGTGATTTTTTAAATAATTAATTCCAAACTTTTATAGTAAAATTCAATATTCAAGTTTATAATCCATTTACAACTTTTAGATCAAAATGTTGTTTAGCATTATGTTGTTTATTTCAAATTATTTAAGTTTACATTTTTTATTTTGTTTAGAGTTGAAGAAAAAAAATCACCTGATGAAGATTTTTCAAGGTTTCAAAGGTGTCCAATAGCTTTAAAATGTTAATAGTAAGAATTTTGTGTCCTTTAAAAGGGTTGACAATGGTTGCTGATCCCAACATCTCCTCATGCTCAAACCTGAGGATAATCGTTGTCCTGAGGTGTCCATGTGACAAACAGCCATGTGGAACACAAGTGGGCAATCTCCCATTCTTTCCTTATCTAGAGAGGTTCTAAGGAGCTGGTCTATGCCAGAAATCTCACCTGTTTCAATGCTCACATTTTACTTTTTTGAAGCAACATCTAGCCTTTAAGTCATAATCAGTTTTTCATATAGTTACAGCAATAAAATTTTAATCTAGTGCTGCTTGAACACATAGCATGCAAAGTCTTATAATATTTAGGCCTTTTGGTGGTTCATATTTTGAATATGAATTTGCTATTCTATTATTCTGTGAAATTGTGTGAGAACTCATGCTACATGCAAGGGTTTTTACATCAAGATAGAAATAGTTTTATTTCCCTTGACAAATTCAATCATTAGCCATAAGCTATTTAAAGGAAGTATTTTTGCATATAACCATGAAGACAGTTAGAATGAAAAAAAATGTTTCAAATAGCATTATTTATTTAGAAATTTGAATTTATAAAACCAAATATCACTTCTCAATAGAAATTAGTACGCTTCAACTTGCTGTACAATAGAAAAGAAATTACACTTGGTGGAAAGTTAAATTTTAATCCTCACCATCATAAATATTTCCCTTCTTCAAACAAGACTTGAAATATTCTACATAAAATCCACTGAGTTCAGCATGAAAGGAGATTTATGCTTTAACCCAAGGTGACCTTGCTAGAATTCAGCAGTGTAGTTAATAAGTATGAGAAGGAAAAAGGTTATTTTTTTTCCTTACGGCAAAGCCCATTTTCAGCAGAAATTGAGCTGAAGTTGTTTTTTCTGTGTGCATGGAAGATTTACAGTAGTTAAACATTTAAATGTTTTTGTGCAAGGAGTTTGTAAAATAAATGTGTGCAAATGATTACAGAAAATGGGAGGGTGCATGGGAAGGAACAAGCTTGAAAATCCACAGGGAGTTCACATTTCATTGCTAATTTACAACTCTTGTTGCACCTGTCACTTTTACAAATCAATGGGAGTGCCTAGCCTTTAATAACACCGGGTCACTAATAAAGGTTGCAAGTGTCGGCCATACAGGCGAGACCTTTCAGGATGTCAGAAAAAGAAGCTTGGTGACGCACATTAACACTCTCGCGCTCTTTTATGTCACTTCCAATTTACTTTATCTTAAATTGTCAGCTAGCAGAATTCTCTCCCATATTAATAACTCAAGGTTTGTATCTCAGCCAGCAAAAATAAACCCTGCTGCTCAACAAGACAGCTGGTGCACTCAGAAGACCCAAAAGCCAGGAAGGGAATATGCCTCAGCTTGAGTTGAGATTGAAGAACAAAGCAATAGGTATTTTCAGTGTTGAAGTTGGTAAAATAAAAACATTCTCCTTATTCTGAGTTTTCCTCCCTGCAGTATAAATAGTTCAAACATTTAGAGATTTGGGAGTTGGTACTGAAAATACAAATACAAGCTTGTTGACATTCTTGGAACTGTTTGATGTTTGGTTTTTTTTTTTTTTCATGAAGCTGGTTTAAGCTCCCACCTCCCAAAAAAGGATTGGTCATAATTTAATGAGGCTCAATTATTCCAGTTAGAATTGTTGAAACTAGGAATAGGAATATTCTTTAGTGGCCAAGTGTGATTGGGCACATAAGGAATTTGTCTCCAGTGCATATGCTCTTAGTGTATATAGAAATGACAAAGTGATAAGTCATAGATAATAAATCATAAAGTACAATAATAAATTATAAAATATAAACAAGCGATAAATCATAAGATAACTGTAGGAAATATTATTGGCTCAGAAACCAGCCCCATATGGCCAGGTGCAAATTACTCTCCCCACCAACTCAGTTAACCTGAATCGTATTTGATTTTCAGTGTTTTTAGGCTTCTATTAAATATTAGGTATCGATTCAGGTGGGCTCGCACATATGCAGAAGGATCCGGGTGGGTGGGTGGAGCCTTCAGCTGCTGCTACTACCGGTTCACCTGATCCAGACTGAACTGGGAGCAACCCACCTCTGGTATAGCAGATGTACAATAATGTGCAGATCTTACCCACCTTATTGTACACTTACTTAAACATAGAACTTAATGTGATTTACTTTTGAATTGTTATAAAAAGGTTTATAAGTTTTACTTTGTCCTTATTCTAACTTTGCCTTCTCAGAGTCATTGACAAACATTTTCAGATTAAGAAGGCATGATTCATTACAAAATCTGAATTAGATTAAACTGATAGTAAGTTGCTCCAAGTTAAAACAGAAAAGTGTGGAAAAATTGATTGTTACATGTGTATATTTGGCAGTGATCACTCATATTTGTGCTGTTTTAGAAATGATTTATAAAATTATTATTAAAATTTGCTGCAGGGTTGCATCTTTGGACTTTTTAAGGCAGTATAATTTTTTAAAGTAATAAAAATTAGAAAAACCTATTTTAGGTGTATTGTTCTTCAGTCTTGGATAATTTAGAATTTCTTTGTGCTGACATATAAAACCATTTAGCTCTTACTCAAAGTCTGCCTTCTTTTGATAAATTACTAGGTGACTTTGGGACAGGAACTATTTATGAGCCTAAGTTCAAAAGATTCTTTCTGTGGAGATAACACTGGAGAAGAGGCTGCTATGTGAGCTATCTGGTGGAAAGTAAATCACATTAAATCTAATAATTTTTAAAACCAAGAATATATTATATTTTGGAGACTTAAGAGCTTCAGCTGGGCTTCAGTGCCAAGGATTACACTTCAGAATTTTGCATAGAGAAATAAAATGAATATGTCCAGATAGATTACTAACTTTAATTTAAAATATATTAAACTATTTATGATTAGTATGACTACTCATCATGATTTAGGAGTCGTAAGAGCCAGGATGGTGTGGGGATTAGAATGCAGTCTTGTAGGCTGACTCTGCCCACAGCCAGAAATTTGATACTGACTGACTCAAGGTTGACTTAGCTTTCCATCCTTCCGAAATGAGTAAAATGAGGACCCAAGATTGTTGGAAGCAATATGCTGACTCTGTAAACTGCTTAGAGAGGACTGTAAAGTACCATGAAATGGTATATAAGCAGTCTAAGTGCTAGTGGTATTAATTTTGCATCACCAACCAATCCATCCTATTGTATTTCTTATATGCTATTTGTAGTTTGACCCAAATATTTACTAGGCTTAATAATTATAGGAGTCCCATGATCTGATGCATTAAATAATTTTCCCATGCATGATTTAATTTAACTTTCAAAACAAGTTGGGACTATCAAATAACAAATCTCCTATTTACACGAGTCCCAATCATGCTTTGGGATCATTTCCTATGAAGGACATTACTAAACAACATGGCTGAAGAAACAAAAGAAGAAGGGGAAGTATCAGTCTCTGAGTCCCAAAGATTTAGCGACAAATATTTTCTATTTCTTAAATGATAGAAACAAAAAACCAAAATCACCTGGAATAAAAGAATAGCCACAATCTATAGAATGGTTGTAGTTATTTAATATGTTTGGAGTGCTGGTGGTGAAATAGCCTTGCTCCAAAAAATGGCCACAATTTCACCATATAGAATTATCAAAAAAAGGATACATGTCTTTGTATCCTATTTTCCAGATAGCAGTGATTTCCTCATTTAAGATCTCTGAATCATGTTAGAATCAGTCACTCTCATTTTAAATAGAGCTGACAAGTGTAACACTAAATGCATCCAAAGGCTTCTGTCACACACATTGACTATAATAATGACAATTTACAAGCAATCAAAAGTTTACTGGAACAGATGTCTGATTTTGTGTGGTATAATGCTGAAAAGGACAGCTGGAGCTTTCTGTGAAAACAAAATCCCTCTCTCCTTCATTTTCAATGGTACCTGGTTGTAGGGGTTTATTTATATTCTACCTTTCTCCTTAGAGAAACAGTTGGTTTATAGCTTTTAAAAAAATAAAGTTGTACTTCTTTATAAAATTGCACAACTGGCAAGCATGCATGCACACAGCTTTCTTTTACAGTTCTAGCTTATGATGTATGGCTTGGAGTTTTATCTTTGTACACTCCCTTTGGAATTATTTACTAGCTATATCTGAGAAGAGTGAAAATAAACTTGCTGATTTACTAATGTTAAGATCAAAACAGGGAACTAGGGGTGCTCAAGGGATCATAGTAAATAGAGACTAAATTCATGGCATTATTACCAAATATTTTTTAAAATCTCACTGGCACTAAATAAGAAAGGACAGTAAATTGGGGAACTACCAGGTTGATCACCTTTTAATAGTAGACAGATTTTATTGGAACCAGAGTGTTTAAAGGAAAGGAAGTCTGCATTTTAGACCAGCTTGTCTGAACTGCATCTATTCCAACTAATACATTTTATTAAAAGATGTTACCTCCCATAAACTGTGGCTCATTTCACCGGCATACCAAGAATATCTCCATAATGAATGGATTAAATTAGAACTTGTTCTCTTTTATTCATTATGTTATCAAAGTTAGATGATAATCAAGTTTTCTGATTATTTCTGTTTGGTGTTGGATGGTTTAGAGCAATAAAACTGGGTTTCATCAGCATAATAATAACAGATGTCACAGCAGAGGAAGGATGTCTGCAATTCCAGGCATGTATGTATGTACATGTGATAACCCGGGACATGGCATGAAAGTAACACAATCAGAAAACAGGTCTAACTCCTCTTTATTGTTCCAACTTTGCCCCCAAACATCCCCACGTTTACTACGGATCTTGGAGCAAAGCAGACATATGCACCTTCAACAGCTTATGGATAAAAGTAGTCCAATAAACCAGGTTAGCCAAACAGTAACCAGGGCCAGCAGTCCAGTAACCCAGGTTAGGCAAACAGTCACCAGAGCAAGAAGTTCAATGAAGCAGGCAAACTGGGCAAGCCACACAGTAATCTCCAGGCAGTGGCAAGTGCACACAAGGCTCCATAGATTCAATGCTTGTTCCCAACAAATGCCCCTCCCACTGTCATCTTCTTACATCTGAGTCCACAGGTGTGCCTTGTGAAGGGAGTAGGATGCTCTCCTCCCTCGTAGCTGGGTCAGTCTGCATTGGTCTCACCTTCTCTCTTCTCTCTGTGCTCTAGGATCAAGAAGGCGTGGTCCTTACTCTTCACCTGAGCTCTGTCTCTCCCGCTCCTCCCTGTCTGCAAGCCCTTCTAATACTGAAAAGCCTTGCCCAGACTGATACTGCCCTTCCCCAGTTTCCTCCAAGGCCAATGGAGCCACCCTCTTGTTGGCTCTTGTTCTAACTCATCTTCCCATGCAGATTCAGACTCTGATGGGAGTATGTATTTATTTATTTAGCATATGGAATTATTACATTAGCTAGAACACTGCAATGCAAATGCAGAGAAATACTTTGCCAGTTTGCCAGCACTGTTGTGGTACATGCTTGCATGCTTCCCAAGATGCACCACAGGAGTGTGAGATAGTTTTGCACCAAAAAAGAAAAACAAGCAGCTCTTTCTGCAGTGCCATCCAAGGTCCTCTTTCTTCACTGAGGCAGCCTCGCAAATGGGCATCACAACTAGGAAAGTTCAAAAACAGCAGGAAATTTACCACCTATATGAGGTACCAGCTCATCTCCCCATCAAAGTGCTACCTATTTATCTACTCACATAGAAAACTGCTAGGTGGGCAGAAGCTGAGGCAATTGATAGGAATTCACCCTGCCACACAGTGCAAAGACCATCTCCAGTGTCATTAAGTCACTAAGCCACCACACCTCCTTTCAAGCCTGTGAGGTAAGACAGGTTTCCAAGTCTCTTTTCTGAATGTTCCAGTATAGATATGTTGATATCACTTATGTGATTTACCATTGCTACATCACAATCTGAAGTCATTACAATTCATTATTGGCTGGATCGACCATACAAATATATATCTGCACCAGCTATTTATTCATACTAGTGCAAAAATGTACAGAGAATAAAGGACAACATGATAATGGGATATAGGCAATAGCCATGAACCTATCCTGGTTGGGTAGATGGCATCTGGTCTGGTAGGAAGCAGCTGATTGATAGAAGGCATTTATTAATTAAATTTCAGTTAGCCACATGGAACTTTATTTAACAAACACTTTAACTTATTTATTACAGTCATTTCCAAATTATTTATATTATATTTCATTTTTTCTTTCATTCATTTTATCAGACTTCTCCACTCTCAATCTCTTCCAACTACTTTTCACATCTGTTAAAAGCTTAAATAAATACACTAGCTTCTATATCTTGAACATATTAAACAATGCCAGTTTTCTTCTTGCTGTTATTGGTTGTTTCCAGAAGTTTTCATACCAATTTCATAATGATGCTAAATGATTACTCCTCACAATTAAACTACCTTTCTCTAATCAAATGAATTATGTAATTAGGTTAAATGGTAAACAATCTCCTTCTAAGAAACACTTTTTCCTCTAGAATTGCTTACCATTTAGAGAATGATTTAATTTTTGCAGTAATAATCCCATTTCCCACCAAACCAAAACCCAGACCACTCATATAGGCTGTCTGGATGCTGGAATCTGCATTAGCAAAGAAGGAGAGGGGAAAGAAAGTAGATAGGATCCCTTAACTAGTTCATGTCTTAAGATGCTTGCAATGCACTGGGCATCTTTCTGCAGGACTATGTTGATAACTGCTTCTTAGAGTTCTTGTAAGCTCATGCCTTTCTTACATGTCACTTGCCTTTTGTCATTGAACCTCATGTAGGATCCTAGATACACTAAAGGGAATGTTGCATTCTTACTGATTAAGAAGTGGATTGAATTAAAATTCAAGTTATCAAGATGTAAAGATATTTAACCATTAGCTGATTTCCTTGATGGTAAGCTTTTCTCCTTGCCAGATAATTAATTTGGGAAACTGTCAAGACATGGCATGTTATTCTCAATACTTATGAGCATTGACGTTTATGTTTGTTTTGCTGTTATTGTCTGTTGCTCTGTGATGTATGCTAGTCATGCAGAATTAGTTTAGGTGTGAAACAGCAGGAAACCTGTTTATTATCTGTAGTCCTGACACCAGTCATTTGGTCTATACATTCCTCCAGCACAATAGAAGAATTCATAAACATCTATGAACGTTTATTTGAATACTTCCTAACAATTTTCTTTTGGCATTTAAAAGCAGGGAGTTGTAAATGGCTGTTGACATCTGCTTCTGTGTTATTTGGGGTATGATGTCAGGGGCTATAAGAGAAGACTGCTTCATGCATAATAATATAATACATTATTTCAAGTGAGGGTTGTTTAAATTGAATACTAATTATGACAGAGCTAGATTGTTGCAGTTAACCCTCTATCAATAAGCCTATTTTTTTTCCATCAAGGGCTAAGGCAAATTTGAAAAAATATTTTAGTTTCTGCAAAAGAAATCAGTCACAACTCACTGAGGTTGATTTTCTTCTGCAATATAGTATAGCTCATATAAATATCTTAACTTTTTTTAAGGAAACACATGACAGAACTAATTGCATTTAGATTTTCCTGAAATAAACACTATGATTCATTTCCAGAAAGAGCAACCATTCCTAATTAGTCTCTCAGTATAGAATGGTTAGGATAGTTGACAGCACACACTCTATGTATGCTTGTGTCTGCATACATAGTTGCTTTCACTGAAGCACTTTGTTTTAAATGGTTTTATTGGACTTTCCCAACTAATATCCAATTACTGACAAAATGATCCAGTAAAGGCATCCATCTTTGAAATGAATGGGGGGTGATTTGGGATGCTTTTCTTTTCTCCCTGATGATTCTGGCCTCTAAATTTTGCTTGTGAGGCTTTTGAAGCAAAGTAACAATTAGAAGAGAGGTTGGGGATTGGCGTGGGGGAACAGGTAAAAATAAAAACCTTCCTCTTCTGCCTGTGAAAGCCATCTTTTCCTTCCATGCTTTCTCCTATCAGATATTGACACTCATGAAAGGTATTTTCCATTTTGATGTTATTGTCCAGAACAAGGACATTTATTGTCCCCAAACCAAGTACATCATTATTTTTTTGACCAGGATAAATGTCAACTGCTATTGCTGTTATTTTTCCTTGAACCTTTCTTTGTATAGTTATATCTCACATTAGTTCAAATTCTTAATCATTTACAATTTTGTGTGATGTTTCAAGTGACTAATAGATTAATGGGGAAGAAAACTGTCTGAAATAGGATTATAACATTAGGGACAACTGTAGCATCACCAAAATTATTTCCAAAGTGCCTATGTTCATTTAAAACCAAATTTCCCTGAAAAACAAATTAAAAGACGCCCTAAAATAGGGAGGAAAGCAATACAATGAAATGTAAAACATGCAAAATGTTTCAAGACCAAAAAGTAGTTAAGGCTGAGAAACTTGTAATATTCCCAATTTCATTGAAGTACAGCTCCCAGCATCCCTCATAGTTCTCCCAGCATCCCTCATATTGACTGGGATTGTTAGGAGTTATCATTTAGCATTATCTGAACAGATACAGGTTCTTGTGCCTGTATAAGCTATCTAGTCAATGCAGAAGGAGTTAGTTTTATTTTTTTTTAGATGGTAAGGGTTAGGGGGAAAAATGGAGGGGTCAAAATCCAGGGAGCAGAAAGCAGGTAATCTATATACAATTCCCCACTTCAACCAAATGCCCTTAATTGTATTATAATAATCGGTTCACTGACTGCGAATTGGTAAATTTTGAAATCTAGCAGTTCTTAGTCCTGTAATATGTTCTGAACAGAAAGGAAGGGAGGGAAGGAGGGAATATTTTTCATATGTACATACATATTTCTAAATATATATATATATATATATATATATATATATATATATATATATATGTATGTATGTATGTATGTATGTATGTATGTATGTATGTATATATATATATATATATATATATACTTAAAGTCACAACCCCTGGTATGCCCAAGTATGGGAGGAAGGTCACACTTCTACTCTCTGTCATTAGGCTCGTCATAAGAGTCCATCCAGACAGAAACCCAATATTTTTTTTACTGTTGCCTTTTTTGTTACATTTGTTATATTTATGCTGATAAATAAATAAAGGGAGACTAGTATAGATCTATTTCAAGCTATTTAGCTCTCATCAGCTAGCCATACCCATATAAATGCCATATAAATAGCCATATAAATATAACAAATGTAACAAAAAAGGCAACAGTAAAAAAATATTGGGTTTCTGTCTGGATGGACTCTTATGACGAGCCTAATGACAGAGAGTGGAAGTGTGACCTTCCTCCCATACTTGGGCATACCAGGGGTTGTGACTTTAAGTATATACCTCCCACCCTGGCTGGCTGATAAAGGAGTCGTTCTCTGTAGCTCAAATGGTTAACTCCCTGCCTGGGAGGCAATAGAGCACAGGTTCGATTCCCAAAAACTTGGGTATGGCTAGCTGATGAGAGCTAAATAGCTTGAAATAGATCTATACTAGTCTCCCTTTATTTATTTATCAGCATAAATATAATATATATATATATATATATATATATATATATATATATATATATATATATATATATATATATATATATATATATATATATATTTCAAGCTATTTAGCTCTCATCAGCTAGCCATACCCATGTTGGGAATCGAACCTGTGCTCTATTGCCTCTTAGGCAGATGTGTTAACCATTGAGCTACAGAGCTCGACTCCTTATCAGCCAGCCAGGGTGAGAGGTATATATTTAAAGTCACAACCCCTGGTATGCCCAAATATGGGAGGAAGGTCACACTTCTACTCTCTGTCTTCGGCTCGTCACAAGAGACCATCCAGACAGAAACCCAATATTTTTTACTGTTGCCTTTTTTGTTACATAATGAGAGCTAAATAGCTGATGAGAGCTAAATAGCTTGAAATAGATCTATACTAGTCTCCCTTTATTTATTTATCAGCATAAATACAATAAATTCTTCATTATAGCATCTTTGATTATTGTTTATTGAGGATCACAGTGTATATATGTTGCTTCATATTGGAACATATAAGGAAATGCTTTCATTTCCTTTACAGCTAATTGTATGCTTTCTGTATAAGAAAATCTACCCTCTCATATAATAGCTTTTACCCAAAAAACAAAAACAAAAAAAACTGGAGGAATTATATGAGTCATGTACCAAGCCAGGATGAGGAAACCTGTTAGATTGTATAATATTCCATTGGTGAAATGTGTTGATTGCATAGAATGTGTCTTAAACGGCATTAACACACCCTTTTGGCAAAAATTTAGAATTCATTGTGTTGCAAAGGAAAATCCCCACCTAGTTTGAGAAAGTCTGAGAATGCAATAATGCTTAAATGGGAGAAAAAGGAATTGTTTTCATTAATGAAAATTTACTTTTCAATTTGCAAAGAGGAGTCCTGCTTACCTTATGAAGGGAACTATTTTACACCGGTTCACTGATACAATTAAATGGAGTATACGAGTGAATCCTAATATCCCATATAGTTGGGCAGGATTGTTTAAGTTTCTCTTACAAAGAGGATGTGACTCAGAATCATGCTTCTTGCTTACAATTTCTATTTATTAGACGTCATACAGTTATCCATCTGCTACACACAGATTCTGTGATGGCCATTCTGTGTTTGGGCCAGAGATGTTAAACAGTTTGCTCCTAGTCACCCATTAGCAATTTTCTCCTCTTAGTGATAGCATTTAAACTCCAGCTGAATAAGACAATGAAATTGTAACCAGGTGCACTACTGTGAAGATATTGGAATGTGAGTGCCTATTTCTGATGCTGGTCTATTGATGGCAGTTAGGAATCTCACTTATATAGCACTGCTGCCAAACAAATTCCCTCCTTGAACTGCTTGATTTGCTTTGGGGATTGATAGTGGAACATCCATGTCTTTTGGTGTTGGGTGACTTCATTCCTCTGGCCATTGGGGCTGATTTGGATAAGGATTGGGAGTTTATGCGCACAGCAACAAACATGGAATTATTTCAGGCTCTCTAAACTCCAACACATGTAGGCAGTGTCCAAACGTATTGAAGGATCTGGAGATGGAAGTCAAATCATGCCCTGGTCAGGTTGCATTTTATTGCCTCCCTTGAACCTCCACAGGGAAGTGAGACTTATTTTGATGCTCTTCTCCAGGCATACAATGGATCCAACCAGTTTCTAGAATTGCTTGGGAGTTTCTATGAATGGCTGGTACCAAGAAGAAAGCCAGGCATGATTTTGTTATTGTTGCCCAATGTCCTATTTATGAGGAACCTTGGTTTATTGAAGCTCTTCTGGAGATGAAGCATCTGAAATGATGCCTCAAACATGGATGGAGAAAGTTTAGAATGGAATTTGATTGAAGTTTGGGCTACAGTGAGCTATGCATGTTTCCCTCTCATCCCTTAAATCATCAGACACCTGTCATTCATTGGCCCTGAACAGAATTGTGAACTCTCTTCTGATGAGGAATCCATCTTGCAATCCCTCAGCTGCTGATGCAACCAGTTTGCATAGCATTTGACTGATGTCACTCAGACCTGTTGTAGCCTTGTCTCCGCATAGGCTGTCTATAACAGTGATTGTTTTATTTTTATGTTATCAGCCGGTTATTTTTCATTGTGGCAGCATTCCAATATAATAAGCAAACAAATAAATAACGGTTAACTCTCAATTGCAGGATTACATCTTGATTTATTTTAAAACTCCCTATGCTGTAGAATTTCAATAATTTCAGTAAGGCCCATGTTACTGTTATATTGCATTTATTAAGATGATCCTTACTAATCGATGAAGAACTTTGAATTTCATTATGCATGGGATGTATCAAATACTTTAAATCTTGGATGGAAGTCATGAGTTCACTCCACCAATAAACTTTTCTTTTCAATGTAATGCGAAGTCAGTCTAATGATTTTGTGTGATTATGATCTAATGAGTTATTTAAAAACTAACCTATTTTCTTCCTATGAGTATTGTATTATACATACTATATAATTTCTTATTTTTTAAAAAAATCTTTGTTCTTTTGTGCCTGTCTCTTTTCTCCTACATGAAAGCATTCTTTGAAAGGAGGCCCTATAATTGTACTTTTATAAGAAGGCAGAGGTATTTTTTTAGTGGTGGCCTTTAGAGCATCCTGACAATGACTAAAATAAAGATCAAGGCTTGCATGCCATTGCTTCTTTTAATTGTGCCTAACTTTTCATCATCCTAAATCAGGTCTATTGAGAAAGATGTGCCACAGTCAAGCTACTCACATTTTAGACTTGAGGCACAAAATCAGATGAAAGAACAGAGCCTGAGAACATTTGAGAAACAGAGAGAAGCTCTGTTTTCTCTGCAGACTCCCCCTTGTTGGATCATACAGAAACTATTGATTATATTTCAAAGTCCTTCCACCCCCTTCTCTCTACTCATATCAATGCCTATGACTTCATCTGTCTAGAGCTGTCTAAAATTCAAACGGATTCTTGAAATATGGGAGAAAAGGTGTTTTCACTAAAAGTGAACACCTCACTCTTTCTTAAATTACAAACATATGCACCTGTCCTTAAAAGAGAATTCTTGCTCTGTAAATTGGGGACACACTTATAATGGTGAATAACTAATAGTTACGATCCAGTAGACTTATTTTAAATGTGATTATAATTGCAGTTGAAATAAAAGAACTCCTTAAGATACAAGTAAGTAATGTTGTCTTCGGCATTCTATGCACAGGGTACGATTTTAGTATCACTGAAGTTTGCTGCGGTTAAGCACAAAGAGCCTATACTAGCCAAGAGTTTAGGATTACCTCAGTACATTAGGTACATTAGATCTGCCTTCAGATCTAGTCTTTCTCATTTAATATTAAAATTATGATTAACATAATAATGCCAATTGGATTCATTAGACATTGTGAAATATCTTCAAAATAGAAGAGTTTTTGAATCATTTGTTGTTTAGAAAGATTGTATCCTTGGTGAATATGAGTGCTTCCGCTGCAGAGCTTTGTTGGTTTTGTAATATAATGTATTTCTAAGTACGTTTCTGGTTCATGTGCACAGCTGGTTTTGATCAGTCACCTATGAAAAGGAAGTTTCAATTAGTGCTGATCCCAACCTTTTCTCAAGATAGAGTTTTATGGCTGCTCCACCGACAGACTCTTTGTTCAAATATCACTTAGGAGCCTGAAACAAAACAGCCAGAAACGGTGAGTCATTTCTGTAAGAATTCTGCTTTGTTGCAGAGGTCAGGCTCTGCCAAAACCATAAGAATTAGCTAGCCAAATTGAATTAGTGGTTGAAACAGATTAATTTATACTAGATAAATGTTATTGTGGCCCTGTGGGCAAGTACTTAGGTCATAGGCTTTATGAACTATTTGCAACAAGAGGGCTTAACGGCTGTAAATCAGCCTTGGCACATACCTTTGGAAAATATTTACAGCTTCTTGCTTTCCCCTCATTGCCGGCCATCCTCATTTTGCACACGCTTTGCAATATTTAACACTCACATGCACACATAGCAGATTAATAGTTTGTGTAGACCCAGACAAAGTCTAGTTGAGACATGGCTATCTATTATGCGTGTGGCCCTTTCCACAGGCAGCTGTGTATTTATCATTCCAGACAGTTCTCTGTGGGTACAGAGTTCTGGCTCAGCCCCAAGATTCAAAGCAATGCAGCTGTGCAGCAAATGGAAGCCCTGTTGTTTCAAACACACACATACAACCAAGCCCTGACAAGGCTGTTTCTCTTCTGGGTTGGAATTAAATCCACTTAAGGCTGGACTATTTCTAGAGGCAGGAGAAGAGAAATAAGTGGTTTCAGGCTGCAAATTGTGGCAGCAGAAGAGAGATGCCAGGAGAGAATTATGCACAAATGATAGTGTTTAAACTTGTTTTTATCTCTTTCAGGATGCTGTTGCCAAAAACCTGACAGGGCCTCATTGTCAGGGTTTTTCATTGTGAGGACACTGACTGAACACACTGATTCAGTCCATAAATTAAGAAATAGTTACACAGTTCTTAGGCACAAACAGGTGCCAACACATTTTCAGGATCTAGCATCATGCCAAGAATGATGAAAACTGGCTTCAAACAAGGATGAAATATCTGCATCTGGGACTTATGCATAGGATTCTCAAATAGGGAGCTCTAGATAGCTCTTTTGTATTGTGGGTTTTGTATCCTGCTTTTGATAGCAATTTCAAGCTGCTGGCTGCTGTAAAATCCATTTGGCTGAGATACAATCCTGATACTGGCATATGGCAGCTTCAGACAAATCTCATCTTTTACCTTTGCTGATTCCCCTCCTCATTTTGGATGGCTTCAATTCACCATTTTGGATGGCTTCAATTCACCATTTTGAATGTCTGAAGCAAAGCAAAGTGAATTTCATTAATACCTCAAAACCTCAAAGTTCTATAGGAAATATATATTTAAGGTCCTGTGCCTATTTAGGAGCTTTTGTTTCATCACAACTCCTCACCATCCCTTCACTCTATTTTTGCTATATCCTAGTTTTTGGATACTATGAGATACTTTAAAAGGGTAGCTTTCCATTTGCCATTGCTAACAAATAAACCTTTGGGTAGAGTAGGTCTCCTGAAAGAGAGTGTGTCATACAATATTTTTCTGAGCATCCATCATTCATGAAAGCAGTTACAGAGAATGCAATGATGGTGTGTCATTGCATAATGGTGATCAATGTCTAGTTCATTAAATATATTTGCTGTTGTTAGTCACGAAGTTGTGTCCAACCCATTGCTTCCCCATGGACAATATTCCTGCAGACCTTCTGGTTCTCTATCATCTCCTGGAGTCCATTTAAGCTCATGCCTACTGCTTCAGTGACTCTATCCAGCCACATCATTCTCTGCCGTCCCTTTCTTCTTTTGCCCTCAAGCGTTCCCAGTATTAGGCTCTTCTCCAGTAAGTCTTCTTTCTCATTATGTGGCCAAAGTATTTGAGTTTCATCTTCAGGATCTGGCCTTCTGAAGAGTAGTCAGGGTTGATCTCCTCTAGGACTGACCAGTTTGATTGCCTTGCAGTCCAAAGGACTTGCAGGAGTCTCCTCCAGCACCTAGTTCAAAGGCCTCAATTCTTCCTTATGGTCCAACATTCACAGCCATACATTGCAACTGGGAAAACCATAGCCTTGACTTTTGTTTTCAGGGTGATGTCTCTGCTTTTTAGTATGCTGTCTATTAAATATATGCAGTTTCTTATTTAGTTTCTTTAGTGGTTTTCCTAAAGCCACCCAAAATTCACCTCTCCCCAAAATTGGCAATAATCCTGAAGTATACCCAGAATGAGTATCTGTTGTATTAGAATGTATGTAAAGCTAATAAACTTAATTCACCTTAACAAAAGACTAGAGAGAGCAGAACAAAATGTTCTATATTAACATTTAACCCTTTACTGTCTTACATTGCTACTAAATCAGACAAGGTCATTTGCCATGGAGAGCATTAATTTGGGTTTGTGATATTCTGATGTCATAAAAACATAAATCTGCAATCTCACTGTTCAGACACATCATATCATGGCCTTTTAATAACACAGAATCCATTAATTGTTTATAGCTAGCTCAGTATGAAGGTATTCAGTTCACATATTAAGATGCAGATTGAAGTCCTGTCAGAGATGAGATTACAAAAAGATGAAAAATTGGAATGAAATACACAGAATTATGAATTTAAAAATAATGCATGGTTTGTTGGCCTATTGTGAAGGGTTGTGAAAATAGCCTGAAGAAGAGCAGGAAAGCCATTGTCAACAGTCAGGTAAGGGAAATATCAGTCCAAAGTAGAAATGGAATTGAAGAAACCATGTCAGACTGGACAATCCCTTGTTCTCATTATGATAAAGGCCGGGAATGAGAAGACATATTAAAAGTTGCAAGATTCTATTACTGTAACCTATAATTAATATTCATAAGTTTTGTGTTCAAGTCTGATCTACTGTGGATGGGTGACACATAGACAGCTATTGGTTTTAGTGACGACAACTCAACAATGAAGAATCCTCTGGATGTTTGGTACCTACAGAATATTCTGGGACTCCCAAAATCCAGATTGATCCAAGGCTCCGCTAATCACTTAGATTTGGGATTTAAATTTTTGCAATCTTTTGAGCCTGGAGGAACCCTTGAAATGTTTTTTTGTGTTTGTGGAACCCCTATAAATTCAGGGTCAAATACAGATCAGATTTCACAAAACTATATTATTTTCATGTACAGCCCTGTATACATACATTAACAGTGTTCATAAATTAAAAGCAAAGAACAAAACTTTTTCCTTTCCCCTGCCTCCTTCATCTCCCTGCCTTTGTGGTGGTTCCTGCTGTCACTGGTGCCTGGGCCAGCCCAGCTCTGGATTTCCTGCATCCTGAAATGGAGTCTCTCCAGGCTACTGCACCCATCATAATGTATTTTACATTATTCTGATGTACTAGATGTAACTAGAAGGAGAGGGGGGTGAATGTGATGGAGAAAGAAGGACTCAATCTTATTTTATTTTATTTCTGTTTTTATTTTTAAAAAAATTAAAAAGAAAATTCCGGTGACAGAAGATTTTTGACTATCAAAGCATTTGCCTTATTTAGAATGAAATGAATTTCTACTTTGATATATATATATTTAAAAGGTTCAAAATATATATTGAAGTGTATATTTTAATTCCAGAGTTTTAGCCAAGAATCATATTGCAACAGTTATACAACTGAAAAATCTAGATCTAGAACTTCTACTTTTCTATACGGTGCTTCTTACTAGTTCATTTTTTCAGCTAAAAGTTTCAGCTAAACTGTGATGACAATTGGTAAAACTTAGCATCTTCTTTCTACTATATTAAAAAAAGTCATATCATGTTGTTTCATCACACACAAAATACAATAAAAATCTATATTGGATAAAATATGTATTAAGCTCACCCAAAATAATTCAAAATAGCATGAAAAATTTTCAGCTCTCCAAAATTCTTCATCAGACGAGGAAGAGACAATGGGAATCAAAACAATCTTAAAAAATAGATTGGATATTTCAGGTATGAGCTTTGCAGTTCAGACTCGGTCTCCAGATAGCATTTATAGACTGAGAGCATTGCTAGTAGTAGGTGTAATTGGTGTCAGGTTTCATTTAGTATTAAAGAAAAAGAAAATCGGAAGCAGAAAAGTGATCAGTTTCCAATTCTTTTCTCACCATTAGGAAAGTATATAGCCATTGTTTCTGGCAGAGAAAAGAGAAAAGAAACAGTGAAGTACTCTCCTGACAAATTTAGGTTTTTCTATTAATAGAAATGCTCCACCCATTGGAAAAGATAGCTAATTCCTTCTTAAGGAGAGCACATCCACAAGTGGTATCCCTTGTAAAGATGACCTTATTACTAATTTCCTGAACAGTCTCATTGACTGTTTGCCAATAAACATTGGAGTTTGAGGATTATGATTATAGGGTGTTTTTTTTTTTTGTGAGGATGAGTTTATGAGCCTGTGTATTTAACTGGGGGGGGGGGGGTGCAATATAGGATATGAGAAAGGTGGGCAATCTGCAGATTGTACAAATATTTCAGACTTATTTTTTCATTTCTTGAAACTTCTCAAGATCACCCTATCATTATGGCAATTTTAGATCATGTAATAGTTTGTAAGATTTTTTTTAACGAATTAAAGAAGTGTTCTGCTGTCTGAATCAACTGTAGTATTTTGCTTCAACCCACTTCAAGCACTCCTCATCTAAACACAATTAAATCTGGAAATTTGAAGTTACTTTTAAAAAGTAGAATCCTAAATCTTGTAAAAATTGGCTTGAGTCACCTCTGCACTTTCTAGTAGTAAATTGTCTACTAGACAATAACAGCTTCTTATGAAGCAAAGCCATGACATTCAGATGGATATCCAGAATCTTTATTCTCACAATTCAATTGTCAATTGAAGGATATCCCAAGTGCCTCAGACCTTTCTTTCCATACTGCTACAAGCATATAGATTCTCCTCCAAACATGAATTCACAATTTACAGCAGAGTGGCACTGCTTTTATCAAGCACAGAATACCTTTTCTTCATCCATCAGTTGGGTGCCAAGAATTCAGCTTTATCAAGAGACAATGTCTGATGACCACAGAAATTATAGGGGTACAAAGGAAAAGTCATGGATTTCAGCCTTTTATAATCAGAGTGGCTCTTTTCTTATGCCTTTTATTACTGAAAATGTCCATTTTACTGAATTGCTGCAGACTTGACAAAAATAACAGAATACAGAAGCATACCTACCCTACTTTTAAATTATTTTAAAACACTTTTTACTGGATGTTATAGGAATTGAAGGCTGATAAGACCTGCTAGCTTTGGTGACTTGCATCATTACAGTGGTTGAAAACAAACACATATTTATGGCAGCTTTGGGGCAATTTTGATGGGTTGATTTTATATGACATCTGGATCTGATTTTTCCCCCTCACATACTATACATTGGTTGGATGGAGGCAAGAATATTCACATTAAAATCCAAAAGTAGCAGCTGGAAAAGAAAATGGGTTTGCACAAAAGCTTGGCAAGGAACACCTCCCTAATCAATAAATTTCCCCTCCAACACAAAATAGCCTGAGAGATCCTAACTGGAATCTCAATCCCCTGAAGGCACCTTCGTTACTTATAAGTGATCAGCTGCTGCTGGCATAACATGTTCCATTCTGCAGCCTGCACTTGGGGAAACAATAAGATTTTGAACAGCCAGCAAAAGTGTTTAGAAAAAAAGCAAAACACATCATTTTATGTTGTTAAATATCAGATATAAATATTAAAGCCCTTAAGGAGCCACTGCTGAAGCTATATTTGACAAGCTACATTTGACAAGCTACTTTGTGCAAAGACTTTTTCTCTGACTTTCCCCACAAGACAGCTATTGTCAAGGAATTATCAAATTGGAAAAGGCTCTTTATGCTAAGTGAGTCCAGTTCCCTGTTCTGTGCAAAAATCTAAATTAAGGTTAGATGACTAAGACAGTCAAGATGCCTGCCTCCCTGAACATATCCAGTAACAAGAAGCCTGCTGCCTCTCTAGATAATTGATGCCATTTTCACTCTGCTTTCATTGGTAGGGGTTTTTTTGTGTGTGTGACTTTTAACTTTTTGCTCCATATCTGTCCAATCTGAGGTAAAGCTAACCTGAGGGAGTGATATAGTGTCTCAGGGTATCAGTGTCTCAGAACCTGATGCCCCCCAGATATATTGAAATTCTGGGAGAGAAAGTTCAAAATACCTGCATAGTATCAGCTTGGAAAAAGTCTATGTAGATAAAACAAGCTGTTGTTATGAGAGCAATGGAGAGACTATGCATCTGAGACAGGTATTTATTTCTTGCACTTTTGTCCTGATATTCATACATTCCACCGCAGAATAAATAAAAATAAAATGGTAGCTCTGATCAACTGCAAATGTGCTTAATGTGTGAAGAGGTGTTTAATTTCTGAATGAACCTACTCTCTATTATGAAGCCAGTTTTTTTTATTTTTGCAGTGCCCTGACTCAACAGCAGTGACAAAGTAATTTAGTGCAGGTGAAATGGAAAATAGCAATGATCTTAAGTGTCCATGTAATTGTGCAGCTGCTTGAGAAAGCAATGTACTTGTTATACGAAAGCTAGTGAATTATTGTAGATACTCTTTAATAAAATAATCACCTCATGAACAGAAGCACTGGAGTGGGTTGTTATGACCTTTAATATATTTTCATCCCAATCATTGTGTCAAGCTTTCTTATTGGCAAGGTCACCAAGGGCAGAAGGGATGTTGAGGAGTTTTTTAATGTGCTTATTTCTATCGCAGAATGCCGTGCTATCATTCCTGTAGGGAAATGGTAGTTTCAGATTCAAAAGGCACCAATAAAACTTGGTTTAAATTCATACAATGTCCATCTGCTTCTTGAAAAGCAATGCAATTTACATACCTGCAACTCTGTGCAACAACATATTAATTTCCAAAGTAATTATGAAATCCTCGTAAGCATTATAAAATACCAGCATTACAGACACAATAACAATTTTACCACTATAAACAAATGCCCCCATACCAAATGTGATCCCATTCAGAGCAATTCAGAACACGGTTTACGTCATCTCAAAAAATATATACATGACCCCCCCCCTCACCCATCACCCCTTTCATCAGCCCCGGATACAATTTAAGGCTAAAATTTAAAATTCAGCTTCAAAATTCAAATCTCTATATCTCCTTTATAGTTCCTTATAATTGGAGATAAAAGTTTTAAGAATAATTCTGTTTCATGTTTGTAGAAATGAATAATTCTTATTGTAATTGAAAAAAACCAAACCTCTTTTATTTTATGCTATTTCTGAGTGAACGAATCAGGTTTATCATGTTTTATATGAAGTTCATGGATAAATTAAACAACAGAATTCTTTCAGATGGCAATCTCCTTATACCAATAACTTTTCCATTTCTTAATTAGTGAGCACTGCTTTCCAACTTTGAGGTTTGTTAACTATTGTTATTTGGCTGGAAGTTTCTCAGGCGAAACAGATATGAACTACTACATGTAAGAATCTCCCATCTGCATGAGAAAATAAATGGCCATGTACCAACCACGTTTGTCCCCTAGCAAACCAAAACCTCAATGATTGATGAAAGAATCTTGAGTTGCAGATATATTATAATAAATAAATTGAAATACATTTCAGGATGAAAAGCATGTGTTTCTTTCTTAGATAAACTATACCTGAAATGTTGCCTTTATTACTTCAATATATACTATATAAATAATTTGATAAAACAAATGATTACTATTACAACAACCAGACTTCTGTTTTCTTATTTAGACATTATAAAATCAAATATTAAAATGAGAAATGGCATATGTGGTATTATGGATCCAAGGTTTTTTTGTAATTTTCCCCCTAACTGTTCTGAACTTGTACACTTTTGTATTTCAAGATGTCTGCTAATTATATTAGACATTCATTTGCTGGGAAAGAAGTAATACTTCTGCTTCATGAAGATATTTTAGATTATTTGCTTTAGTTTCAAAGTTGTCCATACAATATATGTATTTCCTATACAGTTATGAAGTTAATAGGGCATATACATAATGTATATGTTACTACTAAAAAGTGTTATCTAGAAAGAAAATGAAGGAGGAAATGCATTTTCCACTTGTAATGCATTTCTGGGATTAACTACCTTGCTAATACTTTGATGGCCTTCTTTCATTCTTTGAGATAATGTTGACAATTAGGCAGTTTACTAACACTTAGGCAAATAACTCTGACAGCAATTCTATGCTAGCATTTTAAATGGATTATCTGAGATATTCCCTCTTTCCCAAGAAAAAACACTATAAGACTGTACAGTGGGAAGCCTTTCTTCTTTTTTAGCTGATAAATGCAGGTGTTAACCCATTAACATTTCTAATCCAGTTTGAAATATTGTGAAGTTTCAATTTATAAAAGTTAACATAAAACTTGGTGAGGATAACTGCTATGCTAAAATTAGAACTACATGCAAGATCAAACATATCCTGGGCTTGCAATTAAATCTATAATTATGCATTTTGATGAGTTTTTCAAGTCTCTATAAAGTGGCTGTCTAATCAGAATTCAAATTACTTTGTCTCCAATTGTATCTGTATTCTGCACAACACACTGCAAGGTTGGCCCTCTCTTAGATTGCAGCTGGCCCAAGTATGATTATTCTTTTTTTATTGTTACTGAAATTTCTATCTTCTTTTTCAGCACAAACTTCAAAACTGTTCTTGCATATAGAAAGGACACATAGCCAGCAGCCGTCCCCATGACTTTAGCCTTCAAGTATGTTACCAAGGGGCCTGTGGTTTGACCGAATGGAAGTTTCATCTGTCAACAAATTGCTCTAAATAGGATTAGGATCAAAAGCTATTTCATTTGCATAAAACTATGTAGTTTTCACAATGCTGCTGGCCTGAGTTGCTATCGAGCCATAAAAAACTGATAACTATGCTTGTAATTCATGTTTGGCAATCCAGACTTACAATCAGTGAGTTGTTCTGAATATCATCAGAAAATATAATGTGGAATATATATATTTATATGAACGTACCAAATAATCTATATTTGGCCTAGATTTGTTGTTGAGTCACTAAATTGTGCCCAACTTTTCATACCCTATGCACCAAAGCATGCTAGGCCACCCTGTCCTTCACTGTCTTGTGCAGTTTTCCCATATTCATCTTCATTGTGTCAATGTCACTAACTAACCATCTCATCCTCTGCTGTCCCCTTCTCCTTTTGCCTTCAATTTTCCCAATATCAGGGTCTTTTCCAATGAGCCCCAATTAGCTGGTATTTGACTTCAGCTTCAGTACATGTCCTTCCAAAGGCTAGATGTTGATTTTTTTTTATTTTCATTATTTTATTTTGTAATGCAGAATTGACTCTACCAATGATTCATTTCTTGGAAAACAATTGCGAATGTAGCTACTCCTAGTTTCTAAAAAAAAAAAAAAACCACCAGCTACTTACAATGCCAAGAGATAATGAATTAATTGGGAGATGAAATTCTACAGCCTCACCATGACTGCAACATAAAAATTAAAAGCTTAACTCTGTAATTCTGTAGGTTGGAGGTGTGTCGGATATTTTTAAAGTGCAAGGATCTGCAAGGTCAGGCAAGGACAAAAGAGAAATGATGTAAAGTAGGATCAGAATGCCATAGCCCTAGGATAGCCCTAGAATCAATGACAGACTTTAATTATCTTAATTTAACTGTTAGAATGTTTTTTTTAATCTTTTTTTATTTTGAAATGTTTGCCTCAAGAGTGAATTACTCTTATTAGATGATTAATGTTCATGTCTTAACATTCATGTCTTCATGACAGATTAATCTTCTTGTCTTATTTCTAATACCTCTCTTGTTCATCCCTCTTTTGAAATCATATTTGTGAGTTGTGTAGCTTCCAAATCACAAACCATAATCCCAAATACTATCACATTCTGGAGACTCAACTCCCAAACCCCATTCAGTCACCAATTAAGCCAATGTGTTTAGATTAAATTGATTAAATTCTAACTACATTGTAAATAGGGTTGCAACTGGGTGACAATTTCTTTCCTAGAAATTCTGGGTAGTATACTCAATCAGATCAGATTAAACGAGGTTCCCTTGATACATGAGAAAACAGCTTCAGTTTTCTAATTTGTGCCCTATGGTTGTCTGTACTTAAATGTGATATTAAGGTCAAGGTCTTACATGGTCATCTTGCACACCATAAATTCATTACTCCGCTTTAATTCACAAAGCAATGCAGCTGAGAACAAGCTGTTTTACCTTTCAACCCTGAGTTGCAAAGGGAATCCATCTTCTCTTAATTTTTTTTTAAAGAATATCTCTAGAGAACAGATTATGAAGAACTGCAGGTTGTGTGATACTTGGATACTCAGTATTTGTATCAAACCCTTCACTTGACCCTCTTCCATTGTTAATGGCAAAGTTGATTATTTATTCATTTATGCAATGCCATCCAAATGCATAGGGTTTTACAAACTAACAATAAACAGGCCCCAACCCAGAGATATTTAGAAACTAACATTTGTCAGGGAGTGGTAACCTACATAGCTATTTATATTTGTTATCCTGCAGCTATAAATCTAATTGTAATTACTGAGATTTTAAATAGCTCTATGATCCTTGCTTTGTTTATAATTATTATTTCTGAACAGTAATACAATTCACTCCCCACACCCTTATTCCTGCCTTTGGCAAATGTAGTTTAGTAAGATGCTTAGGTCACCCTATGAGGTCTCCCATCCTCAGGATTCTGTTGCATGATGGGAGTTTTGCTTTAAGAGGCTGCCATTGCATTGTTTGCAGGAACCATTCAGCTGAAAGACATGCCATAGAGTTAGCCTCAGTTTTTCATTAGCACTGTCGTCCGCCTGTCAATCTTCATATTTACCATGAAGAAAAACCACCAAAACCCCCCCACCACCACCACCGTGTGCTGAATGCTAAAGCATTGTAATGTCAGAGGACCATGAGATGGGTAATGGTTTATGATAGAAATAAATCATTTATAACAGCAAACCTGGGAGAATTGCAAGCTTTTGTAAGAAATATATCTTGCCAGAGTTATAACTGCCAGACTTCTTGAATGCATCATTTGATAAAGCATAGCTTTATTACATATAATCATGTACTGCGACAGGGAGAAGGTTTGTGCATTTCCATATGTTGGGGGGAGGGGCGGAGATAAGACATCATTAAAAGGCAGTTAATTTAGTTTTCCTCTGTTTTTATTAAGAGGTTAGTCTTTTCAGTGTTCTGAAGCATATACATTGATCACTCATCAAATTAACGTGTAAAAAGCAATCTAAAATAAGATACTTGCTTTTGTAAAAGATAGTACTTGAAATGCAGACATTTCTGAATCTAATAATTGTGGTCTCTTCAGAGTATGAATAAGTGAACAATGCAGCATTTCAGTGTAGGAACATTGCTATAGGCTTTGAAAATAGCCTGCATAATCACTACAGCAAAAAAGATTTTATTGTTTTTAGAATTGTGTAAACAAAATAATGATTTCAAAGGATACACATACAAATAATTGGGGGGGGGATTCTAAGGGCTTTTGGAAGAAAATAGCACTCTAATTATAATCATAGGAGGTATGTCAGTAATTTAAGTTCCAGTTTACAAGATAATGTGGCAGATTTGCACATGGTTCTACCTCAAAGAAGAGCAACATGGGGTAGATAAAGCCAATGCTGACATTAATCCTGCTTCAGTAAAATCCACCTGCTCTCATAATTATTTATGATTATTATTCTGAATATTATTACAGTGCCAGAATTAATTATGTACTAGAATAAAAGCAAAATGAAAGATTGGGCATTATTTTAAATAAATAATGCTACTTATACTTTATTCAAATCCAAACCATTGGGAAAAATGTAGATCAGGCCTGTCAAACGGGCAGCTCGGGGGCCAGATGCCATGCCCACAATGCAAGCCACACCCACAATGCAGGCCATGCCACCCTGGCTTTCCAAAGGCAAAAAAACACCACAATATATCTGATACGTCACGTGACAAGATCAAGTTTGACACCCAGGATGTAGATGAACTTCAAAGTCAATCTCTTCCACAGATTTGGCTTTTAGTGTTACAACTACGTGACATCACTGAAATGGGACACCCCCCAAAAAACCCTCCTGATGCATGGAGATAGGTATAGCTAGTAATAAACACACACATACAAATCATGGATGATGATAAATATGGAGAAAGTAGTACATTGGTGATGATTGTTGTTGTTCCAATTGACTAACATGGTTATCTGAGAAAAAAATGGCATGCCATTAAATAACAACAAATAAAATATATTATTATTCCGTCATTTGATTTTCCACTATTAGTGCAATAGGTATATATTATCTCAGCTGAAATATTCAGAGGGAAACATTATGAAGCATCTTTTTTTCCCTTGCTGTTGGCTTATTTAATGTTTATGTACTCCTTTTTGCAAGGCTTGTCTGGAAAATAGCATAACCTGTTTCTTCCCCCAAGGTCTCTGTTTTAAAATACTTTGTGAGGTCAAAGCATAAGAAGTACAAACTTCTGGCTCTGTACTATAATTCCTTCATCTTCTGCCAACTATCACTCTCTAGAATATGAATGTAAGGGATAAACATAATACATGGAGTTCAGATTAGTTTCTCAAAGACCTCTATAATTACTGAAAGGATGCCAATATTTATCCAAATGGTTACAAGGCTTAGGATTTAATAACCTTTTAAATGCCTAACCATTCTTTTGTAGTCTTCCTATTTATTAAGAAAACATTTGGTAATAATTTTCAGGGATAGTAGAAATGTATTTATTTAACTCTTTCCATTAAATAAACATCATTTGAACCAGCACTTCAGAAGCACCAATCTTATTTCACCTAAATCCAATTTATTTTTAGTTTGGTGTAGATAGTCCTGCGATTGACTTTCCTTTTTGCAATTCTTAAAGTCCCTTTGGTCTTAACTGTTGAAAATGGATAGATGAAAACTCTAGCCTTTCTGAAGTGAGGAACAAATGCTATGGTGCTGACCTTACGCTATTTCAGGCTTTTTTTTAAAAAAAACAAAACAAGTAATGCTTTCTTTTTAAATTAAAAAAAGAGCTGGTGCCAGTCTTTTGCAACTCTCTCTTCTTCCAAATTTTAAATGCAAGTCTTGTGTGGTTATATTTTCAATATTAGATATGTATTTCAGCCATTAACTACCAAAAGGCTTCCACCTCTGAGGCAAGGTAAATTTATGCCCACCTGAAATAAATTTTATTGAACTAAATTGGACTGATTTCTAAGTTGACACATACAGAGCAGTGCTTTTTATATATCTAACTTCCAGGGTTCCTACTTTCAGAAATGAAATTCAATCACTACCAAAAACATTTTCTGCTAGGTGTCCTGTTGCTGATAATTAAGTAGGTCATCTAAACCAAGGACACAGACAACATCCTTTGGGAGTAACTAGCTGTGGATCAGTTTAGGTCTGCTTATAATTCTATTATTCTGCTTATTCCATGTAGAAGTTATTTGTGCCTGGCATATGAACAATACATTTAACTCAAATAAGACATGGACAGGTCTTTACTGTATTACTTGCCAGGACAAGCCAACATTCATGGCAGAGCTACCGCAGCCTTATGACTTAGTTTGTCAGTGCCAGACAAATTGAAACCAGTGAGGACAGAATGAATGGCATGGTGTAAAGCAATTTAGATCTTCAAAAACGGAAGGAGATGAAGTCACACACTCCTCTTTAAGATTGTCCAGATGTGGTAGGCAGACCCAAAAGGCAGTTCTCAGAGCTAGGTGATATAGGAGACAAAGCAATAGGAGAGTGCACACACTGACTACTCTCTCACCCTTGCTCTCTCCTGAAAGTAGATGTTTTCTTTGGTTCAGTTTGCAACTGAACAAAAGTAAATTGAGAGCTTTTAGATCAGGTGTCATGTGATGTATTGAGACTTTTTCTCCCATTCGCGAAACTGGGCATGGGCATCATGGACGCATCTGGCCCACAGGCTGGGAGTTTGACAGCCCTGTCCTAGATGATACTAGGGGAAGAAGAATAGATTTCACTTCAGAGATTGGAGAAATGGAATCAAATCCTGAATTTAGGAGCATAGTTCTTCCATGGCTTTAATTCTAATCTTTGAATGTATTTCTTCTATATAATATTAGACAGTTTAATCTCACCCACTCCTCTTTAAATACCAGGAGTATCCTTTGACTGAGGTGTCACAGTGGTTAGAATGCAGTGCTGCAGGCTACTTCTGCTAACTGCTGACTGCCTGCAGTTTGGCAGTTCAAATCTCACCAGGCTCAAGTTTGACTCAGCCTTTCATCCTTCCAAGGTCAATAAAATGAGGGCCAGATTGTTGGGGACATTAGGCTGACTCTGTAAACCGCTTAGAGAGAGCTGTAGAAAGCACTGTGAAGTGGTATATAAGTCCTAAGTGCTACTGCTATTCCTATTGACTGAAGATAAGAAAAACTTCAGAGCAGTATTTATTAACTCAGCATTCTTAAGATGTGTGAGTACTGTTAGGTAAACTCCCCGTTGGAGAGTGAGTACATTTCAGCAAAGTGTTGTGAGAGTTGTGTTGGATAACACACAAACCAGCATACAGACACACTGCAGTTTAAATAGGCTTTTACTTTCATGGAAATAGTGGTGTCAGAGTCCATCAAACAGTCCAAGTCATACATGGATAATTCAGTCAGTCATCAATGTCTTTCAGTTAAGGATAACCCAAATAACATAGTCCAGTAACATATAATCAGTTCGGTACAAAGTTTGCTAACAGTTGCAAAACTTACAATAGCTCACGGCACTTCCAGATCAGCCCAGCATCTAACAAACAGAGAGCTAACAGTCATTCTGGCTGCCTCTTATGGCCAATTGAGGAAACAGCAACCAATCCATTTACAGTATGATTTAAAGAAACAGGTACAACATTGTTACATGATTTATATATTGCCAACCCAACCGTTAGATTATATTCCTAACCAAACTCAACTTTCAGAATTCCAGAGCTAGTGTAAAGTTGCTCAGGTTGAGAAATGCTACCTTAGATAATGGAACGAAAAGAAATGGGCCAACATTCTCTTTATGAGAACCATGAATTTTCCAGGATTTATTTCTGTTCTTCCCATTTTTCAGATTGCTGCTCACACAAATAACATGACCAGCAACCCTTTCAACATGAGCATCTGTGGGGGCAAGAGATACAGAGGATTCTCTGTACACAATTTGTGTCATTTGCACGATAATATCACCACATATGTGACCTCTTTAAAACTCCAATGGAGCTTCTAACAGAAAACCATTTCTTCAGCTTCCTGCCTCTCCTACAACCTTCCTTCTGTTCCTTAATGCATTTGTAATGGATTTATTTTTTCTACATTACATACAATATTTATTCTAGATGTTGCATGCCTTTACATACTTATTGAGTATCATGTTCATAGATAGCCCTGCTAGTTTGTCCAGATGGTATATTCATCTCTTGCCAACTCTGTTTCCAGCTTATTATTTTATTTAACCCAAATCTCTGGAATTGCCATTAGAGTTCATAAACAGAATGGAAAAGCTCCATATCCCTCCCTGTTGCCACCCTCCCCCTGCCCTGGTTTAATAACTTGGCTGCATGGAAAGCAATTTTCTCCCCCTCCTCCTTACAGAGCATTAGCAGTGCTGGAGTGCTTGACCTAGCAAATTGTCAAGAGAGTTTAGCAGTAGAGAGATGGTTATAGGAAATGTAGCATTTGGAGAAACATGGATTTCACAATATTCCATCCTGGCTTTTACTATTTTAATGCTGGAACTTATACAGCACAAATGCTCAGCTTACTTTCAACTCCACCTTTAAAAGAAATAGATGGTAGAATAGAAAGAAAATTTGCACTATTCAGCTATATTTATCAATAATGACTAAATGGTGTGCATTGTTGGAAATTTTCATATTTTTAGCACTGGCAAGTGCTTCATTAACTTCCTATGAAAAATGGGGAGAATGCAAAAAGAGTTTGGGTTTATTTATTTTACAATAGATATATCTGTCCAAATGCATTCAAGATATAGGGTACAATAATCTCAACACAAAAACTAGTTAAGCAATTGGAAGAAGATGTTACACTCATGTAAAGATAATAACATCAATAAAAATCAAATATGTCATTTAGTTATAATAAACTAAAGGCCAAATACTTAGTGGAACAATCCTGTGTTGGCTAGTTTTCAAAATGTGTGTAGAGTAGGGGCATCTTTATCTTCATGGGTGAGAATTCCATTTTCTATGGACTTTGCAAGAAGTGGATTGCAAAGATCCCTTCTGGATGACTAAAATAGATTAGATTTGATAATGCAAGGTGCTTCTGATATATCACGGGATTGCACCTTATAAGACATTTAGCCCATCATCCCAATCATGTTCTTATAGAAATGCTTTTAAATAAAATCCGAACATCATGTCATTTCTCTAGTTTTTTTCAAAGTCATCCCTAGGACTCTCTAAATACCAACACAGCTTATTGTAATTTGGTTTCTTGAGAGGTGGGCAGTGTTTCTAAACACCAAACTATAGCTACCTGTTGTCTTTAGTTTAGGAAAATGTTATTCTTGTAAATTCACAAGGATAGCATCTTTTGTATTCCATTTTTCCATTCTTTCCATAAAGGAAAGAATACTAAAAAAAAAAAAATCAGGCAGATCAGATGATATGGCAGACAGGCATCCACAGACACACTGTTCCACGTGTATCACTTTGCGTAATTCTGGACCACAGGAATCCCTTGTTTATGATAGAGTGCAATCATTCCAACTCAACGGTAGTTACCCTTGAACAAAACTGAGTGGTATTAGATTTGATTGTTGAGTTGTAATTTCATTACTTGATTGAACAGAGATTGGATTTCTGACCCAGCTTATTGGTATTTGTCTAGAAGAGTACATAAGTTCTCCTCAGTGGTGGATTACCAATTTGTTTTACTACTGATTTGGACACCCAATGTTTTCTGCACATGCACAGAAAATGCCAGGCAGGTGGGTTGAGCCTCCCATGAAGCCGCTACTACCAGTTTGCCCAATCTGGGCTAAACCGAGAGCACCCAACCTCTGGTTCTCCTGCTGAGCAGGGAGTTGAAACTAGAAGATCTTCCAAGGTCCCTTCCAACTCTTGTTATTTTGTTATTTAGCAGGCAAAATGAGCGTGGTGTGGAAAAATCTGCTTAGAACAATGAGGCCACCCTGGTTTGCTTCTACTATTTGGAACTTAACCTGTTGCTAAGTGGTAGGTAGGGGACCTAGCAAGGGGGGGGGGGGTATCTTCAGGAATCTCTGCAGAAAGGGTTAAAATAAACATGGTAATCTGCAGCCATGCAACTGAAGCCTGGCATTCACCACAAAAAAGGGATGAAACTTTATTTATGGGTAGTGGAGACTCTCTTTTTGGACCCAATAGTGGATGACCCTAGGGTTTCTATACTGAAATATTGAATATCTTCTGGATAGCCATTAACAGTGTTGAACTACTGCCAGAAAGCAGCATGAAACTTGACTTAAAAAAGTTAGAATATATTTGATGTAGTGATTTTTCAGACTGATAGCATAGAACCATACCATTAGTGTTATTCATGCATCTTAGAATTCACTGAATAATTTGTGTTGGAAGGAATGGATAAATAATCTTTCAAAGGATACATTCAAAAGATTTTGACCAGCACTCAGACTTTATCATAAAATAAAATATAGGTAACTATAAGTACATTCATTTGTCAACTAATTATCAAAGCAAATATATTAAAGCATTTCACCGTTTCGGTTAAGACACTTTTTATTGATATGCATAGAGCTTAATGCAGAAACAGATAAATATAAATGCTTTGCTTCATAGGAGCCTCGTGGTCGATTTTTAAGCATGCTTTGGCTAATATGTATGTCTATGATTATCTTAGACTTTTATTTGTATATACTTTCATTTGTGTCTGGATGTCTTCAATTGTATTTGGCTTCAGGGCTGAAATAATACTGCATATACTTGTCAGTTTCTATATTCATAGCATGCTTTTGAAAGCTAGTATTATGATTATGAATTTTAGTGTGCTTGAAAGGATTTCTAGAGAAGTGGAGTGAGACCATTCAGAAGCCGACCATCAATGAGGTCGACAATCAAGACTTTTTTGGGTGATTTCAAGACAGTCATGACACATCATCCAATTAATCTCATAAATAGAGTGAATCAGATTGAAGAAGGAGCCACTGAGTGCATTGCCTTAAAGTACTATTGGGAGAAAAAATTCAGAAACAAATATATAAGAGAGAGACTATATTTCATCAATGTTCAGCCTATAGTACAGTATGTATAGTAGTGTAATAGTGCTACAGTATGATTTAATGATTATTGCCAGATATAGTTGATAAACACTAAGGGAGTTTCTTTCTGAGCAAAACTGAAGCACTGATACTGCTCTCCTTCATTCTCTTTGTGGTCGGTCTGATATTGTGAACTACTATGTATTGCTGATCTGCTGATGTTTGTGAGCTCTTGTGTAGAAAGTTTTTTTTTTCTTTTGTAATTACTCCTAAGACATTTTAGTGCCAGAGGCAGTGTAGTTATTTACAAAATGGATAATGCTGATATATACATTGTTCCAGCAGACAACCAAGTGTCGGCAATCCCAAACTTTTTGTAGCTTTATGAACAAATTAGTCAGTTTATAACTTGCATCCAAAACAGATTTCATTACACATCAATAGCAATTGTAACACAGGCTAAGCAGTCACTTATGCCAGATAAGTTTTATCTTCGCTATCTTCCAAAGATCCTTGGAGGAAAACATCTAATATTCCCATTTTAGGATTGGTAATATAAATTCATTCATGCATCATTCATTCTTCATTCATTCATTCATTCATTCATTCATTCATTTTCAAAATAATGCTAGATAAGAATACAGTAACTCCTGAACATGATTGCTAAAGTTAGTAAAATATGAATATATGTCACATTAAAAATTGTAAAACAACAATAGCTAAGTTTTAATGATCTTTTTTTTAAAAAAAAAATTACAACTGTCCACTTTACTAAATCAATTAGGTGTTTAGTCTTTTTTATCAAAACAAATCTGTGCAAGTGCAATGCCTTTTTGATATGCTCAAAGAAAAAAATATTTTCAATTATTACCTTCCTTAAGGATTCCTGTGCCATAATTCTAAACCTTTGCTTCTCTTGTGGATTTATCTTAGATTTGATCAAAAAGCAGGAGATAGATAAATAGTGCAGCTTGATCAGAAAAGAAAATGGCCTGTGTGCCCTATACGATGAATAAAATGTAAATGATTGAAGAGATTATTTTATTGCATTTTTAAATTCTATTGCAATACCCAAAGTTGCAATAGCCATATTATAAATAAAATCAGACACAGTAGTCTTTGGGTTTCTGCGCTTCCTATTTAAGCTAATTGAATACAGATACTGTTTTAGCAATGTATGTTAAGCATTTGTGGGATGGAGGTACTTTGGCCTTTTCTATAGCAGCATTATATGGCAAAGAATACTCTTTAGCACTTGGACTGGTGATTTCTCCCCCCCCCCCCAAAAAAAAATCTTTTCAGTGGATTTGATATGAATCAGTTATCTGCAAGTCTAACTGCTCAGGATTTACAGCTGCCCATCTCCCAAAATCATCTTTTTGTTTACTAAAACACAACTGCAGTCTGCTATAATTCTGAAGAGACCAACAGAAAGTAGAAGGGATCTGTTTCTGCTGAAATAACATTTCTGATTAAATTTCCATTATCAAGTGACTGTTCTTCTAGGGGAAACAAAAAGTAACTAGGTTGCCATATCTTTTTCACCTTGGGTGAGAAACTAGTCAGAGAGGTCATTTTAATCAGAGAAACAGCCCAGATAGAGAGTTAAATGTGAGCTTCTCTAATGTTTTTCTAGAGTTCCAACTTTGCATTCTTCTCCCCCACGCCCCCGGCTAATAATACTTTGTCATCTAATTTTTATCTTGTACCAATGGGAGAAGAAATGAATAATTAAATACCTCAGTATTCATGAAATTGCCAACTCTATAAGGAGTATATCCTTAGAGTATATGATTCACTCACCATTTTAAATCTTTCTCCACCGATTTGCACTTCTTACTTCTAGCTAGCCATTGTTTCCCAATTTTATTAAGCTTGTTGCAATAAACATTAATTTAAAGATTGTGCTAGAATGTTGTCATTAAATCTAACTTTTATTCTCCAGTAAAAAAAAGTGTAAATGATTCAAATTAGAAATGGAGTTGGAAAGTAGATTGCATGCAAGTTACCACACCCCTCTGTGTTTATGTGTAATATATAATGTAATGCAAAGGTTCATTCCTAGATTTGGGTGCTTATTTAGTCCAGTAAACAAATTTGGGCTTTATTTACTTTTTTTTCGGCCAGGAAACAGAAACAACAATGCCAATCAAAGATTAGACCCCATTTTTAAAAAGAGGCCATTTTCTTAACATCTGTTTTGTCAGCATGTAACTATTTGTTTGATATAACTGAGCCTGCTGTAATTAATTACCTGGCATCACTACTTCCTCAAGATTATTGTGGCAGCATCTGTGCTTTGGAATTGTCTCTCTTGAAGATATCAGACCACCATCCCCATCCCTGATCATTTAAAAAAAGATATTAAAAACTGAGCTGCTTGGGGAGTATTCCAGCTGAGGTCATGACTTGTGTCATCTTTCATCCTTATTTTATTCAATTGCTTATATTTTATCTTAGTGATTGATTTTGATCAGTTTATTGGTCTATAATTTTATGATTTATATCTATTTTTTAACTTTCAATGTACCTTGGATGTTTTTATTCATTTTTCATACTGTTTTATGGAACCTACTAAATCTTTGGGTTGAGGTAGGAGATAAACAAGAGTATATAAATGAATATAATATAAAATAAATATGCTGCAAGTTATTGCTGAAATTTAGTTTACATACAGTACTAGGGCAGTTTGCAACTCCTTAAACCAGCTATATTTTCTGTGTTTGGTTTAAGAGATGGAGGACATAAGGGGTGAGCTAAATGCTCTGAAGGAACTTTTTGCCTTCTAAATCAGTGGTTTGTACAATCTTATTATTGATGATTTTATTAAGAAAATGTGTATGGAGGCTCAACTTACTCTGAGTCTCTGGGCAGATATATCTTTACAAATACTCTGACCTTGAATTGTCTGCTAAAATTCTCTGTAGGGCAAAATTGCCTTTTTTTAAGGCAGAGCAGTGGGTTCACATCTTGGATTGGGACTACATTGTTGAAAACAGAGTTCATATTTGAAATGATGGACTAGATCAATACTTTTTTGCAAAACAATAAAACAAATTAAATATCATTGTCCCAAGAATTATCTCAGTAGTTTTGGTTCTTCTATTTATTTGGCTACCGTCTCAATGACCCTCCCCCTCCAAAAAAAATCCCAGACATGGATTTTAGTGAAAAGAAAAAAGGAGGGGGGGGGTTAAATGGCTACTCTTGTCTTTTGGCTTCTTTGTATATTTTTTAAAAATGTTCAGGACAAGAGATTAAAAAAATGAATTGAAATGGACAGACTTACATTGAAGATTAAACAGAAAGAAGATGCAGAATATTATCAAACATGAACTTATTCTACCAGTGGTTGGAAAAAAATCTGTACTGCTAAGCAAATAAAATAGCACACAACATGATTTTTATTAAGCACTAACAAAATGTAAACAATAGAAAATTAATAAACCTTTAAAAAAGAAATTGAATTGAAGCCCCATTTGGATAAATATATTATCAAAACAAGTAACATCTCTGCTCCTTATAAAATTATCAGAAAATTTAAAACTGAAAATACAAAATCCAATTATGGATGACAAGTACGTGTAATATACCTTCTGAAATCTCCCACTCCAGGCATAGAAGAGAATATATGATATATGCATACCAGGTAAAAAAAGGAAATGTGACCCACAGCGTTGTTCCATTTTGGCCAACTATTTGAAAATCCATATGACCTTTAGAAGAAAGAATAGAATAGAATAGACTTCTTTATTGGTAAAGTATGATTGGACACACAGGAATTTGTCTTTGGTGTATATGCTCTCAGTGTACATAAAAGATAAGATATTCATAAAGAACTATAAGGAACAACACTTAATGATAATGATAGGGTACAAATAAGCAATCAGGAAACAATCATTATCAATATAAATAGTAAGGATACAAGCAACAAAGTTACAGTCCTGCAATCATAAGTGGGAGGAGATGGGTGATAGGAACGATGCGAAGACTAATAGTAACAGTAATGCAGCCTTAGTGAATGGTTTGACCGTGGTGAGAATTATTTATTTAGCAGAGTGATGGTGTTCGGGGAAAAACTGTTCTTGTTTTAGTTGTCTTGGTGTGCAGCATTTCTTGTTGTCTTAGTGTGCAGCGCTGTTTTTAGGGTAGGAGTTGAAACAATTTATATCCATGGTGTGAGAGGTTTGTAAATATTTTCACAGCCCTCTTTTTGATTCATGCAGTGTACAGGTCCTCCATGGAAGGCACGTTGGCAGTAATTGTTTTTTCTGAAGTTCTGATTATCCTCTGAAGTCTGTGTCTGTCTTGTTGGGTTGCAGAACTCAACCAGACAGTTATAGAGGTGCAGATGGCAGACTCAATAATTCATCTGTAGAATTGTATCAGCAGCTCCTAGGGCAGTTTGAGCTTCCTGAGTGGTGCAGAAAGAACATTCTTTGTTGTGCTTTTTGATGACATTTTTGATGTTAGGTGTCCATTTTAGGTCTTGAGATATGATAGAACCTAGAAATTGAATGACTCTACTGTTGATACTGTTTTGTCTAGTTGTTTGGTGTAACCAACATCAGTGGTTACACCAAACATCAGTATTTCTCCTTGAAACAGAGCAAAGAATCCATTTCAGGCTGATAGATAGATGATAGATTGGCAGTGCCAAGAGGTCATGTTAGAACTATTTATGCCACATTCTGCTTATAATCCTAAATAATTACATTCAACTGTTATTTCAGCTATTTTTCTCCAGTGAGGAGTCACCATCGTATCCTTTGTCTCAGTCAATAAAACTTGAATCAGTTCATTCTGTTACACTTTCTCCACTCTGAATCACACAGTAGTTTATGAGATACTGGCAAGCAAAATGCAAGGACAGAGTACCATATATGTAATTAAGTATTTGCATTCAAAATGTCCAGCTGGAATTTTCTTCACAATTATAGCATCACTCTGTTCATCAATGAAGAAGATTGTTTCTCCACATTCATTAGGAAGATGCTTCTAAAGACCTCGACTAACTCATGCCATTTTTGCACCAAATAACTGCATTTGTAAAATAGATGGTTTTCCTTGTCACTTATATAGCCGATGGCAGGTCCCTGCATGTAAGCGCCAGTCAGCATTCTTTCCTTTGGCTTAGAGCACTTTTCAGCGAGTGCTAAAGAATTGCTTTAAGAGCTTGAAAAGCTGTCAGATCCCTGTGAGATTAAATGAATACACTTGCTGGAACAGAAAGGAAAGAGAAATCTGCTTGTTCAGGGCAAGCGTGCTTTGGCTTGCTGCTGTCAGAACAAGCGTAGGTTAAGACTACTGGTAAAGATTTTGAGCTTGTTCTATTTTCCTACCTGCCTAAGTAAAACTGCAGATAATGGAATGCAGTTTTTCCTCACAGCCTCTTAATAGAAAGGCACATGGATGCAAAAAAAAAAACCCTCAGCAAACATCCAAGATGGACGTGACACAGAGAAAGAGGGTTTAAATTGGCAGCAATTTTGCTACAATTTTATTTTATTCAAAACATTAAATAAACCCGCCAAAAAATATAAATAGTGAAATAAAACTAAAGCAAAGCATTAAAAAATGTGAATTAAAAAATGATAAAAGCACATTTATATTCCCTAGTTGAACACTGATAAATCTATTGCAACATCTTTAAATGAAGGAAAGATTCAAATGTACTTATTTACTTATAACTAACAACCAACTTGACTCCCCCCCCAGCTCTAATTTTGTACACAGCAAAACATTTTCTCTATTTCCTTTTTGTAGAAAGTTAGCACTCACCCTCTCCTAGAAGAATGAAATATTTAGGAAATATTAAAAAGACAGAATATTTCTCCTAAAAGAGAATAGAAATCTTAAGACAGAAACTCAGCCTCAGCTCTCCTCCCCCGCAACAAATATTTGGGTGCCTTTGGGACTTAAGACAGCCTACAAAATTACCCCCATAGCCCCCTGGGAGTCCGACAACAAATCAGAATACATTCTTACACAGGTACAGGAAACTCTAAGGTGGGGCTCAAGGAGGTATCAATCAATCAATCTCTCCCCACCCTCCCCATGTGCTCTTTTGCCCAGGACCTAAAACCATGTGGTCCTGTCCACCATTAAACCATCTTTCCAAGCAGTCTCCATGTTTCCAGTGTCTTTCTTCTTATTTGGAACTGAAACCCAGATGGACATTTCTTCCAACAGTTTCTTTCAATGCACACAGATCTAAAACTAAAGAGGACTTAAGCTACTTCTCTCATGAGTGTCACCAATAGCAACTTCAGAACAGAAAACATTCTAAATGACCTTGGTCCACCCTGTAGGAAGAACACATATGAGGCCTCAGGGCTACATGGAAACATGGCCCAAGAGCCCCTCCAAAGATTTTGCTGTCATTTTAATTAAAGGTACATTTAATGTTCTTTTAGTTTAGCCTTACTAAATTTTACCATCCCAATCTACCACTAAAAGTGAAGTCATATTCATCTTAAGTAAGAAATCAATGGGCAGCCTGCGGTTCAGATATAGCTCATAGATTCTCTGCCAGCAACCCAATGTCCAATTTTTGAGCTTATACTTTTAAAATATTTGCAAAGTGCTCTAGGCCAGGGGGTCTCCAAACTTGTCAACTGTAAGACTGTGGACTTCAACTCCCAATTCCTCAGCCAGCAAAGTCCACAAATCTTAAAGTTGTGTGTGTGTGTGTGTGTGTGTGTATGTGTGTGTGTGTGTAAGTGTATGTATGTATGTATGTATGTATGTATGTATGTATGTATGTATTGTGTCACAACCCCTGGTATGCCCAAATAGGGAGAAGCATACTGCTTCCTTTCTCTGTCTATCGGCTCATCACAAGAGACCATCACGACAGAAAGCCATTATTTTTACTGTTGCCTTTGTTATTTATTTATCAGCACAAATGCAACACACACACACACACACACATATATACACACAGAATACATACATACATACATACATACATACATACATACATATATATACCAGCCATACCAATAGAGTATGTATGTATGTATGTGTATGTGTGTGTATGTATGTGTATATGTACACACATACATACATACAATACATACCTATACCATACCTATACCTATACATACTACCTATACCTATATCTATACATATACACATACATACATTACTACATACATACATACTATAGATAATATAATATATATTATATATTATACCAACCCATACCAATATATGGCGACCCATACCAATATATGACCACGCCATAAAGGAAGGACGTCTCCGTAAGAAGTCGTGAATCGTATACAAATGTGTGTTTTCAGCTGAACTGCAACAAGCAGATCTCAGCGTGGGAAGACTGCTAATTGCAAAGCTTGATTGCAACAGCTAATCAGAGTCACAGGGAAAAGAAGTGTTGGGAATTAATTAGGCAAGGACCTTCAGAACAGCAGCGGGAAACCTCTGCTAGTGACCTTTATTTACAGTCAGTTAAACAGAAGTGTGACTAAAAATGCCAAGGAGCAAATCATATTATTAATATTGATTGCTTAAAGAAAATGAATAATTTAGAAGTCATCAGAATAAATAAGCAGGCAAAGAGAAGGAAAGCACATAGTACCTTTTGAACATTCATTTTTCAGTGACCTGATATTCTTAAACTGAGAATTTTCAATTATTTCAAATTATTTTTATTTTATTTTTTTTGCCATCACAAAACATAATTAATTTCATGACTGAGCACGCTTGCCTGTTTCTGCTGCTAAGACATGTTTGTAAATTGCAAAATGGACAAATGCCATCTGGTGCACAAAAGATTCAATATATTTGTAGATATATTACAGCATTTCCTTCATATTTTAAGAATGATAGCAGTGACTGAATGTTCTTTGAAGATACATAACCACCTTTTGAAACCCTAGCTTATATTCACTAAACATTTCCCCATGAATTACTGAGATACCTAACAATTTTCTAAAATATAATAAATTCTAGAAAGTCAAAAGCACATATTAAAAGTAATGATAACAATAAATGCATTTATTGATAGAGTCATTGCTTGCGTATTGTATCATCATGATACTGTAAATTCTGTAAATTAGTCAGGATAGCCAGACTAATTTCAGAAATTAGTCAGAAATATGGCCAGGGATTTATTTTTGGTCATTTCCTTTAAAAATCTTTACGCCAGTTGGTGTACCTCTTTCCTTATTCAGGAAAGAGAATCATATTTTAATTGAAAATAATTATTTGTTTAAGTCACTCTACTGTGGGCAAATCTTGGATGACTTCTACAACCAGACTGTATTACAAACCATCCCTTCCTAATACAGATAGTACTCAACTTACAACAGTTGATTTAATGATTCAAAGTTTCAACAACACTGAAAAAAGTGACCATTTTTCACAGTTACAACCTTTGCAGCATCCCCATCATCATGTGATAAAATTCTGATGCTTGGCAACTGGTTTATACTTAAGACCGTTGCAGCATCCTAGGGTCACATGATCACTTTTTGCAATCTTCCGACAAGCAAAGTCAATAGGCAAGCCAGATTCACTTAGCAAACATGTTACTAACTTATCAACTACAGTGATTCACTGAAAAACTGTGACAAGAAATGTTGTAAAATGGGGCAAAACATTCTTAACAAATTCTCACATAACAACATAAATTTTGGGCTTATTTGTGGTTGTAAGTCAAGGACTACCTGCATATGAATTTAGCCCTTCATCTGGAAATCACTTCTCCAGGACTAGATTTTCCTTACTTTCCTTTAAATAGCCACGGGGTGCTTCAACATCCTCCATAGCCTTTCTAGTATCTATCAACCTATCTCTCTGAGATGCAGCATGTGATAACATCTGTTAATGATGAAGCATGGTCTTTGCTCTATAGATGTGATGGCGAAGCTATAGCATGTATGCCAGAGGTGGCATGCAAAGCCCTCTTTATGGCATAGCCATTGCCATTTGCTCTTCTGGTTTCTGGCGCACATGTCCCAAACACCAGCTGGCCCATGTGCATGTGTGTGCTGGAAACCCAAAGACCAGGTGGCCAGCACACGCATGTGTACCAGCTAGCTGGTCTTTGAGTTTTGGGGTTCCGGTGCGCACATGCGTGCATGCACACTCCAGTTTGGGCACTCAGTGCCAAAAAGGTTCACCATCACTGATCTACACCATATCAAATAAGAGATCAGAAAAGTGCTTCCAAAAAATATATATTGCAGTTAGACAAAGTGGCATAACAAAATTTAATGGTTTTGTTTAACTAGCCTCTTTTAAAATCTGATTTAAGCATATCTCTGCTGACTGCCATCATATGCATATATGAGAAAAACCTTCAGGCTAGAAATACATGAATTGGTCCACCATCCGTTAGATTCTAAATAAAGAGTTTAATGGCATCTTACCCAGTAATATTTTATTGCAGCTAATGGTTTGTGGACCAATTCACGTATTTCTAGCCTGAAGTGTTTTTCTCAGTGTATGCATATGTAGATGGAAGAAAGGTATTAAAATAAACCATGTGTCAAATGATAATGAATTGCAAAGGGAAGAGTCTGACACAATTCAGTTACAGATTAATTATGTACAGAATAAACACACATTGCTAGTGTTGTAAATATTAACTGCACCATATTTACTTCTGAGCATTTTCAAGAATAAATTAATTGGTCCAGCATAGGTTAAGTTTAATATTAGGGGAGAGGGAAAGGCATTAATGTTGTTACAGAATTTTTGTTGTTCTTTTTCTGAAACTACATTGTTTCTCAGCAGCCTTGGCTGTAGATCTAGTTCTTTAAATGCAACTTCATATTCAAGAATTAGCTTATTCAGCAGAAGGCTTTCTATCTAGATTTGTCTCAGGTTTGGATGGAAGAGGAAGAGATCAACGTCTTGTGCTACTATGGACATTGGGCTAGCAGCAGGGGTGGATTCCTGCCAATTCTAACCTCTTCTATAGAAGAGGTTCCACAAATCTACAGTGCCATTTAGAACTGGTTCCAGCTCCCCCCCTGCCTGTCTACACATCATCAAGATGAAGAGCGAGAAGAGGAATTCTGGGAGTTGAAGTCCACAAGTCTTAAAGCTGGCAAGTTTGAACACCCTGGGGTTTTTTTCTAAAGTGTTAGGGGTGCAAGGGTCTTGTAACTTGACAGCTTTAAGACTTGCGTGCTTCAAATGCCAGAATTTCGGAGCCAACATTTTGGTTGCTAAGCAAGAGCGTTGTTAAGTAAGTTTCACCACATTTTACAAGTTGGCTATGCCCACCCAGTCACATGGCTGGCAAGCCACTCCCCCAGTCACATGGCCAGCAAGCCACTCCCACCTGGTCACATGGCTGGCAAGCCACTCCCACAAAGCAGGCCACACCTACAGAGGAAGTTCTAAAGAATTTTGAAACCTACCACTGGTTAGCACTTTTGGTCAGTTGTGGTAGTTTCCGTTTTCTAATGAAACATGAATAATCTGAAAGTCTTTGTGGAAATATGCCCCTTGGGAAGAGTGGAAGTCAATGCCTTATAAGAAGGCTTTGCTCCACAGTTTAAGTTTGAGTCTTTATTTCTTTTTTTGTGTCAGTGACTATTCACTTGTTTAAAGCAGTTAGTCTACTTTAATAATTTAAACAATGCAGTTTTAAAAAAACCAGTGGTAGATGCAAACATTTCATATTGACTCATCAGTACCAAACTTACAATAACAGTTAAAAGCAACATAGAACATAGGGTCTAGTGAGAGTGTTAGTTAAACATGTGATGTATGTGGAAAACCAGCCCATGACATAAGGAAGGTGTAGATTGCAATACAGTTGTTTCTGCACACATACAAGAGACTTCAGTCAATTGATAGCAACCACTTCAGCGAAACACAGTAGACGAGACTTCCTGTGGCAGAGCCAAACTTTGAACACAGTGTTTCAATTGACTTGGCGACATGTAGCTAGTTATGTCTTGCGGTAGCAGAAGGCATTTTGTGGCCATGGTTTGCTGTTGGATTACTCAGTATTGCCTGAGCCCATTTTGGAAAGTGTTCCTTCATTCTGAAAGCCAGGCACCTATCAGTTCTATATTCACATATTGACCTTGGGTGGGAGTCTTGTGAATCACACTGATGCAACAGTTCTCTCTTGCCTCAGAACTGCAGGATTCTGTATGTGGCATTCAGGAATTCCATATAGAGTAATGCAGGATATATCATCATAATCAGCTATGTTTGTTTTGGTTGTTAGATGGCCATAAATATAATTTAAAAATATAGCAAAGTTAAAATGTTTCAAATTTAATCATCTATGCTTTCCATATTTGCATTCATATCTCTGAAATAGTCAAACTCAGTGACAGCAATTACACTTCAAGTATAATGTTTGATAAAATTGCAGTTTCTCATCATATTAAACTTGTAATTAGCATGTCTCCCAGAATGGGATTTGTATTTTCTTACCATTAAAGTTATTCTTGGATAGTCTTTCTCCTAAATGTACCTTCATGCCCTGCATCTTTTAAATATTTTCTAGAGCAGTGCTTCATAAACTTTTTTTTCTTACCCCAAACTGCTTATTGAAAAGTCCTTGTTTAAATGTCCCTATAGTGGTCATGTATAGTTTGTGTGGCATTATGCAAAGGGGGAAAAACACCTTAACCCAATTTGGGGTATTTTACCCTGATTTGGGAAGTGCTGCTCTAAAGACTTATCCAGTCTCAGATTTTATAATACAACTCGTTACACATAAGTTGAATCTGATTTTTTTAGTACAATTTTTATTTTATTTTTTAAAAAATGTTATTTTAATTACACACTACCTTGGAAAAGTGAAAGATTCATCTTAACTCCAGATTAAGAGACAGAGCAAATTTTCATTTACATAGGATAGTGTGAATCTGCTTCACTTCAATTTTTACCTTACTGATAGCACAGCTTTGTCCTTCTTGCAGTACTTGACAATGCTGCATGGTAAAAATGAAAAAAAAAGGCATTTACATAAAATTTCATGGTGGCAGGGGAGAAGAGAGAGTCAGTAATGGGCATGGTTGCCCTCCAGCATTATCATTGCAATCAAGCCTCTACTGGATATCTCAATCAAAGCTTTTTGGAGATAACGAATTTTAATAGTACTTAGAAGGACAAAGCATTATGCTGAAGAAATCATAGTGAGTTTATGTTATTCATACTAACCATATTGGAAGAGCCATGACAGTAGCATTTGTGTTAAATAATCAAGAAATTTGAATGAGATAACAGCAATAGCACTTAGACTTATATACAGCTCTATAATGCTTTACAGCACTCTCTGGGCAATTTACAATGTCAGCATATTGCTCTCAACAACCTAGGGTCCTCATTTTAGCCTCAGAAGGATAGAAGGCTGAGTCAACCTTAAGCCAGTCAGAATCAAACTCCTGGCTGTGGGCTGAGTCAGCCTGCAATACTGCATTCTAACCACTGCACCAATCATAGTTCTTAAATATGAATTTAAATAAAGATAAATACAGGTGCTACCTATTCACGTAGGTAGCCTCACCTAGGCATATATATTCATGTCATGTTTTACAATTAAATTATTCATATGTCAGTTCACTTAAAATATGGGGACAAGGTAAATTAAACATCTGAATTAGGGTATGCAGTTCAGATTTTTAAACAGTTTTCCAAATGAGACTCCTTGTGATAAACTTCTTGTTCAAATATAGACAGGGAGATGAGCTCTTCAGCTCATTGTATAACTGATGAAGAGCGACTATATTTTGAATCATGTAATAGTCTATTTGAGACCATAAAAGCATGAAAAATCCATTCCTGTGTTTTTTAGCTTTCAGACGCTGGTATATAACTGAAAAGAACATATATCTCTACAATAACCAATGAGACTTCCAGAGAAAAGTCAATAACACAAAATAACTGAAGTTCTAAAGTGAGTTACTGTGATACAATATTACATTTGAGTACTACTTCTCTGACAACATGTGTGTATGTGTGTGCATGCATGCACACACTTTCAAGTCAGTATTGACTCCTGGCAACTGCCTGGACAATCCATGTGGTTTCTTGGCAGCATATCAGAAGCAGTTTGCTACTGCCTAGGGCTGAGAGAGAGGGACTGGCTCAAGGCCACCCAGTTGGTTTGAGGCCTAACATGGGACTAGAACTCACAGTTGCATACTTTTTGGTTTGGTGCCTTAACCACTACATTTGTTTCTCTCTGAAAATTAGAATTCGTGGATTTTTTTGATCTCTCACACTTTAATTGAATGAAATCAATATTCAAAAGGTCTATAAAGATCTCTTACAAATGCCAAAATACTATTCCATTGATATTATGCTTCAATTCGGAATTTAATGTTTCCTTATCTTCTTGAAATTTAACTTAATAAATTTCAAAACCATTTATAAATCATCTATAAAAACTGCACTCTGCATTTTTGATAAATGATATATACCTTGCAACTTAAAAAAGTAAAAATTCAAATTCTGTAAAGGGATCTAAGGTATGAACTTCACCTTAACTAATAAAGGGTTCTCCAACAAAATAATTTGTTAATATTTTCAAATAAGGATGTTTCCATTAAATTAAGAAAAGAATAAGTGGAGCAGACCTGAATTCTATATTTCCATAGCAGCTAATATAGTCAGAAGGGGCATCCAATACTTATCAACTTAATGAGGGCCCAAATAGTTCATAGAGCAAATTTTCAGTGAGTAAAACATACCATTCATCAATGATATATGATACATTATAGATATAAATCAGGAACATTAAAAATTTTCCTTATCAAAAATGGAAGTTTCCTGAGTGAGGGTTGCCCCAGACTATTATCAATAGAGGATAATATTTGTAACTCAGGGCTGAATTGTGGGGTCCTTAGTGCTCTCTGAGTTTGATTGTTTTCTTGCAAATCTTTCATTATCCAACTAGGCAACAGCATCAGTACTAAAATAAAGTTGTGTTTGCTCTCTTTATACACAAGTGGCTTGCTTTGTCAGTGTTGGTGGGAGTGTTCTTGGTGGTTCCTTGATTAGGCTGTTCTTTGCTGTTTGATTGTCTGAGTTAGTAGTTCCTTGATTGCATATTGTTTACTGATTGATTGTTGGTCTACTATTAATTTTGGTGTTATTCTCTGCTTATTTGTGTATTGACTGCTGCAAGGATGTGTTTTGGTTCAAAAATGCTAGAGAATTCCTGGCAGCCTGGCACTCAGACCAGCCATCAACAGGCACATAGAGATAAACAACATCTAATACCAGTCAAATGAGACAATCAAAAGGGTAAAAAGGAACTAAAAATACTAAAATACTCCCTTATCAGCAATCAACACTCAGAGAAAAGCGATTAACATTAAGATTAATACTGCAGCAATAAAGCTGTAAATAACACTCCAATCAAGGAACTACCAACTCTTATGTACCAGAAAAAAATATTTACAGACACTTGTGAAAAAATTTCTAAGCCCCCTTGTTCATCATTCATAGATTCATAACTTTTTTTGCTGTTGTTTTTTTAAAATTCTAAACATCTTGACAATAAACATTTGAGTCCATTCCTATTCCCACGAGGCAGAAAGGCAGAAATTGATGGAAATCTGATGGGCCTTAACTGAAAAGCCATGAACGCATGCAAGGTAGTTTCAATAAAATCATCAGAAGGTTTCCAGAAGGTTTATGTTGCTCATTTACAATTGTCCTTGTGTTATTTGTTTATTTTTTTCTACAACATATCATAGCCGTCACATTTTTTTACCTATATTTGGATTGGGAAATCCAGTTTTCATTTTTATCAGTTCTGGCTGCACTATATCAACAGGTATCACAAGTTAAGCCTAAGTAATCTTTCATTTTTTTAAAAACTCAAAAGTCACACTTGTTTAAGATGAGACCTCCTACTTTCATCTTCTTCAATAAATTTTGGAAAAGAAGATGGCACCTATGCTATGTTGCATCTTATAAGGTTTATCTCTGCATTAGATTTCCTTTTTAAAACCTATTTGAGAGACTATGTTATGATTCATCCTGAACTCAGTTCTATGATTTAGACCATTTTGTGAAGTGCAAGAATTTAGTTCTTTCCTTTTGCCATCTATCTAAAATGTTGATAGATTGATCAGGTTTATCAATATTTGTACCTTCTTCAGAGTTTAATTTAAGTGATAGTTATAGAAATATCATTCTGTTATGAGGGAAAATAATTGTCTTTATGAAAATGTGCTGGGGCCAGCAGGAGCAGTTCTTCAAACTTATTGTTAATAAAAATTATTCAGTCATGAATTCAGTTCAGCTCCTATTTCAGTAAAGATTATTTTGACATTTATGACAAAGTGGCTTATCCTACTGTCTCTTTAAAGTACTGCATGCCTTGATTGATCTATCAGTCTTATCCCCAAATCCTCTCAACATAAACTTTCTCCAAAATCTTCTTTTGCAAAAAATATTCTCAGAGCTACTTATTGGACCAGTGCTGCCAAAGTTGCTTCTAATCTTGATCAGCTTGTTAGAAGGTTTTGACATTTTAGAGTGTACAACACTGCTCCAATGTGCTCCATCTACATCTGGCACAAATTGTTTAGAAGAATCTAAAGACATCCCATGCTGTTTTTTGGCTGTGTTTCAACAGCAGTTTTTGCTGTTGCCTACATTCAGGAGTTAAGAACTTCATTGGAGGAGGAGGAGGAGGAGGGGAGGGGGAGTCCTTCTTTAGTTCTTGAACTGAGATTAATTTCAAATTAATTACTTTAACAATAGTTTTATAATAATATGTATGTGTGTGTGTGTGTGTTTATTTGTGCTGATAATAAATAAAGGGAGACTATATATATATATATATATATGGAAACACCAAACCTGAAGTAGTCAGCAGCAGCCTGAAGATGACGAATGTGACTTCGTCGAAACGTCGCCAAGACATCTCCAATTCTACGCGGGAGAAAACCCGAACAACTAGAGACATATATATATAATATATATATATATATTATATATATATATATATATATCTATAGACAGAAACCCAATATTTTTACTGTTGCCTTTGTTATATTTGTGTAGTATTTGTGTTGATATATGTTGTGTGTGTGTGTTTGTATTTGTGCTGATAAATAAATAAGGGAGACTAGTATAGATCTACAGCCGTTAAGACCTGGCTGTGCTGGCAGGCCTGTGGTTGATGAGCTCTCTTTCCCTCTCGACAGGGTTGGTTGTTGGTTATTTTAAATGTCTATTTGTATTTGCATGTTCCCCTTCGCGTTGGAGTTCTTTGCCGCCCTGAGTCCCTTTTAGGGAATAGGGTGGCATATAAAAAAATAAAACTTCAAACTATTTCAAGCTATTTAGCTCTCATCATAGCCATATACCCTTACTGGGATTAGAACCTGTGCTCTCATCAGCTATGGCTAGCTGATGAGAGCTAAATAGCTTGAAATAGATCTATACTAGTCTCCCTTTATTTATTTTATCAGCACAAATACAACCCGCCCGAATGGTAAATGTTGTGTTTTTAATTATGTATTGTCTTTATGTTAAAAGTTGTCTCCCCCTCCCTTTTTGGGTTGTGAGCCGCCCTGAGTCCCCGCAGGGAAAAGGGTGGCATACAAATAACTTCTATACTCTACTCTATACAACACAAATGTAACAAAGGCAACAGTAAAAATATTGGGTTTCTGTCTGGATGGTCTCTTGTGACGAGCCGATGGACAGAGAATGGAAGTAGTAAACTTCCCCCCATATTTGGGCATACCAGAGGTTGTGACTTCATGTGTGTGTGTGTGTGTGTGTGTGTGTGTGTGTGGTGCTTGGTTAATATAACATTTGCTCTTGCTATAGAAAGCTACAAAATGTCTAGTTTTTTTTCAAAAGGGGGAATCTCCCTATTTGTACTCAGCACTCTCTTTGCATATTAAATAATCCCCAAAATAATGACTTTACCAATCCCCACTGTAATTCAATTTTTTCCATTGTTAGCTGCACTGGGTTATCACATAGCTGAATACACATTAATTTATGTATACGTTGCTTCCAGATTTTGGGTTTGCAATGAGGAAAAAAAATGAAATATTGATTCTGTTTTTGTAAACTAAACAGGATTATTGTTATAGAAATGGCTCGTAAAGCAAAAGTTGTAATTGTAATGTTGTTACCTTCGACTGTGGTAAAGAGAGTCAGAAGTTTGTGCGTTTTTCTTTTTTTCCGTCCTGTTACACTATAACCCCTCTTTTTCCCTTCCTCTTACTTTTCATGTTTTTTTCCTTGTATTTTATCTTCAAAAAACTAAAAAATTAAGTTCCAATGTATGTATTGTATATATTACTTACTATCTATTGCATTGAAGTGCTTAATTAAACTTCAGTTCCCATAAACCTAACCATATAACCAATCTTCAACAATTATGAGAATTATAATTCATTACCAAAAGTGATTTCTCCTAATGAAAGCAATGTTTATTTGTCAAAATATGTTTATGCTGTAGAATTCCTCATGCTAACTTAGTTATGTAGGGTTAGTTCAGCTAAACTTACCTCAGTCCTTTTTATCCCCATCTCAAATATACTTTCAGAGAATTCCCCTATCCTTTTAACATAATAAAAAGTTAAGGCCTACTATGAATGGTTACACTATACAGAACCATAGAGACTTGTAACAAGTGAGTAGTTGTCAAAAGAGACATTTTGTGGTAATAAATTCCTACTAAGTAATAGTACTTTAGAAGTCCTGCTTCTCTTTTTATTATTTTAAATGCATAGTGGCAAGAAGTCATACAGACGCAACGGAACTGGAACAAAAACATATTTTTTCATGAATGAACAAATAGGTGAGTTTAAAATGTAAATTAAATAAATATCCTCACCAAGAGAAGAATGTTATTTACATCATAAAATAGCTGTGGTGGAACCCTCTTGGAGATAACCAAAGTGCTGGTTATAGGCTGCATCACCTGTATTTATTTATTTTTTATTTATATATCTTGCCTTTATTATTTTTACAAATTATTCAAGGTGAATATATTCCACACACTTTTTTCCTTCTATTTTCCCCACAACAACAACCCCTGTGAGGTGGATTGGGCTGAGAGAAAGTGTGACCCCCAATGTTACTAGCTGGCTTCATGATGACTAAGCAGAACTTGAATCGACAGTGCCCTATTTTATAGCCCTGGTGCTTTAACCCAGTGGTGGTTCTGACTGGTACGCCCCGGTACGGGTGTACCGGTGCCTGCCAGGAGCACCAGGTACCGTTCCATTCTGGTGCTCCAGAGGGCCTGCCCCCCTCACTCCTTACCGGCATTTGACATTTTTGGGGCTTCCGTGCAGGCACACAGAGTGTACGGCGCCTGCGTGACGCACTGCCGAGCAGCAGGAACATCACCGAGGCATCACAGAGATGTCACAGGCGGTAGAGACTCATGCGCATGCTGCACGCATGTGCCCGCACACTGCATGTATTCATGTGGTGAGTGCCTGGCCCTGTTGCACTGTACCAGTTGCAACAGGATCTGGAACCCACCCTGCCTTAACCACTAGAACAAACTGGCTCTTTATGCAATCGAAAAACATCCTACATGCAATAGGAATCTCTATTAAAATATTCAGGATATATTTCCCATCTTTCACCATCAGATAGAAGGGAAGGGAAAGCCCTTTTTTTGCAGAGAATGTTCGCTACAATAACTGAAAACAGTTGAATGTAAGAGCATGTTGTCAATCCTTTTAGTTATATGGGCACATCTGGAGAAATATGAAAGTACGTTGAATGCACTGGGGCTATAATATTTAAGAAGAGTGCATGGCAAAATAAAAAGGGGTAAGATCAATAATGAGTGCTGATTACAAAAATGAGTGTCCAGTATACACAAAATATATTGAAGTAATCTGGTCATCTACAGAGAATGAAGAGGATTTAAATTACTAAATAAATATATGCAGCAAAAATGAAGGGGCTGAGAAGAAGGGAAAGACCACAACTCATTTTTAAGGTTAAGCAATCCACTGGAATTAAATACTAAAACAAAGGAGTAAAAATACAGCATCTTTCCAGAGATATCCAATTGTTTTGGGGGCATTACATCCATTTGTAGCTGGTGGAGATAAAGAGCACAAGAGTCAATCAGACAATCAGGTCTTCAGATCTCACACTAAGCTGATGACAACTAGGACACTGACTTATCCAAGAAACAGCTTTAATGAAAAATCTATATATGTCGTTCACATTTATTTGCTTGTCACTTTGTTAAATTTGTGTTTTGTCTCCCTTCTAAATGGTACTCAAGATAGCTAATAATGATGCAAATATATTAACATGCAGTAAAAGAACAATAAAAAATAAAAACTTGAGAAAGCCGATGCTGAGGTAAAGGCATGGCTATAATCAATAAAAAGAGCTAATTAAGAAACAATTACAATTTCAAGATATCCCAAAGCCTGTCAAAATAAACATTTATTGATTTGCTAGTAGAAATCCATTAGAGACAGGCAAGCCTTGGTAAGGAATTCAAAAATTTGGAAACAGCTATTAAAGTTACGGTACCTTCTTTCTCTACCAATGTATCAAATGTTAACATTACAAACAAGGAATATTCCCTGAAGATATTAATAGCCATAGAAAATCCTATGGGATTTTCAATATTTTAGGTTGCCTAATAGCCAGTTTTGTCTCATGCAGTGATGGAGAATTTTTGTCGCCTCAGGTGCCAAAAGCATGCATGCACACGATATAATTTAATGTCCCCCACACAATGCCCCCTACTTTTTCGACTTCCGGTGGGCTCAGTAGGCCCATTTTTTGCCCTTCCCGGGTTCCAGAGGATTTCTAAGAGCCTGGGGAGGCGAAAACAACTGCCCCTGCCCCTCCCCGAGCACTCTGGAGGACAGAAATGGCCCATTTTCCAACTTCTGGTCGACCCAGTAGATCTGTTTTTCGCCCTCCCCAGGCTCCAGTGGCTTTCTAGGAGCCTGGGGAGGGCAAAAAACGGCCTCTCCCACCCTGCGCAGGCCCACTGGAGTCTGGAAATGGCTTGTTTTCTGACTTCCAGGTTGCCCATTTTCCCATTTGTATCCCTCCAGAGGCTTAATGAGGCTTTTCTAAAGTCTCTGGAAAGCGAAAAACAGCCCAATGCACAAACTGGAAATCCGTTCCCAAACTTCCAATTTTCATATTGCGTGAAAAATGGCCGAAAATCAGCTAGCCAGTGTGCACAAGCATCTGGAGCTGACAGGGCAATGCCTCACGTGCCCTCAGAAATGGCTTCACATGCTACCTGTGGCATGCATGCCATAGATTCGCCATTACAGGTCTAGTGGTTAAAGCACCAGGTTACCTAGCAGGAGACCATCACTTCAAGTGCCTCATTAATCATGAAAGCTGGCTGAGTGACTTTGGCCAGTGACTCACTCTCTCAGCCCAACAAACCTCACATGATTGTTGTTGTGGGGAAAGTAAAAGGAGGAAGGTATGTTGAACATGTGTCACATTCTAAACAGAAAGGAAGACCCCTTAGTTCAGAATTCCAGATGTGATTATGTGTCATGGCAGAAAAGTGCCCCCAAAACATGTCCAATTTAAAATCTCTTTTACTTGATTTTTTGTTGTTTAAATGGAATGCTACATCTTTTGATATTCATTTAAGATTCAAGTCAGAGGAACTGTGGATAAGAAGTCCTTCAGTCAACCCAAGTTTGTGGAGATTTCACTATGAGTTGACTGAAAACTGTGTCATCCATGCGGGAAAAAACCTGACCTAGAGTAATTATATGTTTCATAGTATTTTATTTATTTATTTAAAACATTTGAAGAACCATCCAATTAAAAGTTGAAACAATAAAACTAAACATATTTAAACATTAAAAACAACAAAAACCTGGTGTCAGGCCAAACTTCTATTGTGCAGTTATATAATCTTATGCCAGAGCTTGGGAAAAGCCAGGTCTTCAAAGCTCTAGAGAGGCTAGGAGGATAGAGGCCTCCCTCACTTCATGGGGCAGATTGGGCTGCCACAGAAAAAGCATGCTTCATAGCTCCCATCAGATGGCAACATTTAGGAGAAATGTGTAGGAGACTGCCCACTCTACATTTTTATTTATTTATTAAAACTTTTATGCCATCCATCTCCCTGGCAAGGTGACCCTATGCAGCTTGCAAATTATAAAATAAGTAAAAAATAATGAAAACATTTAAAACTACATAGATTAGTATATTGTTAAAAATTGTACTAAAACCAAAACTAAGTGAGCTAAGAGATGGATGGGGATAAAATCTTCTTACTTCATCACCCACCTCCAGAAGTGATCGTCCCATTTGGATGCCTAGGCCAATTGTCAAAGCCAGGTTTTAATACCTATCCAGAAGGCCAAAAGGGAGGGAGTAGTTCTTACCCTCAGTGGTAGAATGTCCCACAGAGATGGGGCCACGGTGGAAAAGGTTCTTTGCCTTGATCCTGCCTGTTCCAATTCCTTAGCAGATTGGATACTTAGCAGCTCTCTTATGGTGGCACGAAGGAGGCAAGCTTATCTATTTGGGGAGAGACAACTCTTTGGATACCCTGGACCCATGCCATGTTTTTGTGGCCTGCCAGAGGCCAGCAGAGCTGGCAGCAGAGTTGGACAGTGAGGAGGTTGGGGAGGGACATGGGCCAGTCCTGGGGGGTAAGGAAAGCTCAGATGAGGACATGTAGAGCACATTGAAGAAATCCAGATGGAAGATGACCAAGGCATGAGTTACCATGAGGAAAGCCTCCTTTAAAGTACCAACTTTAAGCCAAGATGCTTGACAACAAACAGTTTAAACAAATATATTTTAGCTTATATTGTGTAAATTAAATCACACATTTCTTACATAATCTGTTTATTATTTCAATTTTATAATTGCTCATCTCTATGGTTCTGGGATACTTACATATAATTAAAAACCAATGTAATAAAACACACACACAACAATTCATAGCCTAGCTAGTCTTTTATTTAAGTATGGAGTCAGGGATGTGTACATTTTCAAAATCACCTCCTGTTTGCTTCTGGTCTAAAATCCTAAATATTACAACACCTGGAAAAGTTTTACTGAATATTGGATTGTTCTTCTTACATTTCACCCACAGTTTAATTTATTTTTCCCAGTTTGCCACAAAGTAGTTTGGAAGAGAACAAAAAGCACAGGAACTGGTATATCGCCAAAATACTTCTGTAAAAACCTGTTTTTTAAGCTCTATTTTTGGAAGAGAATATAATAAGGAAGGGGACTCAGTAGCTAAGGAGTTAAGCACATGAGCAGGCTGTATTGTTTTAAGCAGAAGGAAATGTTCTGCTATTAACTGAAATCAGTGATAGCTTTTAGGCCAGCTGAAAATCTATTGCATATTAATTATGCCATGAACTCTTATCCAGCCCAAATTCCTCTTATGTGAATTCTAAGACTGAACAAACACAGTAAAAAAAAAATCCATGAATATTTATTGAAATAATTAACTAGAATTGGTTGCACTTCTGCCTGCTGCATATTTGTATTCCACCAGCATTTTATTATTTTTAAAGTACTTGCATGATTGCAAACCACACATTCCTCCAACTGATATTTATGCCAAATGTGAAACTTACTATAGTACATTTCTCAAGCTGACAAACCTTTACTTGTATTGGAATACAATTCCCATTACCAGGAAATAATTATCAGTGGGAAAACAGGACTAGTGGTTCAACATACCTGGATATGGATATATCCAGATATGGTGAAATGGGGACACAAACATTGTAAACCTAAAACCATCTTTTGATTGGGTATTTTGCTCTGATCAAATTTCAGTTGAAATACTTTTAAGTTCCTCAGATTGAAGAAACACCTTTCCTAAAAACTGTGCTATTTCACTTCTTTAAACTGGATAAAGTGACTTTGGCAGATGTGCCACACAAATGCGGTGTGCCCTTCTCACCAGAACAAAGTGGCTTGGGGCACTGCATGTAAAGCCATTTTTTCCTTCAGTCTGGATCAATCTGACAATGAAAGTTGGGGGCAGCATCACTTCACAACTCATCTCTCTTTTGATCACCACATTACTATTTAACTAGCATGTTGATGTACAGGTAGTCCTCAACTTACAACAGATGGTTTAGTGACCAAAGGTACAACAGCACTGAAAAAAGTGATTTATGACCATTTTCACACTTGTGACCATTTGCAGCATCCCCATGGGCATGTGATTTACTTTCAGATGCTTGGCAACCGATTCATACTTATGACAGCGTCCTGGGGCCATGTGATCCCCTTTTGCGACCTTCTGACAAGCAAAGTCAGATTCCTTTAAGAACCATGACACTAATTTAAGAACTGTAGTGATTCACTTAACAACTGGGACAAGAAAAGTTGTAAAATGGGGCAAACCTCACTTAACAAATTTCTCACTAAGCAACTGAAAAATTAGGCTCAATTGTGGTTATAAGTTGAGGACTACCTGTATTTCTTTTCACTAATTTAATAGGCTGCAGGGGACCTGCATACTGCTTTCTGAAAAAAATACACTTAAAAGAGAATAAGGTCAGATAAGAAATAAAAAAGTGATAAAAAGAAATATAGGGAAGCAAGCCTGAAAGTTTTCTTGGGGTTAGATCTGAGGGCAATTCAGAAATCAAGCTATAAGCATTAGATGAAGTCCAGTCTCATCCATCTTTCTGTTCACAGAATAGCTAATTTGATTATGCCTACTGGGAACTCCCAAGCATCAGAAGAACTCCAGTGCCTGCATGAAAATTAAACACAGATTCCCAAAGATGAATTCCATTTTAAACATAAGCATGAGTTACTAGTCATAAATCTATCAATACTGTTATATTTATTTAGATGTAGAGGCAACTGATGTGGATTCATAGCATAAGCATACCAACAAATCCATTGCTATCACATTTCATTGGAAACTAATACTTACAGCAAGCCATTCTCTTTGCCTTCTTTCCAAGTCAAGCCCAAATTGCTTTCTTCCTATGCCCAAAACATCAAGTTCAAACCACAATGATGAGAAAATAATGAAAACCTACTCTTTCATACTGGCATGTTTTTCCCCATTTGTCCTTCTTTGCAGATGCCTGTGGCCTTCTATAAAAACTTTGAGGCAAGATTACTTCTCCCTTATCTTGAGGAATAAAAGAAAGATAAGCTTTGTCCACCTATCATACCTTTTTGAGCCAATGAAAGATATAAAATGTTCTTGGTCAACCTTTAAAAGGCATAGTTGCAGGGCCTCAAAAGCAAGAGTATTGCTCAAAGAAAGTTGAGCCTTAAGAATTGCAGATCTGACTGCTCTTTAGAAGGCCAGATCCTGAAGATGAAACTCAAATACCGTGGCCACTTAATGAGAAGAAAGGATTCACTGGAGAAGAGCATAATGCTGGGAAACATTGAGGGCAAAAGAAGAAGGGGACGACAGAGAACGAGGTAGCTGGATAGAATCACCGAAGCAGTAGGTGTGAGGTGTGAGCTTAAATGGACTCCAGAGGAACATTGTCCAAGGGTTCCAATGGGTCGGACATAACTTCGCAACTAACAACAACAACAAAAATGGAATGTAAAAGATCATCTGATCAACTTCCACTCCATAATAATATAATATATATTCACTGGCCTTGTCTCTAATAACATGTTGCTTAATTTAATTAAATCACACTTCATTAATCCATGCTGGTTTTATTTGTTTGCTTTGTTTTTAATGAAATAGACACTATCCGTTCTATACAGTCTTTTAAAATCTCATTACACATATTCTAATTTACCATACTTATTGAGATAAATCTCCAATTGCATTTACCTTGATTATATTTGGAGAATCTTTTGCATGCGAAGAGATTTTACATTATGTGGAAGCCAAGGGAAAAAGGGGTATGATTTCATGAACTACAGCTCCCTTATCTTCATTCCCCAAAAGGCAAACGTCCACTTCCTGAATTTGTCTTACACATATTTCTTTTATTAAGGAAAACTTCCTTTTATAAAAACAGGATAATAGTCATTCCTGCCCTTTTTGGAGAAACACAGGAGAATTCTTCCCTTTTTCTTAGCCCTTTCTTTGTCAAACCCCCAATCGATTGAATTGAATCCCATAATAGCTTTCATTATTAACCATATATTGATGATACCATTTGTTAATTTGCCTTCATGAGAAAAAATGCTTCTGCTTAAACTCTCCTCAATACTTCTTTTTCTTTTAAACTAAGAAAACCTATAATTGCCTCAACTGCAAGAAAATCTTTGAAGGACATTTCAGAGTGAGAAGAGCAAATATCATATCAGCCCTTTCTTTTCTAGGTTGGAGTTCAGTGCGTTCCAATAACTGGTTTCAGCTAAATGATTTACAAAACCATAATGAAATGCTGTTTCAAAGTCAGTGTAAAATAATAGCTTGGAATGTGGTAAAGGAGAATGAACTCAAATGCTTTCAAAATAGTTTGAGACAGAAAAGGAAAGGAATATTGTACATTTAGGTAAAATGTAAAAGAAATGCCAACTGAAATCAAAATAATATTTGTTTTACTTAAAAACCATCTTCTTGAATTTTCTTCAAGGTCACGAAGGGAAATTTTGCTATATGACATGGTAATTTTAAAGAGAGATCAACTAGCAAGACCAAAGGGCTCTGGGCTTCAGGAGCCCCTGGTTTTAGGGACCTTCTAACTCTAGTTCAGGATAGAGTTGCACAATTTGAAGGTCCTCCTGGATTCACAGCTTCTGCTACAAAAAAGTAAGCAGCTGGGGCCAAGAAGGGCTTCACACTACATGTTGTGTGCCATTTGTGATTGTTCCTGGATTGGGAGGCTCTGCTCATGGTCACTGATGCTTTAGTCACTTCCCATTAGGACTATAAAGTATTTGCAAGCTTCAGCTAGTGGAAAATACAGTGACATAGGTAGTTATGGATGACTATAGTTCAATACATAGGCACCTTTGCTTTGCAAGTTACATGGGTTACTTCCTGGTTCAATTCAGTGTTTCCAATAGTTACTCTTAAGGCCCTTAATGGCTTTAGGCCAGGCACCTATGGGGCCATCTGTCTGTAGTTGTGTCTACCTGACTGGTTTGATCTGGCAGGAAAGGCTTGTTCTAGGATCTTCCCATTGGGGAATATCATCTGGCAGGACGCAGATGGCATCCACCCTTTGGAACATCATTCCCATGGAGATCTGACTGGCCTCAACCTTGCTGACCTTTTGCTTGAGAACCTGATTTTGCCATCAAGCCTGAGGCCCTGGTGGTGTGGGAGAGTCTGTTGTATGGTTATATTAATTATTTATGTTGTTTGGTTCTTTCTCAATTGCTATCTGTTTTGCTTATAATTTTATTACATTGTTTTATTACATTGCTTTTTAAAAGATTGTTTGCCACCCAGTCATGGCATCTGAGATGGGCAACCATATATCTAACAGAGAAACACATTTCCAATGTTGATAGTTTTTAATACCATTTTTATTGCTTGTTCTTTACTGTTGTTTCCCATTCAGAATCTTCACAATACAAGTGAATCATATATAGGAAATAAGTTTCTTTATTTTTTTCCTCTGTGGAACAGTACAGGTTTTTGAAAAAGGAGCAGCAATTGCCCCCTGATGTACTCTGCTAGATTGGAAGGGACAAGCTCTTTGTGCCTTCCCGAGTCCAGCTTCTTAATATATCTTTCCCATGTTTACATGAACTTTAGTTTCCTTTTCAATGGGCTTGTAGAACAATCCTTGTTGCTGACCCGTATGTGCTGGTGAATTTCACCATAAAGTGAGTATTGGAGTTGAAAAGTTCAGTGAACAGGAAAATTCTGCCGCTTTCATTGCCAGTGTGACTTTATTACCATGCCTTTCACAGCAATTTAACAGTTACCCTGGTAACGGATTCGGGGAGGTAATGGGATCAATGGCATTAGAAGAGAGGAAAGGCTAGGAGGACCAGGGAAAACCATCTGCTGCCTTCTCTTCCTGGGGCTGTTTGCTCATTGGATGCTTCTCAATCTGACTCTCATTGTCCCAGTATGCAAATGAAGAGGGTGAAACCACAGGCCTGCCCTCTTTAGCTGACACTGGTGATTTGTCTTTCTAATTCTATTGAAATAAATCACGATTTGTTTCTGATTAATTAACTAACCTTTTGGTAAAAGGATTAGATAACAAAATTGCTGCCTATTCAGAGATAATGAGATTTTTATTACTCTGTCAAGTTGGGGGATGGGAAGAAGAACATTTATGTGTCAGCAGCCACCATGTCAGGGTTTGGTAAGATAGGGAGATGTAAATCTTTCTATTACACATTTATTATCCTTCGGGGATTAAATGTGCTCTTAATTCCATAGCTACACATCATCTGTTTAAACATTTGCTTTCTTTTTTCAGAGCCTGTAAATAAGGTAATAAATACATTGGCAGATGGAGATGTGGTCAGGTGCTAACTTGTTTTAAGGACGTGGGGCTGAAAGGAGAAAGGCTTCAAAACATTGGGAAATTCAACAACTTCTCTATGTGCTATAGTCTGTGATGGTGTATTTGTAAAGTGTGACAGTGTGAAGAAAGCAGTAAAATCTTAGCCAGAGTGCAATAAATTAAATGGCATTTGTAAACAGACAGCTTTGAACAATACAGGCTGGCCTAGCGATTCTGGGAAAGAGACGGATTTTCCAGATTGCTTGAGTGTTGCTGGTATGCATTTTAAAAAAAGAAAAATACAAAGCTATTAGCAAAAAGCACTAGAGATAATTTTGCTTATATGTAAAAGGGTGATGGTTGAACCTGTGTTAGACTCTAGTTCTTGTTGCTTACACTGTGCTTTATTTATATATCAGATTTGCATTCCAATTTCTTTCAATGAGGATAATAATCTAATCGGTACCTCTTTTATTTTCTTCTGGTCCAAAAACCACCCAGTTACCTTCTGCAGCTGAGGACAGATTGGAATCTGCATTTCCTCTCTAACACTTTAATCACAATTTCAAACTGATTTTACCAATCTGAATTTTATTAATTTCTATATATGGCCTCTCATATCGTTATAATAACCCTGGATGGCTAAGAATCATCCAGAACTTTATGTGTTTAAGTCAATTTATATGACTGCCCATATCATCATAATGACTCTGGACAGCAAACAACAAACACAACATGAAAAGAAATACACATGTAATTGGCCGTCAACAAAACAAGCATAACCATGTAATGGGCTCTAACTAATATTTTGGCTTCCATGCCTGGGAATGCAGCTGTCTTTGGGTCCTTAGGAAAGGCCAGAGGGTTTGAGATCAATCTAAACCAGGAAAGATATTTTAATGTGCAGGGATTGTGAACATATCAGTCTTATTTTCATGATATTGGATATGTAGATTAAAGACCAAAACACCATGGTGGTCATCTAATTTGTATAACTTTAATACAATACAACAGCAGAGTTGGAAGGGACCTTGGAGGTCTTCTAGTCCAACCCCCTGCCTAGGCAGGAAACCCTATACTGTTTCAGACAAATGGCTATCCAACATCTTCTTAAAGACTTCCAGTGTTGGGGCATTTCTAGAGTTTGTGTATGGCAGAACTTCTGGGACTGTAGTTTTAAAAAGTACATTCTCCAAATGTAATATAGAAGTGGATCATTTGGGTAACTGTTTACACTTCATACTTTGTGCAAAAAATATTTACATAAATACACATTTCTACTTTCCACACTTCCTAAAACTAGATACATTAATGTGAACAGAATAGAATGTATTTGAATAAAGATGTACCAAGGAAATGGGCAAGGAAGATTATAAACTAGGTCACTTTCAAGTTATTGAAATGTCACATATGATAGAAATAGGCATTACAAATATGACAAAATATAGATAACTTATAGATTTATGAATATAAATTAATTTTAATATTTAAAGTCAATTGAGTGGTTAGAAATGCCAGGATTGCTCAGCTTTGTGGAAGTGTCAATATCCGTGATATTGTTTACAGTACAACCACAATCATGGGATGCTAATTAGATGCTAATGAATATTTCTCAGGGAGGTAATGTGACATGGATGCGATATACACTGGATAAATTATGTACATTTGTCTTTATTAGAATACATGATAGAAAATCAGATGCACAAGACACATGCTGCATTTTGCTATAATTGGAAAAGAAGATTGTTTTCCTTTATAGAGCAAGCTTTCTATGGGACCGATAAAATTAACAAGCATTTGAATTTTATATCTATGTTGCCAGTTTCCTTTCCTGGATACAGCCCCTCCCTCCCCTGCTCCAAAGCTTACCCATGCAGATGTGAAGGAAATAAACAAAAGAGGGGAAAAATATGCAGAGTAGAAGCAGTCATTCTCCTGAAACAAGAAGAATGTTGCTATTACTATATTTAATATACCAACTGGCTCATATTTTTTACAAAATGTTAACATTATACAATGTTAAACTAACACATTTCCATTGTGTGTCATTCAGGGAACCATTTTTCCAGGCGATATCTCAAAGAACTTTGTTATTAAAAAAAACAACAACCCTCCACTTATTTATTTTTCTCCTCAAAGTGAAAAGTTTCCAAAAGTCACAGTTCTCAAACTTTCCTAATATTAGCAGGATGTTGCCAGGCAGCCTAAATGGAGATGGCAGCAATTCACTTCTATTGCATAGGAAATGACAACTACAGCTTTGCACTTTCACAGAATGGCTACTCTTAAGAATGACATGACTTCATTGCCATGGTATTTCTTTTGTACCTAGTAGCAATCTTGTAATTGTTCACTTCAATTACCACATCAGCACTGTATCTCCATGCAAGCTTTTTATTTGTGTTACCAACGATATCTATTTCCATTACAGCAAGCTGACGGTTTGTCTCGAGAGGAAATCAAATCCATTAATTCAGAAATTTCAAGCATGGTTGGCTCTGGCATAAGCAGAATTTCTTATGCTAATAGCAAATGTGCGAGAGATGGGGAGGAGAAAAAAAGCTGACACTGACCCTGCATGGATTATCTTTACTGTAACTTAACCATTTATATATAAAAAGGCAAACCCAGTAGCACTCAGGAAAAAAAAAAGAAACTCGATTTTATATCATTGTTTAATAGGCTTTATAAGTCTCTGATTTGCCCAATGTCAATTTAAATCATGATCCGTTTTGCACAATGCAACAGCAAGAAATTGAGATTATTATTATATGCACAACAATGTAAAATAACAGCTACTAATCCTTTAGCTGTTATTGACCTTCACATGCATTGAGTTCTTCTCAGAATGTTATATATATATGTAGCATAATATACTGTATAGGCTGATTCAAGCAGTGTTGTCTTTTGTATTGTTGTTGTTGTGTTGTTGTTACCACAACAACAGAATTGTATCACAGCGGCCAGTTGTTTCACCGGATTTGGCATTGATTACTAGTTGGGCCCCACCCAGGGCCTAGGACATCATAATGTATTTTTGTAATATGCGTGCGGATCCAAGCAGTGCGGCTTTTTGCATTTGACTGATGGTGATTTTGTCAATTTTTAACTGTTTTAAATGTAATTCCAGTGCTTTTGGAATAGCACCCAGTGTGCCGATTACTACTGGAATTACCACTGCTGGTTTGTGCCATAATCGTTGAATTTTGATTTTTAAGTCCTGGTATTTCACGATTTTTTCATGTTTCTTCTTGTCGACCCTGCTACCACCTGGTATTGCAATATCTATGATTGTAACCTTATTTTTCTCAACCAGTGTGATGTCTGGTGTCTTATGCGCCAGTATTTTGTCCGTTTTTATACGAAAATCCCATAAGATCTTGACCATCTGATTTTCGGTGACTTTTTCAGGCTTATGTTCCCATCAGTTTGTTGTTGTTTTAATATTATAATTTTTGCACAAATTCCAGTGGATCATTTGTGCTACTGAATTGTGCCGCAATTTATAATCAGTCTGCATGATTTTTTTACAGCAGCTGAGTATATGATCAACAGGGAATTTCTGTTAGATATTAGTCAGAGGTGGTATTCAGCAGGTTCTGACCAGTTCTGGAGAACTGGTAGCAGAAATTTTGAGTAGTTCAGAGAACTGGTAAATACCACCTCTGACTGGTCCCACCCCTATCTATTCTCTGCCTCCCAAGTCGCAGCTGATTGGAAGGAAATGGGGATTTTGCAGTAACCTTCCCCTGCCACACCACATGCCATGTCCACCAAGCAATGCCATGCACACTATGCCACTCCCATAGAACCGGTATTAAAAAGTTTGAACCCCACCACTGTTATCAGTCTTTTCAGGAATAGAAATACAGCAGTCTTTCGGGGTAAAAAACAGACTATCTGAACCATCACAATTTAATAACCAGGTTGAGAAAAAACAGCCAACTGAAAAATTCATCACTTAAATAGTCATTACAAAGTTTGTATCAGTTGACTGTGAGATAAAGGGGAATTAAACCAAGCTTTATAACTATCAGTAATTCAGCCTTGCACACAGTGCAAAATTTAAACATGATTGGATGCATCACATGAAAATATCTGCATTATTTCATTGCAACCATATTCACAGAAAAAATAAACAGCATCTTTACTGAATGCAATAAATGTTTACACGTTAGTATGGTATTTTGTGGTTATTCAGAAGTTTTCTTTGAAGTGAGGGCTAAAGAGTCTACTTTAAAATGAAATAGTAGAACCTGTTGTTTGCCATGATCACAGTGTTTAATATAAATGGCAACATTATATTTGAGGATGTATTTTTTTATAGAAACAATTCATTTTTCCAGTGAAATCAGTATACTTTGGAGAATTTGTGCAGATATGGATTAGGTAACAATTTCTTTACTTTCTCCTTTTTCTTTGACAATATATTAAGTGAGTAGCTAGTAGCTGATTTAAAAACTCCCTAATGTTTCAGCACAGGTATGACCAAACTGTATTTGTGTGTTTGAAGAAAGAAAATCTCTTTCACCGAATGCTACTTATGGCATCCATTCCCTTCCCCCTTGCCAATCTGCTCTCCTCCGTGAATGCATTTGTCTCATTTGTATCACATGGTTTTGTGTTCAATTAGCAGGCTTAACAAGATAAAGGCAGACACTGACCCAGAAAAACAAACCAGATTGCTGCCAAGCTGGTCCTCCATGAAGCAGAGAAGCTGTGACCTGTTTATGTCAATGTGAAATGCCAGATATCTCTAGCACAAGATTGGAATCAATTTCTTCTTCTGCTGTTGCTTTAAAAAAGAAAGCATATATGAAGTATGCTCTGGTCTTTGCCCTTCATTTTCACTGCAACCCCCTTCAGAGCTGTAAATCAGAGCTCATTGGAAGCTCTTGTACACTGACCACTGATAAGCTGTTGAGAAGCAGGCAAAGCTTTTAGGACTTGCTGAACCATGAAGCTGACCTGCTTAGTGTTTTGTTGTAGACTATTAAATCCAGGACTGATGTTTTAAGCTGATTCGGTTTTCTTCTTCTTTGGCCCTTGTTAAGCAACTCAAAACCCAGCTCATTATTTTAGCTGATTAAAATAAAAATGGGAATGAGAAAACCTGCTGTTTGAGAATCTACCTTTAGCCATCAAATTAATGAGACTCTCTCATGCCGACATACTTTATGGGCTTATGCAATTTGACACTAATTTTCCAGCTAAGAAAAGATTTAATAACTGTAAGGCTGCTCTACTCTGTTTTATTGGGCAGCAAGGCAATTCAAAAGGAAATGTTTAAATCTTGTTTCTGTGTGGTAGAAACTGTGTCTGAATTTTCCATTTAAAACAATCAGTGCAAAAAAAAAAACAATTCACCATTTATCAGACAATATGGAAAATAACAATACAATGCCTAAATGTTCAGGGTTACCTAATTTTTCTGATATTAAATTGCATGGAATTTAGTTGAATTACAAATGCATAGTTTAAAAATGCCCCTGTTTCTTACATTTATTAGCCTTCAGAACATAAGTAAAATTGATAATCTTCCTGCTATCTATATCTTTAAAGATTTGGACTCGTCCTTATGCACATTTAACAATTTAACAATTTATAGGAAATCCAAGACTGCTTACCTAATCCTTACATTCACCCCAAGGATTTATCTATCCTATGCAAAGTATTTGTGGTTATTGTAGTCGTCAGTATAGAATAACATGCCTTCTCTGGCTTTTATTTGTGTGATAAGCCTAAGTTTTTAAAAAATTGTTCTAATTTATGAAGTAGTTGAGTCTATAAGTAACTGTTGTGTAACTGAAGCTTTTTCCTGTGGAAAAAACAGACTATCACCATGCTCAGTTAGTTGGCAATAGCCGGTCAGTTGTAAAATATTTACACAATTCCTTAGGAGCCCATTCTCAGGTCGCTGCACTTGCATAATTCCATTACCCTTAATGGAAGTTATAAACTGGCAAGAAAATAAAAAAGGCTTTTAATTAGGATAGTGGGAACTCAGGCATCAATCAGCTCAAGGCTACTACAACTGGTATAGTCCACCTGGCATACAAGGCATGAATTAGAGAAAGGCTTTCCTTTTCTTTTCTTCAATGCCAATCAACTATCGATTTACTGCTTCTCCTATGTCACATTTTGACAGGACAAAGATACCAAGAACATAACCATCTTTGTTTCTGTGCCCTTGGTCATAAGAAAATTCCATAGAATCACCATGCATTCATTCTGATCCTAGATTACTACTACACAAAGAATTAAAAGTATTATTCTTAACATATAGTTATAAGTGACTCCTTATGTCACTTTCTGTTCATGCTATATATGGAGTAACTTGACCATGTGATCATGATGCAGAAACAGCTTAATTTTTTTTAAAAAGGTGTGGGGAGAAGTACATAGGCTTTCACGCACATGTTTGTGTATGCAACTTTCTGCATACGTAGAAGATTTCTTTCACTTTCACCTTTCTCTAAAAGAGGACCATCCTGTAAATCAGCTTTCCCAAGATTTGCTCTTTGTGTGTACTGAAAGATGGTTTCCAAAGTTCCCCACTATTGGATACTTGGTTCATTAGGAAATTTGTATCATAGATCAATCAATTTGAGAAAGATGGTGCATATCTTCATGAATTAATCATCAGTGTATTCAACCTGCTTCTAATCTTTGCATAGGGATGTAGTGGCTCAGTGGCTAAGATGCTGAGCTTGTTGATCAGAAGATCAGCAGTTTGGCGGTTCGAATCCCTAGCGCCACATAACGGTGTGAGCTTCCTGTTACTTGTCCCAGCTTCTGCCAACTTAGCAGTTTGAAAGCATTTAAAAATGCATGTAGAAAAAATAGGGACTACCTTTGGTGGGAAGGTAACAGTGTTTCGTGCACCTTCAGCATATAGTCATGCTGGCCACATGACCACAGAGACGTCTTCAGACAGTGCTAGTTCTTCGGCTTTGAAATGGAGATGAGCACCTCTCCTTAGAGTCAGGAATGACTAGCACATATGTGCGAGGGGAACCTTTACCTTTAATCTTTTCATGAGGTCAATCAATATTTGATAAATATGCCTTGCTTACCTAGTTCTGATATATTCCACGTTAATTGGACAATAGTATTTTATTTCATACACTCAAAGTAAACTATCTCTTCAAGCCCTTTCCTGGACATATTAGTTTACAGTTTTATTGTCATGAATAAGTACAATGTGGTGTAGAAGCAGTCAGCCAATAATGTATAATCATACATTATTTGTTTATACAAATACCCTTTTCTGGGAATTTGCATAAACAAATTTAGTTCTTGAATAAATAAACTTAGTTCTTAAAATTTCAAATCTTGGGAAATATAATCATGAAAAGGTAAAATAGGTATGAACAAACATTGTTATATATAAACAATGACTGTTTTTGCAGGAATCCAGTGATGAAACTCTCTAAAAGTAGTCTTTTGTTTACATTCCCCTTTATTATTTTTACAAATAACTCAAGGTTGTTTAATATGCAACACACCTTCCCCCTATTTTCCCCACAACAACAAACCTGTGAGATGAGTTGGACCGAGTGAGAATGATCGGCCTAAGGTCACCCAGCTGGCTTTCATGGCCCAGAAAAGACTTGAACTTATAGTTTCTTGCTTTCTACTCTGGTGCCTTAACCTCTAGACCAAACTGGCTTTCCAATTGTATACAGTACACAGTAATATCACACTAGGATGGAAAAGACTGAATTTTAAAGCAGACAATCACAAATCTTATTGGGTGACTTGAGAAGGCACTTGTTTTAGGTTCAAAATGAAAACAAAAAAAGGAAGAAGGGGGGAAAGTGCCATTTATGGGCAGAGATGGAGTCTTTGGATTAATTGCATCACTTATTGCTTATTATATTATAGCTGGCCCCTATAATTTGGGAGAAAAAATTACCCATGGATTATCTAGCATGGTAGAATAAAAAAGCTTGATGATGCCTGTAGTGTTTTTATTTGTTTTCAATACAGATTAAACATTTCAGAAAGATTGGGCCATTATGAAGGATGAAGCTTGCCAATTTTTATAGAAATTAGTGCAACACTTTTCAAGTTACAGTCATTGACTATAGCAAATGCTTGCTTAGACTTTTTTTTGAAGCATTTTCAAAGCTCCCCATAATCTTTTGCCAGCTGTGTGACTGAACCACGCCTCACTCTTCCATCTGCAGAAGGATTAAGATAGGCACTGCTGTGTAACCTTTCTGCTGAAGAAAATAAATAGCAGGAAAGTAGGGGAAAAAACACACTAGGAGAAAAAGTCAAAAATAAATTGTGATAATCATCTAATGCTTCTGTAGATTGCATGCCGATAAAAATACTCCACTGATAAATCTATATGTATTGTCTTTGGATTAAAAGATCTCCTCTAGCTCTTTGTATGATCACCAGATATAATAACAACAGGATAATATCTGCTGACATTTGAAAAACTTAACAAATTAAGAATTTGTTAAAAGTTATACAAATCTATTTAACAATTTATCTGTCTGTCTGTCTGTCTATCTATCTATCTATCTATCTTGACAGGGTGACTTAATAGACCTAGGAGGCCCAAATTCAATTTTCACACTATTTAATTGTTGGGTTATAATTCATTATAAACTTCCCACAAGCAAATTGTGCAATCTGGGTAGTTTTTAATCCACTCAAGCAGCACATGAATCTAATCAAAGTATGCATTGTGATTTAATTTGGTACATTTGGACCTTAAGATACCTTGTTTCACACTTAGAATTTGAAATGGATTGCTCTACCTACAGTATGTAGAAGGCAGAAATGAAGAGAGAAGGGAATAGTGAATACAGAAATCATCAGATGTATCCTCAAATCAACACAATTATTTATATTCTATCTGTATTATTTCCATAAATAACTTGGCTATGAATATACTACTCTGTTTCCCCAAAAATAAGACGGGGTCTTGTTTTCTTTTGACCACCCAAATAAGGACTTGGCCTTATTTTGGGGGAGGTCTTATTTTTTGAGGTTATTATTATTTTTTCTAACAGGAGGTGGCAATCATGGTCACTTCATGGCTGCTGCTGTGTTGCAGTATTTTCAGGGAGGGCTTATGTTCAGGGGAGGGCTTATTTTAGTGCATGAGCTCAAAAGCCCAATTGGGCTGATTTTCCAGGGAGGTCTTATTTTCAAGGAACAGGGTAATATTCCTTCCTCCATCTACTTGCCCCACAACAGCAGCCCTATAAGCATGACTGGCTGGAGAATTCCAGAAGTCGAAGTCCACATATCTTAAAGTTGCTGGGGTTTAGAGCTAAACACATAAACAAAGCAACAGAGGACAAAGTTGACTGATTGAGTCTCCAGTTAATAATCTGAACATAACTTGGATTTGGTTTGGATGAGAAACAGTTTGGCTTGGGTTGAGAGACAACGACTGCCCAAAGTCACCCAGCTGTATTTCATGCCTAAGGCAGGAGTAGAACTCAAATCTTCCAGGTTTCTATTCTGGTTTATTCACTATTAGACCTGACTCGCTACTCTCTACTGATTCAGAATCAGTTTCTCAGAGTATATATGGAACCACCTTCAGCAAGTATGCCTTGATAAGGTCACACTTGGAGTACTTGCATTCAGTCTTGGTCTCCATTATGTAAAAAAGATGTTGAGACTCTGAGAGTTCAGAGTAGAGCAACAAAGACTTCAGAGAACTAGAGGCTAAAACATATGAAGAATGGTTTGCAGGAACTGAATATGTCTAGTTTAATGAAAAGAAAGTCTAGGGGAGACATGATAGCACTCTTCCAATATCTCAGGGGTTGCCAGAAAGAAGATGGAGTCAAACTATTCTCCAAAGCACCTGAGGGTAGAACAAGAAGCAATGGGTGGAAATTAATCAAGGAGAAAAGTAATTTAGAACTAAAGAGAAATTTCCTGACAGTTAGAACAATTAATCAATGAAACAACTTGCCTCCAGAAGTTGTGAATGTTCTAACACTGGAAGTCTTTTAGAAGATGTTGGATAGCCATTTGTCTGAAACGGTATAGGGTTTCCTGCCTAGGCAGGGGGTTGGACTAGAAGACCTTCAAGGTCCCTTCCAACTCTGTTATTCTATTCTAAGTATGCACTATCATTTATAGTTATATGAATAATTTATAATCCACATTTGTCTAGCTTCAATTAAGCTTCATTTGATTGGAAGGCAGATTTGTTGATTGCTAAATTCAATATTCCTTTCTCTCTCTTCCCTTTTCCCTTGCCTACCAAGGTATTTCTCTTGATAAGAAACCAAACATTTATTCCTTACCTGACCCCTTTGCTTATTACTGTCTGTGCTGAGATTCATGTGCAGAGTTCCCCAGAGATTTTGAATTAGGGCATGTGAGACACTAGAAGCGTGCAAAAATTTCAAACATGAAAGTTCTTCTGTCAGATTCAGAACTGTGTTTCATGCTTTCTACTAATTCTCCAAATATGGATTTCTAGCTTAAAACAGGGTTATTCAAGCTTCAAAGATTTATGGAAAAGTCAGTATATTATTTGGATATTTCTAACTAAAGTCAGAACAACCCATTTTAAATTTTGAGTTCCTCAGGATCCAAATATCTCCTATTAAAACATTTTGTGTTTTTCTTTAAGATACTTTTGTTCTGAGTAAATGAAAACTATCCCAAATTGCCTGATGTGTTGGTAGTACCTTTGTAATGAGTTGTAACATGAGATTAAAAACAATGTGAAAATTGAAAGTGCCTTTCCCAAGCATATTCCCACCCCCCTTCCAGCATACTAATGCAGAATACTTTGAACTATTTCTTAATCATTCTAAAGATTTTTAGAAGAGTCTTAAAACCCATTCTTACATCAGCCATTTGCAAAAAGAGTTCATTTGAATTTGAGCGCTGAATGGGAATATACGTATATAGATAATCCAATGTATTTTTTATTAGTTGTGATCTGATCATTTGACAAGTGCCATAATTTGTTTTTAATGTTTCCTAATGTTGCTTTACTTTCACTGCAACTCTTTTCCAGTGCAAAGAATATATTACATAGACATGCATATTCTTAATCCTTCTATCTCTATTTACTGAAAGTAGCTGTCAGTAATATACTTTTTGGCTTGTAAAAGTGCCTGGTAGAGAACTGCCATGAGCCAAAAATTAATCAGTCAAACACTGAAATGCATGAATGCAAACTATTAGCAGTATCATGTTTGCATAATGAACAGATGGTTAGGGAACTACAATAGATGTTATCTTGTGAAGACAAGATTTGGGTTTTAATCCATTTGTGCCTTTGTTCTGAAATAATGCTAAGGTATCTTCTTGCACATGTGTAAAACTTTAAAAGTTAGCTCTTTTATATTACATGAGACAAGGGGAGACTAACATAATTGCTAGATTTTTAAATACGATTTCAGATATATTTGACGAAGGATTTTAAATGTTTGAATCAAATGTATGACTATGTATGTGTGCATGCACACCAGTATATGTACCTTGGACATTGGTGCCCTGTAAACATTTTTTTTAAGTGTACACTATTTCTAATAAACCTTTGATAGGTCAGAGGTTGCAAATTCTCTCTCTCAGAGAATATTTGTGCATAGATCCTCTTCCAGTGAATGATCTCTAAGATCTTGCTAATAGTTTGTGGATACAGATGTGACCTTCAATTTTGCACATTTTTTATTTCAGAATGCAGATCTCTCAGAGTACTGTTTCTGGCATCTCCCCAAACTTCTATCCCTGATCTTTTAACAACTCTCCACAAAGTGCAACCTGATACTGATATAAATGCTGACAGCACAGTTAATGCAAATGCAAATGTACAGTTGAATGCATATGGTAGTTACATTTTAAAACTCATCTAAGTCCTCTTGAAATGCTTGGATGGAGGTGGCAATTGGATCCTAATCAAGGATCCCATTTGTGCATTCAATCAGAGCTGGAGCAGGACCATTACCTCTTAGCCTATGCAATATTTTAGCAGCTACACTGTAGCCAGTGAAGTCAATTGATTCCCAGATTTCTTTTAATTCCAAGCAGAACATAGCATAAATAAAAGCACAGATAGATAAACAAACAAACAAAATAAAGATTAAAGCCACTCACATTTACCAGCAGACCGATTTTCACCCAGTCAGTAGTAAACAATTACCAACAGAAAAGAAGCCAGCTTGCCTAGCTGGCCTGTGGTTTTGCTGGCAAGTTTTGAGCCAAATGTGTTTTTACAACATCTGAGTGTGTCACTGCATAAGCCCCACTCTGCAATGCAATTATGACAGAGTCACAAAAAAAGAATAGAATAGAATAGAATTCTTCATTGCTCAAGTGTGATTGGACGCACAAGGAATTCGTCTTTGGTGTATATACTCTCAGTGTACATAAAGAAAAATAGAATAGAATACATTCATCAAGAATCATAAGATGCAACACTTAATAATAGTCATAGGTTACTAATAAGCAATTAAATTATACTAGGAAACAAATAAAACAATATAAATTTTAAAGATACAAGCAACATGGTTATAGTCATAAATGGGAAGAGATAGACACTTCTGGGAACAACTATACATTTTGAACATGTTCCATTTGCATGACAATAATCCAGACATGACCTCCTATCCATATAAAGGTAAAGGTTCCCCTCACAGATATGTGCTAGTTGTTCCCAACTCTAGAGGGTGGTGCTCATCTCTGTTTCAAAGCGAAAGAGCCAGCCCTGTCCGCAGATGTCTCCGTGGTCATGTGGCCGGCATGACTAAACACCAAAGGTGCATGGAGAGTTGTTACCTTCCCACCAAAGGTGGTACCTATTTTTCTACTTCCATTTTTACATGCTTTCGAACTGCTAGGTTGGCAGAAGCTGGGACAAGTAACGGGAGCTCACTCTGTTAGTGCTAGGGATTCGAACTGCCAAACTGCTGATCGACAAGCTTAGCGTCTTAGCCACTGAATACCATGTCCCATACATATGGGAGTATAAACGAGGTCTAGGCCATGTGAAAGCCTCTCTTCCTGCCCCTGGAGGTCTCTCTTTGTATACAAACAGAGAGGAAGAAGCTATGAAGGATAATTTCAAGAGGTAGTCCTAGTTCACGCAGAAGATTTCATCGTGTAGTACAATAATCATGGTTACCTGTAGCACTGGTTCCCCATCCAAGTAAGTTTCACTAATGTACTTCCTAAACACTTTAGTTGGGTCACAGAAACCTTGAGTCTGTAGTCCAAGGAGTAAATAGATTTATTGTAATGGATCTTACTTATGAGCAGAACTGTATAGGATGATACTATTAGAGGATGGAGAAATACCAGATAAACATTAAAATATTATTAAAGAAAATGACAGCTTTAATGTTATCTGCCTTGATAAAATGATGCCTTAGTCCTGTTTTTTTAGTTATGTTTTAAAAGAACAAATCAGTACCTTCCTCGCAGCATTTCTGCCTCAGTCAGTTTCTTATTTATTTTCAATTCCACAATATTTTGCCTTCACAAAGAGCAAACATTTTTACAACTTTCTCTATTTTCTAGCATCAGATATGGAGTGGAAACATAAGCATAGTCATTGTTCTGTGTATGGCTCATTCTTGGCTTCAGAACTGAGACACTGGAAAATGGATCTGATTTTCTGCACTCTTCAAGTTTTCTTATATTAAGTAGCAGTGCTCAGTAAATCATTGTCTGCTCTTTGAAAACTTCTCCTTCCATTATGGACAGTGAAGCCCACAAATGGGATCAGCTGAGCCTCCAAATCTCCCCTACAGTAAAGGATTTACATCAGACTAATTTATGTGAAATATAAAGGCTTTTGATGATGAAGACAAGGCAAAAGAGGAGACTTTCTAGGTTGCTTTGTGAAAGCCAGTTTCCTTAATTAAGCCTCCCACTAATTGTTAAATATTTTTCAGGCATTAACAGAGCTACACAGAGTGTAATTAAATTTTGATTTTAGTGGTATTTGCAAGGATTAAAATCACAATCTGCTGAGGCACCGGAGTTAGTTAATATTCACTTCACCACCACAGCTGTCCTCCATTACATTACAAAGGACAAGAAAAAGAGGCAGCAGAATAGGGTGAAGTAATGAGAAAGCTATTCATTCATTTGAACCAGCTCCACATTGTACAGCCTTGTACAAATAGATCTGATCTGTGTGACACACAGCTAGGTATTAAACTGGATTTAATTTCATACTAAAATAAGGGGGAAATCTCTAGCTAATCTCTAATGGTTTTTAGTTTTGTACTTTACTGTGCATGCATCAAAAACATAATCAGACAATAATTGTATGTCTATATTCAAGTGGCAATTCTCTACAGGAATCTTCTCTACCCAAATCCACTAGGGCCATAAAACTACTTCCTCAAAACAATGAGCTATCTCAGGCGTGCTTGAATGAACCCTATACATTTGTGAAATGTGACATTTTGTCCTAAAGGGAATATTTCCTAGAAAAATCATTATTTTTATATTGCACTTGGTTCTATATTGTTTGGAAACACACTCTATTGAAGCAATAGGACTTAGTCGTCAGTCAGTATTGTGTTGCAGAGTGTTTGGGTTGTTCTTCCTCTTCTTGCCTTGCTTGGCTGAACAAATATAATGAAAAATTGGACAGATCATATAGTTTAAGATGTTTGCCTTTTCTTAGCAGCAGCAGAAATACTGTGAAAGGATGGAGTGATCATGAATTAATGGGAAACACCAAATAAATAGAGGAAGATGACATCTGGGTATTTACTAAAGTTCCATCAATAAGAAAAATACAGTTAAAAGACTGTCTGGAAACCATTCTTTTACTTCATACACCCCTTAGTTCTTTCTGGTTTTATCTTACAATGACTGAAAGAATCCTTGTTGAGTGTATAGACATGAAGCATAATGTTCCAAGCAATGTGCCAACAAGGGGATGAACCACTTGGTTGTGATGAATACATTCTGTCAGAGTACTAGCCAATACTAAGACAAGTAGTGGCGTGTAAAATTATGGTCTGCTATAAATCACTGCTATTTTCAGAGTGGACTAAGGCAGATTTCTGGAGAGAATCCCCCCCTCCTCTGATTGCATATTCTTTATTCATGGGACAATCTAAACCAGTGTATCTCAACTTCAGCAACTTTAAGATGTGTGGATTCAACTCCCAGAATTCATCAGCTAGCATGGCTGGCTGGGGAATTTTGGAAGTTGAAGTCAACATATCTTAAAGTTGTAAGGGTTGAGAAACACAGACCTAAACACATGAACAAAGCAACAAGAGGAGAAAGTTGACTGATTGACTCAATAATCTGAACATAGCTCGAACTGAGTAGTAAGATGACAGTGATGATACTGTTTTGGATGGCAATGATGATTTTGTCTTAATAGAATAAAGATTTAAGTCTTTGTATCAAGAGATACAACCCTCAACACAAAATGTTATAAATTCAAAAAATGATAATTTACCATATCCAATACTACCTCATTTATCTCAATAGATGAGACACGGATATAAGGAGAAAATGGAAAAATGGAAAAGAAGCAGGTCATAGCCACAATTTACTCATGTGTAACAATGGGCGGTGATATGTATTTATATCAATGATCGCGTTATTATTCTTTTTTGTATTAAAAAATATCATTATATTGTCCTATTCCTGGAGTTAAAATAAATGATTTTAAATTCATATTTACACTATATTGCATGGGTAAATAACAGTAATAATGATACACAGTAATGATACACTGTTCAATAGAAAAATATTAGAAAAATATATCCTTTACATATTTTATATTCATTATGCTGACATTTTTGGTAGCTACCTTAACATATTCTTGATACATCACAGTGTTTTGGTTCAGAAATTAGTTTGCTCAAGAAATTTTCTTGAACTTGATCTTAAAATCTCTATCAAAAATATGTTAATGTCATATAATTGAAGAGGGGGAAGTATTTGAAGATAAATCTATTGAACTGAACCTTTACTCTAGGAGTGTTATTTCATCATTTAGTAGAGGTGGAAGGAAAATATATTCATAGCAAAATTGGTGAACTCCATGCCTTAAAATATTCAAGATCAAATTACACATAATAGGAAAATTCACAATTTAGAGTATTGAATTCAGAACTTCTGTATTTTGTGAATATAGGAGGGTTATTACTATCAGGCAAATAGTATTTTTGTTCTGTCTTTTCAAGCAAATGTATTTTTGTTATAACGTCTAGATCAGGGCTGTAAAACTCATGGTCCGCAGGTCGGATGCGTCACAGGCTGGCCACGTCCACATCTGGTTTAGCAAAGAGGGGAAAAAAGCCATGATACATGACGTGATATCACCATGATGCCACAAGATTGACATCCCTTTTCTAGATAGTTTCATATAAGGCATTATTACAATCATGAAACATTAATGGGATTATTACCATTCTCTAATTATTCACCCATATATGGAAGCAAAACCCAATGAATTTGAGATGGAAAATATGGGCATCATAACATCTGCCTTGCTTGTGTCCCAAGATTATCATGATTGCATGAAGGGAACTTCAGCAATGCACTTTTTTTCTTCACAAAGCCATACTCCACCCTCAGAATTCCTGATACTACTGTAAGGTTGCCTAATATATGCTTTGGAATCTGACATCCTAATACATACTTAGAAATAAGTGACTAAGAAGACAAACCTGATTCTAACTTTGTTATTTTTAATGCTTGCCTTTCATCACCAGAGGCTACTGGTCACTAGATTCTTAAAAGCAGTTTAAGACCAGTGGCTTAGTGACTGTTCAAAGTTGCAATCTACCAGGAAGAGGACACTTATGACCCAGATCTGAAGTTCTAATAGTTGGGCTCCCTCTTGCAGTCAGGTGACTGAACTTTGAGTGCTCGGCAACCATATTTAAATATAATATAAATATAAGCCATATTTACATCTGTTTGTAACATCCTATGGTTTGTGGCATTCTGTGGTCATGTGACTGCATTTTATGATAATTTTGATAAAAAAACCCAATACTTCCAGTTTTTGGCAAAACGATGCCACAGTGAACAATGAGCTTACTTAATGATCATGGCATTCATTTAACAACTGTGGCATTTGCACATACAACCACAACATTCCCTTAATAATTACAGCATGTGCACTTATGACTGCTGCATTTAATTAGCGACTTGCCACAAAAAAAATCTTGTAAAATCAGATTGGTCACAAATAGTTTTACAACTGTTATGACTTATAATGTATGACTATTGTGGTATTAATTTGAGGACTACCTATACTTAATATTTTTTATTCTGATAGCCTATCCTATGCAATTCAGGTGGTACTTAATAATAAAACAATGGCATATCTTATTAACAAAGTGAAAAATGACTATAAAAAGTACCAATTGGAATATCATGCATTATTAAAAAGTATCAACATTGCAATTATGTATTTTATAAATGCTTCAACCGCATTTTCATTCTGGGAATATAGGTATCACAGAAAGTGGTCTCCACACACACATCCTCCAGCTTTTGCTAGTGGCTGACAAATGACAAATAGAATAGAATAGAATAGAATAGAATAGAATAGAATAGAATAGAATAGAATAGAATAGAATAGAATAGAATAGAATAGAATAGAACAGAACAGAACAGAATAAGATTCTTTATTGTCCAAATATGATTGGACACATAAGGAATTTGTCTTTGGTGCCTATCTCTCAGTGTACATAAGGAGAATAAAATACCTATAGAATGAGAGCCGAGGTGGCGCAGTGGTTAAATGCAACACTGCAGGCTACTTCAGCTGACTGCAGTTCTGCAGTTCGGCTGTTCAAATCTCACCGGCTCAGGGTTGACTCAGCCTTCCATCCTTCCGAGGTGGGTAAAATGAGAACCCAGATTGTTGTTGGGGGCAATATGCTGACTCTGTAAACCGCTTAGAGAGGGCTGAAAGCCCTATGAAGCGGTATATAAGTCTAAGTGCTATTGCTATTGCTAATGGAGGACAAACAATTAAGGTTATAAACTTGTATATTGCATATTAATTCTACCTGGACATTTTGTATTAGTTTCTGTTTGTACACTACATATAATAGCTAGTACCAACCTGCATTACCTTAACTAAGGTTATCAGTGCAAAAGTCATTGTTCAGAAAAATTACAGTTCACATGTAACCAGAAGATGCGTAAAAGCACTGTGGTCTCCAGGTAACCCTTATGGTTATATGAATTTCGTTTCGCTATAACACTTTTTGGATCAACCAGCCAGTGGGTAATCTGCTACTCACAGCAGGTCTGGCTAAAAGCTTCTGCTCCTGGAAACAGCACATAGCCTATCCAGGTAATGTTAATGAGACCCTGAGTCTCCTGGGAAAACATGCAAAAAATCTCTTAAAGTGCTTCTAGTCCAAGAATGGTTTCCCTTATCTCAGGTGACCCAGAGACTGTTTTTTACTGCCAGAAAGAAGAGATGCTTGTGGATTTTCTGTTTCAGATGCCCCTAAGGTTGAGGACACTATTTACTTCACAAACTTAGCCCTCAGAATGCTTGAGAAAACCCTGATCATTCATAATAATGTTTCCAGTCACAGCTCAGTTCCCCTGGGGAGCATAAATCTTTTGTGTAGAGTGTCTTGTAAATGCATCCTGGGAAGTTAAAATGCACTATTTATGGAAAGATGGGCAATCTTGAACACATTTTGGCAAATGAAATGGTGAAACGAGGTGGCTATCCTACCTCACCACAGAGGTGAAACAAAATATTTAAAGTATGGAGGATTTTCTTTACCATTAAAACTATGTTCCTGTTGTCTGTCTCAAAATGACAGGAATACGATTTTTTTAAAAAAAATACTATGCTCATTTCATATATTTATATATTGTCACTTACCAATTTTGTTAAACAGTACTCTGGTAACAGCAAATAAAAAATAATTAAAGGGTCACAGGGTACTCTTAAATCTTTCCATCTATGGTATGAAGTTTAGATTATCAAATATACATACATACATACATACATACATACATACATACATACCAGTGGTGGGATTAAAAAAAAAATTACTACTGGTTCTGTGGGTGTGGCTTGGTAGGTATGGCAGGAGAAGGACACTGTAAAATCTCCATTCCCTCCCCACTCTAGGGGAAGGTTAATGCAAAATCCCCATTTCCTCCCAATCAACTGGGACTCGGGAGGCAGAGAATAGATGGGGGTGGGGCCAGTCAGAGATGGTATTTACTGGTTCTCCAAACTACTCAAAATTTAGTGAAATGCCATATACTGAATTTTTTCCTTTTGTCCACAAAAAGAAAAATCTCTCCAGAAATTCTGTGCAGTTCTTCCCAGAAAAGGAAATGTGTTATTGGTTCCATGTGAAGTCTCTTAAAGTAGTAAATAGGTATTATATATCTTTTGATTGATCATTATCCTCAAGCTTCCTTATTTCATTTTTTTAGAAGGTTGATAGTTTCATGGCTTGCTTTTAATATTTTTAAAATTTCCACTACGGGTTCTCCAGAACTGGTCAAAGCCTGCTGAATACTACCTCCGATGCATACATACATTCAGACAGAACAGACAGACAAACATGCAGTAGGATTCTGATTTCATCACTAAAGAATTGATACCAAGAAAGGGATGTCATACCCTAAACAGGATCCAATCTGTGTTTTTCACCGGGACCAGAGATTTTATCTACTGAGCTTTCAGACTTGTGCTGGAGTTTCTCTCTATCAGAATTTGTGCTTTGGGCTATTCTGTGCATCATATTTATGTGGTGCCTGGTTGGGTGTGACTTCCTATTGGTTGATTGGCATGTTGATGGCTGACTATTGACTGTAGTTTGCTTATGCTTCCAAGTCCTTGACTTCTAAGTACCTGATAAGCTGGTGGTAAATTAGCATTCCAGGAGACTCACAAAGGGCCCATATCCAGGCTTCAATCATTTCTCTGGCTGTCTTCGTACCTGCTTGACCAACAATCTTAGTAGCTGTGAAATAGAATGTATTTCCTTGTTCATTGCAATATGACGCTACCAATGAGTTGGATCTCCTCATCTAATCACTCCGTTGTGTTCTTGCAGTCTAGAAGTTAGCTTCCTCCCTATCTGTCCTACGATCCTTGCAGGCGCTTCAATAGATTACATTAGATATATCTCCCATTTGCAAGTGATCTTTGCAATGCATGATTTGTCCTCATATGGTAGCCTCTGGGCAGTGGGCAAAGCCCACTTGCAGATCTCGGAAGCTGCATTCTACTGCATCTGAAATGTTTTTGATGTATGGCAGGGTTTGTCATGCAGTTGATCTTATACCTTCTTTCTTCATTTCTCTTCCTTGAGTATTGTGCAGGCATCTTGTAATAAATGCTTGTGGGTACCCATTCTATCTGATTTTTTTTTAAATTTTAAACACCATATATTTGATATAAAACATATACCAGGATTCAGCAAATAACCAAAACTCCTGTGGTGAATTGAAGATGTTTCTACAATGGCGAGAGTTGCTTCAAAGACTGAGATAGCTAATAAACACAACAAACAAACACATTTGCATCTCTTTCTCAGCCTCAGTTGCTATGGAACACAATCCATTTATGATACAATTCATTTGTTTGCATTTTAAAAAGCCTCAAGACATTTTATTCCTTTAATTTTTTATTTTATTCAATTATTTAAATTTTTCTCTTTGGTTGGTTTTTCGCAAAGGAAAAGCAGTCCAGAGATGTCTACATTTGCATTGTTTTGGGTTTCTTTTCTTACACAAATAGCGTGAATGATGGTAGGTCACTGCAGTAAGTACACTTTGCTCATGGGTACCAAGGGAAAACAGCAGCGTGTAAACGGTGTACAATTTGAATATACATAGATCATTGTTACCCTTCAGCATATTGTATCACTGAACTATGTAGTGTTTAGTGCATGAAAATCTTTCCCTGCTTCCACTGAGGAAGGTCTACCAAAGTGAGAAAATAAAGTCTTCTAAATCAAGCTCAACTGAACCCCTGTGCCATTCATTGTACCGTCATGACTAAGGTGACCAGATGTCCCGCTTTTGGCGGGACACCCCCGCTTTTCAATGCATTTTCCCGCATCCCGCCCGCCTTTTTAAAAGGCACGCTTTTTTTGGCGCTCGCAGCTCCCGCCCATCAGCTGCTAGCTTGCTGGGCTGGCTCATCGTTTTGTTCTCTATCCTACCGATGAGCCAGCCCAGCAAGCTAGCAGCTGATGGGCGGGAGCTGCGAGCGCCAAAAAAAGTGTGCTTTTACCTACCTACAAATTTAAGCCAGCCCAGCCTGCCCGCTCACTGATTGGATTGGCCTGGACTCCAGCCAATCAGTGAGCTGGCTGGGATGGGAAATTTTCAGCACGCCTGCGCGAGTCTCCATTTCCTTTCACCAAAAGATGAAAGAGGTTGCAGCTGCGCTGACTGGTGAGTATTAAGAGCCGCGAGCGGATGGTGTGAGATCGCAGCCCGGTAGCCGCCAGAAGCCGCTCCCGGCCACGGGCCCCTGCCCTGCCGCGTCCAGCGTGTCTTCAACAGCAAGCGGGTTGCCCGCCCGCCTAGCTGCGTTGCCCACATGCGCGGGGATTCAAGAAATCCGGCTGGATACTTTGAATCCCCGCGCATGTGGGCAACGCAGCTAGGCGGGGGAGGGGAGCTTCGCTTGAGATTACCATGCTATGCCTTCCATAGCCTGGTCCTCCCAAGCAGAGCCCACCTAGCTGCGTTGCCCACACACGTGGGGATTCAAGAAATCCGGCTGGATACTTTGAATCCCCGCGCGTGTGGGCAACGCAGCTAGGCGGGGGAGGGGAGCTTCGCTTGAGATGACCATGCTATGCCCTCCATAGCCTGGTCCTCCCAAGCAGAGCCTGCCTAGCTGCGTTGCCCACACACGCGGGGATTCAAGAAATCCGGCTGGAAACTTTGAATCCCCGCGCATGTGGGCAATGCAGCTATGCGGGGGAGGGGAGCTTCGCTTGAGATGACCATGCTATGCCCTCCATAGCCTGGTCCTCCCAAGCAGAGCCTGCCTAGCTGCGTTGCCCACACACGCGGGGATTCAAGAAATCCGGCTGGATACTTTGAATCCCCGCGCGTGTGGGCAACGCAGCTAGGCGGGGGAGGGGAGCTTCGCTTGAGATGACCATGCTATGCCCTCCATAGCCTGGTCCTCCCAAGCAGAGCCTGCCTAGCTGCGTTGCCCACACACGCGGGGATTCAAGAAATCCGGCTGGAAACTTTGAATCCCCGCGCGTGTGGGCAATGCAGTTATGCGGGGGAGGGGAGCTTCGCTTGAGATGACCATGCTATGCCCTCCATAGCCTGGTCCTCCCAAGCAGAGCCTGCCTAGCTGCGTTGCCCACACGCGGGGATTCAAGAAATCCGGCTGGAAACTTTGAATCCCCGCGCGTGTGGGCAATGCAGCTATGCGGGGGAGGGGAGCTTCGCTTGAGATGACCATGCTATGCCCTCCATAGCCTGGTCCTCCCAAGCAGAGCCTGCCTAGCTGCGTTGCCCACACACGCGGGGATTCAAGAAATCCGGCTGGATACTAGTCTCCGTGGAGAGCTTGGCGGGCAGCTGGCTGGACTTCTAAGAGGTGGGGGGGAGGTGCGGCAGCTCCTTGAAATGGAAAAAGGCTTGCTTCCTCCCCCTCCCCCAAATGAGACCGGGCTCCCAGCAGCGATTTGCCATTTGAGAGAGAGAGAGAGAGGGAGGGAGGGAGGGAGGGAGGGAGGGAGGGAGGGGGAGAACGCGAGTGTGTGTATCCCTCCTTCCTTCAGCCCAACACTCTAGCTCGGCTTGGCTCCCGCTTCATCTCTCCTGCCTCTTCGCTTCTCTGTTTGATTGTTGAAAGTGGGAGCCAAACCGGGTCATTCCTTCCAAGAGGCAAGTTTCCCATTGATTGAATGACTCGCTGCCCTAGACCCTCTGCAGTCCCTCTCGTCTGGCCAGAATGCCAGCAAGAGTGTTGGGCTGAAGGAAGGAGGGATACACACACTCATGTTCTCCCCCTCCCTCCCTCCTTCCCCAGCCAGTCCCATGCCTTCTCCCAACCCCCGCCCCGTTCTCTTAGCTGCCCCGTTCTCTTAGCTACGTTCTGCCTTGTGATTGCTGTCTCCAGGCTCTCCTCTCCTATTATCGTGGAAGGTGTCTCATTTGGGGGAGGGGGGGGGCAGGCCTTTCTCCATTCAACAGATCCAATATACAGAGTTTTATTTTTTGGCCCTAAAAATATTGTCACTGAGGATGAGAGAAATTTCTTCATCATTGCTATTGGCCTCAAGTAGCAAATAATTAAACATGGTTTTTAGTGTACTTAGTTAGTGATCTGCTTTTTAACATTACATGGTATCAGTTTCAAGAATGCATGCAATCCTGAAAATTTGTAACAAACTTGTTGAAGGGCCTATGAAATATTTTCTAGTTTAGTGTAGAATAAGTATTCTTAATAAAAGAAAAAGTCATTTTTATTTAATCAATTGCATTCCTGTTTATAATGGCATTAATTAACTAAACTGGAAATAAATCTATGTTTTGCTAGAGTTTTAAAATTAAAAAACCTTACATTTTGTTGCTATTATTTTAATCAGAGTTTTGCCAAGTGAAATTATATAATGGTTCCTCATGTCTCTGTAATTTTCTAAATCTCATCCAGAAGTACCACAGAATCTGGCATTTTCAGCAGAATGATGCTGATGCTAATAAAACATCCTGATTTTTGGTGAAAGGATGGAAAGAGGAAGGAAGGAGGAAGAGAGATCTAAAGTGCAGAAAGACAGAAGGCAGATAGGCAAGAGGAAGGAAGGAAGGAGAAAGAATGGAAAGGAAGGAAGGCTAGAAGGAAGAAAGAGGGAGGGAGGGAGGGAGGGAGGGAGGGAGGGAGGGAAGGAAGGTGAAAGGAGGAAGGAAGGAAGGGTACTTCCACTTGTAGGCCTGGGACTGAATGCAGGAGGAGTCTCTCCATAGGATCAGCTGCTCCTCTGATTATGGTCTATGAAAATGTTACTGCCTGCCTGATGCAAATTTAGACAGATGGTGCTTTGGGCTGCCCCTCAAATCCCCCCTTTACTCCTCCCCCTGTAGAATTCAGCCCCCTGAGTTTTGCCTTTGAGGGGCATGTGTGGTTATGGCGGATGGCAGAGTCAGCTGGAGGTTGAGAGGGGATTGGGGCTTTTGTCCGCCTGTGGAGTTCTCCCCATGGACAGGATGGGATGTTGGCATGAAAGGGATCCGGGCACAATCTCACCTGTTCCAAGTAAAGTTGCCTTTTGCAATTGGCTACCGGTAATCCTCGACTTACGACCAGGATTGATCCCCCAATTTCTGTTGCTAAGGGAGACGTTTGTTAAATGATTTTTGCCTCATTTTGCGATCTTTTATTGCCACGTTAAGTGAATCATGGTGGTTGTTAAGTCAGGAACATGGCTGTTTAGTGACCAAAATTACAATGGCATTGAAAAAAGTGACTGATGACCATTTTTCACACTTAGCGACCATTTTCACACTTAGCGACCGTTGTGGCATCCTCATGGTTACGCGATCAAAATGTTGATGTTTGGCAACAGATTCGTATTTCTGATGATAGTTTGAAATGGTGACAGTATAAATTATTGCTGGTGTAATACTTAACAATGGTTTTTAAGGATTTCCTTTATTTATAGAATACCTTTTTTATTATTTTGGGGGGATTTTTACTTTTAAATTGTTTATAAAATGTATTTACTACAAGAAATGTTCCTTTTTGCAAATGTGATCTTTGCAAATCTTTGTGATGCAATATGTTCAGACCAGGTTTATGTGTCTCAAAGTGGCTGCTATTCCATGGGCAGGCCAGGTTGGTGCAAGGCAGCTTTGCCAGATTTGGTGTGTTTCACCCTCATTGAATTTTATATCGTATAAAGAATGGAAGGAGGAAGGAAGAGAAAAAAGGAGGAAGGGAGTGAGTGAGGAAAGAAGAGGATGGAAGGAGGGAGGAAGGAAGGAAGAGAGGGAAAGAGCAGAAGACAGATAAGGTGAAGGTAGATAAGCAAGAGGAATGAAGGAAGAAGTGAGGAGTCTCGAGGAGGGGGAAAACATTTAGTGACCAAAGTTACAATGGCATTGAAAAAAGTGACTGATGACCATTTTTCACACTTAGCGACCGTTGCGACCATTTTTCACACTTAGCGACCGTTGCGACCATTTTTCACACTTAGCGACCGTTGCAGCATCCTCATGATCACGTGATCAAAATTTTGTTTGGCAACAGATTCGTATTTATGCTGGTTTCAGTGTCCTGGGGTGACCTTTTGACAAAAATTTTTTTTTTAATCAAGCCCCCCCCCCCCCCCCCCCCGGTCAAGGGTGTCCCTCTTTTCCAATCTGAAAATCTGGTCACCTTAGTCATGACAGTCTGCCATACTGTTCCTGTTTTCATCGTTGCTTGTAGCCATGGTGTTAAATGACAGCTCGCCTTTTTTGATGGGCACATTTTGTGTGTGTGTGTGTGTGTGTGTCTGTGTGTGTGTGTCTGTGTTTGTGTGTGTGTGTGTGTATCAAATGCATGCTTTATGAGCCAGGAATGAATGCTAAATGAATAAAGCTTGTGCTTTGTGTGGGTGTTTGCGTCTGTGTGATGCACTTACTTTCACCTTCAAGACAATTCAGGGCATTTCAGACTATCTAATAATCATTTGTAAAAGGGGTTTAAGTAATCTCACTGAGGAGAACCAGAGCTCTCCGAGCAATGGGAAAAATGGAAGGAGGGGGGAGGGAAATGAGCACCATGAGAGAAAGAGCAGAGATGGGAGAGTCCACAGCAGCTCCCCTGAGGCCTGTATTAATCAGCAGACAAATGGGCTATACCTTAGCATGGATTCATTTTTTCAGCAAGGAGCTGCCAGCAAAAGATTTTCTGTTAGAAACACAGAGCTGCCTTTCCTTCCTTCAGTTGATGGGGGCAGGGCGGAAAAACCTGCTGACAAACACTGCTTTGGGCATTTGACACAGCTTTTCGATCCAGTTACAGTGAGAGTAGAAACTGAACAAATTAGGAATCCAGGACAAAAGAGCCTCAGTTTCAGCCTGGTGAAGGATGGTTCCTACTGTGTAAAAAATAAGACTGGTTCTTTCTCTGCCCTCCTTCCTTCTGGAACATTAAAAAAACAAAAAGAAGCTGTTCATCCTCTTTGTTTGTTTGTTTGTTTGTTTGAACTTAGCAAAAGTTATTCCACTCCCTCCCCCTATTGCTAATTGTACTGCTGGAAGCCTCACAGTAATTTCAATGAAATGCAATTCTATGTGTAAATAGGCAAATTTGTAGGCATTTACAGTCAATTCAGGATCTCAAAAAGACCTCTTTTACATGAATAAGCAGACCTCCAGATACAGTTATTTGGGAATGGTGGATCAGAGGTGGGTTGCTACCGGTTTGCACCAGTTCGGGTGAACCATTAGTGGAAATTGTGACCGGGTCGACGAACCACTAAGGACGGCAGGCTCACCACACCCCTGAACCAGTTCCCCAGTCACCCATGCTATTGCCAGCATGTTTTTTTTAGTCATTTTATAATGTTCTGCATGTGCGCAGAACAATTTATAAGCAACTGTGCTTGTGCAAACAAAGCCTGACGCGCACACGCAAAGCGAACAGCAGTAATGACGACAGCAACCCACCCCTGTGATCGATGCATTGTTTGATAGTTTTGTCTGCTTCTATTTGACAGCTATTAAAAACAATACTAGCAGAAATGCCTCCCCACCACTCATTCCTTCACCCTTTGGGGGAGTGTCCTTTAAAGCTGTTTTACTGGGGACTGCCAGGGGCGGGGCAAAGGGATATTTCATTAAAATTAATTATTGTGTTTTGGTGTTGTGGTGGATTTCATGAAGTTTCATGTGAGATGAGGGTGAATTTCATCAGGAGTCTGAAATTTTCCCCCATAATTTGATTACTACCTAAAACTGCAGAAGGGCATGGCTATCTTGCATTATTTGCCATTTATTTAAAATCTGTTTTTCATAATTGATATCATTTACACAGAGGATGTGTTATTTTCTCTGAAAGATATAAACTACGTGCATTTGCATACAGATAGATTTCAAAATCAACTTTCCTCAACTTATAACAAGAATAAATTAAAATATTCAGCTTTTAGTCCTGCAAGAAATGCAAAGTTAATTTGCATTTGCAAAGAATGTTGTATATTGCTGGATTTTTATTTTGCCTGTCTTTCAGGAGTTCAAAGAAGTGTACATATCCCACCCCCACCACATAGATTTCCAATTCCTCTGCAAGAATCTCCATGAAAGCTTGATTGGGCTGAGAGCCTAAAGTCATCCAGGAAAGTTCTATGGCTGAAAATAGACTTGAGGCTAGGTCTCCCTGGTGATATTTCAAATCCTTAACAACTACAGACTTTTTTATTTGGTTATAATCTGTAGCATAGATGTAAGGAAGCTAGATCCTCTGAAACATGTTCTGTAATACGATTGCAGTTTCTCATGAAACAGATCATATCTCAGTTGAGAGAGGAAAATAAGGAAATAGAAATAAGTTAAGAATGTCAAGTGTAAGCCAACCAGCTGTTTTGCAAGAATATACCTGCATATTTAACTTTTATTGATTTCATTGTTCTTATTAATTCAAAAATGTAGTTATCTTCAATTTAATATTACTTGTGCATTTATTAGACCACGAATAAGTTGATACAAATTCAGTTGTCAGTAGTATGCCATTCTCAGCTAAGTGATTCTTTTATCTAAGCTTTTCTTTTATACAGCTGCACTAAAAGCTATTTGTCTTCTTTCTGCAACAAAAATTACAGTCCTTTATTAAAGCCCTTCTGAATACATACTCTGGTTTAGATTTCCTTACATTATTAAACAACCAAAAGTATTTGAAAATAACTGTCTAGAGAATGTAATACAAGTTTGCTAGTTGTCTAAAACTGGATTTTTAAATAGAAAGAAAAAAATGTGGAGAGGGAGAAAAGTAAAACTGCACCTACCGTAATTAATATCCAGCATTTTCATACTCAGGCTTACTTTGGAGTAACATACAAGAGGACTAATAAAATATATAATCAAGTAGATCAAGCAGAGCTTTATTTGCTTAGTGTCCAAAACTATATGAGGTATAACTAAAAATGGAGACAAGATAGGAATTTAATTTAATAAAATTATACAATACAATACAATAGCAGAGTTGGAAGGGACCTTGGAGGTCTTCTAGTCCAACCCCCTGCCTAGGCAGGAAACCCTATACCATTTCAGACAAATTGTTATCTTGATCTTCTTTAAAACATCCAATGTTGGAGCATTTACAACTTCTGGAGGCAAGTTGTTCCACTAATTAATTGTTTTAACTGTCGGGAAATTTCTCCTTAGTTCTAAGTTGCTTCTCTCCTTGCTGCTTGTTCTCAGGAGCTTTGGAGAATAGTTTGATTCCCTCTTCTTTGTGGCAACCCCTGAGATATTGGAACACTGCTATAAAGTTATTTAATTTTTTCTCACTATAATAATATAAATTCTTCCAGCATTCTAGCACTATATTGGTTTCTCCAGTACGCATTTTCAAAAATGATGTCATGGGTAGTCTCATCAGATCCTGCAGAGAACAATTAAATAGCCGTTGCCTCTTCCATATCTATTCTACTTGTGTTTAATTTGGACAATATAAACTGAATGAATAGGTTGTCTAGAGAGATTGCTTGTCTTCCCACATGAGCTCATTTCCTTATTTCTCCATAGTGGGCAGTGCTTTATAATAATTGTTTATAATAAATATATGGACACATGGTGGCCAACTCAACTCCAGTGTGTTCTCATACAGTTCAGACTAATATTCTCTTCCAAAGTCAATACTGATTCAATACAATACAGGGTAGTTGAATCTTCTCTCAATATAGCACAGTCATAAAAATAAACACACAGCTGTTCAGCTAAGATGCATAATACAGTATTATATCTCATCCAGAGAGTTAAAGCGTTTTCAAACAAAAGGATTTGGTTTTGCGACTATTGTCATATACCCAAGCTGTCCTGCATGCATCATTTATTCCAGACATGCTTTCATAGCAGCTGGAAGAGGCTTGACTGTGGATGTTGATTGTGTAAAGGAGACTGGCATTTTAAGGTAAACACTGGGACTTTTCATCCATAAGATGCAACAGCTGCTACAACTGCGGATATAATTTCTGACATAGCTAGTGATGAGTAGAATATAATGTCTTTCAAAATGAGTGACTGTAGAATACTGAAAGCCCTCTATTGAACAGAAATCCTTTGGCATCCTAGCAGCTGATTCTCCTGTTTGGAAGAAGGATAGCTTTTACTTCAGCAGTAGAATAAAATACTGACAAAAAAAAATAAAAAATATATTTTATTTACAGTTGGCCTGTGACACTTTCCATGTTATACTGGAGTGATGGTGAACATTTTTTGGCTCAACATGTCAAAAATTTAGAAAATGCATGCCTTGACTGGTGGTATATCACATTCCTCTGACCCAAACAAAAGAAGGCTTTCTGGAAAAGCCTCCTTTTCTCTCCTTTGGATTCTCCTCTCCAGACCCTCTGGAAGTCACATGAGAAGGCCCTCCTTTTGAGGGCCTCTGAAGCCTTGGAAAATCATACATGCAACATTGCTCTGATGTTTTTATTTTACACAGATGGCCATATAATATGTGAAGAATCAGCGAAAAAGACAAAATACAAGAAGCAACACATCCTTCCTTCCTTCCCTCCTTCCTTCCTTCCTTCCTTCCTTCCATCCATCCATCCATCCATCCATCCATCCCTTCCCCAATGGAAAATAAAAAAACCCCTGCAAGCAGAAAAGTGATCAATCCATCAAAATGTTCATAATGAATTATGAACTATGTGCAGATAGAAAAATTTTAAGGGCCATTTTCTGTTTTAGTAATCTTCAGTCTTATGGATACCATATAGAACATAGATGATTGGAAGGGACCTTGGAAATCTTCCAGTCCAATCCCCTGTCCATGGCAGGACATCCGATACCATTCCAGACTTTCATTGGACTTGATGGATTCATGTGGTCATAGAAAGAATAACAGGGTAATAGAATATAATAATAGAGTTGGAAGAGACCTCACAAGTCTTCCAGTTCACCCCCCTCCTGCCCAAGCAGGAGAAGTTAGAACATTTCAGATAAATAGCTGTCCAATTTCTTCTTTAAAATCTCCAGTGATGGAACAACTACAAGTTCTGGAGGTAAGCCATTCCACTATTTGTTAATTGTTCTCACTGTCAGGAAATTTCTCCTTAGTTTTAGGTTGCTTCTCTCCTTGATTGGTTTCCATCCATTGCTTCTTGTCCTGCCTTCAGATGCTTTGGAAAATAGGTTGATCATAAGCATGAAATCCTCTTATCTTTAGAACTGGGAGCGTGTGCCTGTGTGTGAGCGAAACTTCTGAGTATGCACAGAATTGGTTTGTTTTGTTTTCAAATTCTTCCTAGATAAAAAAAGAGGACCAAGGGGGCTGCCTCAGTACTTCCAGGCAGTAAATATTGTGTCAAGTCAGCAATAGACTTCACTGTTCTTGCTTGTACCCAACTTAAACAAGTATCTGCTGCACCAAGTAGACACAGAACGAAATCAACTCCACAAAGGCTAAAACTACTTTTATTGAGGTTTCGCTATACTAACAGAAACTTCCAAGTTGACTGAGCTGTACCTCCTTCTCCTTTTTATGTTTTAGTGAATCAGGATGACATCTGCCCGATCCACTGCCAAATGTTATTTCTTTTCTCTGAACTTAAAAAAATACTTCAGCCCCTTTTGCCTGGAAGTATTCCTGCATGTTTTCATTAAAACTACCTACTGTCTATACCGCAGCCCCATGTCCCCTTGAGAATCCAATCATCTGAGGGTAAAGAGAGCCACAATCCAACATAAGAGAGAGTGAGATAACACCGTGTCCAGGCATGCCAAGAGGCTCCTGAACTAAGCTAGAGCTTTTTTTTTGACATAGCCTATAAAGACAACCCAGCAGCCAGAGCAGTTGTTCTTAGATGGGTTCTTGGTTTTGGGTTCTTGGGTGGCTTCTTGATACTGAGGGGAAAGTAACTTGGCCTGAGAAAATGGAACTACATTGATCCCTGAAGGCCCTCTGTAATTATTAGCATAACAGAATACTTCCTATAGAAATCCCTGGCATTTGATCTGGCCTCACTTCTTCACTTCCAAAACACATTTTTATCCCTTTCAATGCTGCTTCTTTGATTGCTTGCTTTTGTGTTTTGAACCAGGACTGGATTTACAGCTTGAGACTGATGGATTTACTGCAGTAATAAAAGAAATAATAAGCTGCCATTTGTTGAGACCAGGGCAGCAATACATGTTCATTAGGACTTTGCCTCTTTAAAGAAAGAGGTTCTGGCATATCCTTTTCCCAAAACAAAAGAATGAAATGCAACTACATTTGTAATTGCTTAACATTTATCAGTTAAAGATTTAAATATGTCCCACATTAAATCACTAATTAAATAAAGATCTCCAGTATTTGGGGCTCCTAAGGAACATGCTGGCATTAGTGCAAAGTGGCTATCCTACTGAATTAGAAAATAGCTTAAGATGTGGGTATTCATAAAATACTACAGTATGTAGCATTGAAGCTATATATCCATTTGTTAGAAATATAAGTTAGTGAAGTTGGATAACAAATCTATTCCACTGAATTAACATTTTTTTGCTCCACAAAATGTCTAGTTTACAAAAGAAGAGAACACATGCCACAAATCATCTATAAATTAAGTATTCTAAACTTAAATCCCAAATGTATTTTCCTCAAGAAGATCATCTCCAGAAAAAAGTTTTCTCCAAACACACAACATAATCACAAACACACAGCTGTCACATAATAAATCCCACACATAAAAATAGTTCAGTCGGGATTATCTCACCCCCTCAAACCCCTCACATTGTCTTTCTTCATATAGATTACCTTCTAAATCCTTCATTTTATCTATCTTTCTCTCCCTTCCTCCCTCCCCAATCTCTCTTACTCAACAAACACATACATAGAAACATTCCATTTTTTATTATTTTTCTTGGAATTTAATGACCTGAACATAGTAATGGTTGAGCCTCAGCCCCCAAACTTTTTATTTTTACAAAATTTAAATAAGCAGAAGATAATTATGGTGCTAATGAGGCACCAAGCAGTTTTTTTCAGATGCTACTTGTCACAGGAGCTGTACATGAGGAATTCCAAGATATACACTGCAGGAACAAATGCCAGTGAAGAGGTTTGCATAGGGTGCAGTGGCTGAATTCAGAAAGGTGCACATCCATAAAACAAAACTGTAAGTTTACCATATGTGTTAGTGCTACAACTATTGAGTGCTATATACAAGAAGGCAAAACACAGACTCTGACTTCATTAGCAACTCTGACATTGCTGCTATCAGTTCTTCATGGTGAAATGTAGCTGTGCATGTATACGCGCCCTTTGTAACTATAGATGGTGTGAGGGTATTATGGGCATATATAATTCCCTAATTGGTCACAAATGGAAGTAGGCCCCAAAAGTGAAGCTGGTGTCCACAGTTAAATGGAGAAACTGCTTCAGGATGGAGTCCTGAATTTAATCTTTGATAAAGGTGAACAAAGATATGAAGATCTCATATCAATTAAATATTCATTACAGTGGATAAATAACATATACAAAATTTCAGAGGTGACATTATTGACATAATACTTTTAGCCATGTAATATTTGTATGTGTTAAATATATTAGAATTACTTGAATTCTGAACTGAACATTGAATAAAGTACAAGAAACGTACCTGGTTTAGAATTACTAATTTTTGTAAAATAGGGTAAATTGTATTTTAGCATGTTTTGTTAATTTGATTTCAACAATGTTTGGAATTTGTGCATGGATAAAATATAATACAGTTACATGCACATGACTTCAATTATTTGGACAATGGAAAATGATTGCTTGAGATATATAGAGGTATATAATGGAAAATTTTATTATTGGATAATATTTTGATATGTAAATTTAAAGAATTACTTTTGATTAATACAGTGGAACTGACACTTGCTAAGGAAGGGGGAAATAGCCAAAGATCTTCCTTTATTATGTAAGTTTAAGTAAAATACCATTATTCCTTTAAAGTTACAGTATTTTAAATATATTATTATTTGACATAATTTAAATGTTTTGCAAATAAATGGACAAGCTGAGTTTAAATTATGCTAAATTAATAACTATTCTAAAAGATGTGTCTTTAATGAGAATTTCTGGCTGCCATCTAAAGCGTGCCTCACTAGGATTAATGTAATGTCTATTAATAATAAACTATATTTTGAAACTCAAATGATCCTTGGTAAAGATGCTGAAATGTCAGATCTAAGCAAAATAATTTTAGCACACAGTTATAGTCTAAACATATGAAGCTTAGAAGAAGTGTAGAATGAACATGGGCTGGGAAAAAAGTCAGTGGGACTGGGAGCAATTTTCATCATCCTATCAGCATCGCCATTGAGTTTCCTTGAGGAAAGCTGGCAGTGAGCAAGATAAATCTTCCTTCCTCTTCCCCTTCTCCTTTCCCTCCTTTCTCTGGTGGGGGAGGGAGGAAGGGAGTGTGATGTAAGAGCAGCAAAAAAGGAGTTTTGAATAGAAATGAAATATAGGTGTAGTAGGGTGCATTTCCAGTAGATTGAGGGGAGGGAGTAGTCCATTCCTGCACTCATTGTGCAATGGGACATGTAGAAAATGCAGTTCTGCCCTTTGTAGAAAACCCACTTGGTATTAGTAAAAGGACTGCTAGATCATCAGCCTGTAATAATGCCAATGCAGATCTGTAAACTAATGGGGTTTGAGGGGAGAGATTTTTGTCAACTTTTGTACAAGTGAATTGATATAAGCATTAAAAGCCAATGGTTTAAACATGTAAGCACACCTCACCCCTTTAAGGTTGTGAAATGCAAGTGAAAGATGATCTTCAGAGTGTTATTTTCAAGAAATATTGATCAATGCATGTAGCAGAGAATTTATTCCAGTGAATATCCTTGGGGATGCAGTCAAATGCCACTTTTAAATCAATAAAGGCAACATAAAGGTATTCCATTGATAGCCAGAGTATTTTCCTATTCAATAATGTAAAATAAGATACTGAACAAGGGTCAAATATTCTTCTCCAATATTGGTTTACTATTCCTCTAAAGTGTCAGGCAATATTTTTCCAAGAAGGCGTCCATGACAGAGCTTGCTAACTACACTAAGTGGGTTGATGGGACAGACTTTTTGCCAGATTTTTCTTATCTCATTTTTATATTGAGATTTCAATATCTCTAATTTAGCCTTTATGAATTTATGTGTGATGCAAAACTGAAGTCCACAAACCCATGCTCACAATTCTACAAATATTAAAACAGGTCCAGCTGTTTTACCATTTTTGATGTGTATGTGATTAATTTAATGATCCCCAAGTAAGACTGTGATGGCTAATTTGGGATGACATCAGGACAAAAATCCAACATTGGTCGAAACTTGGGCTAAACATTGAACAAAAAAAAATCAGCTCATATTAGGGTCTATGAAGATTGCAACCTGCCAGAGACATAAAGGTAAAAGTTTCCCTGTCTAGTCGTGTCTTATTCTAGAGGGTGTGCTCATCTCTGTTTTCTTTCTGAGGAAGCCAGCAATGTCTGAAGACAGTTCCATGATTATGGGACTGGCATGGCTATATGCTGACATGTATGGGATGCTGTTACCTTCTCACCAAAGTAGTACCTATTTGCATGCTTTTGAATAGCTAGGTTGGCAGATGCTGGAGCAAGAATTGGAAGTCATCCCATCACACAGTATTTGGATCTCAAATCTGATGGCAAACCCAAGAGACATAGGAAGCCACCAAAACAAAAATAAAGTAATAATTGTGTAGTTGACGCCTAGGAAATGTGTATTTAGATCAGGGGTGTCAAATTCAAGGCCCTGGGGGCTGGATCTTAGATCTGACCTGCAGAGCCACCCTGCAAACAGCCCATTTTTGCTGGCAGAGCTCTTGGGCCAGGACAGGCACCCCTGACATGAGTGACATGTAGTCGGCCATCTCCATCCCATCAAACACAATGCTAATATGGCCCTCAATGAAATCAAGTTTGACACCCATGCTTTAGGTATAGAGAGACAATTTTGTGTAGTGGCTAAGAGATCAGGCCAGAAGCCAGGAGAGTATGATTTCTAGTTCTGTTTTAGGCACAAAGCAAGCTAGGTGAACTCAGGCCAGTCATTCTTCTCTAGGAAGCAGGCAATAGCAAACTACTGAAATCCTACCATGAAAATTGCAGGAACTGGTTCAAGAATCAACAGTGAGTCAAAAATACAAAATATGTACCTCAGATGTAGAAAACAATAGTTTAATATAGTTGATAATGGATTTGAGTGTACCAGTTCCATATGGAAATGTCTGGTTTATGGAAAACCTGGAGCAGGGAGCAGTATGGTCCCAGTAGACTGTGATATGTCCAATGTCACATGTTAGCAGTAAAGGTGTTTGTCAATCCCATTATCAGCTGCTGGTTTTAGAAAGTTTACTGTAGGTATTACTTGGGCTGCAAAACTCTGGAAATAGCCAGAATGTATAATCTTAGCTGAACCATTGCTTTCTTGCTTGCATGATCTTTGCACATTCAAGAGCCATGAACAAATTTCAAACAGCTAAATAAAATAATAGCAGTAGACTTATATACCGCTTCATAGGGCTTTCAGCCCTCTCTAAGCGGTTTACAGAGAGTCAGCATATTGCCCCCAACAATCTGGGTCCTCATTTTACCCACCTCGGAATGATGGAAGGCTGAGTCAACCCTGAGCCGGTGAGATTTGAACCGCTGAACTGCTGATCTAGCAGTAGCCTGCAGTGCTGCATTTAACCACTGCGCCACCTGATGAAGTATCAGCTGCATGGTGAAATTCACTTGTTAGATAGTCATTTTTTTTGTAGATGACCAATGTTCCTTACCCTTGGTCACTTAACCTTGACAGCTATTATATGAAAAACAAAACCTTATGAGGTTCTATCTGAATGCATTTATCTGAAGAGAAAATGCTGAATGTAGAAGAATAAAGTACTGTTTTTCAGGTAAACAGCATCTACTGCATTTTCTTGGCATCTCTTTTAACTCATCATTTCAGATGGTTATTTGTTGTCCTTTTCTAAGCACTGTAAAATTGTGCAAGTTTGTTCAAATAACTTCACTTATAGTTCTATTATAAATAAGTAATAGTACAGCAATATAAAATGAATATAGTTATAGGGTTTATTTCAGAGCAGAGGAAACATTATTTTGTGTATCCTGTGACTAAGGCATTCAAACTTTACTTAAAAATAATTAACATGCAGAAAATCAAAGAATATTGAAAACGATGCAAGAAAATCTGGATATTTAGTTTTTCTAATTTATAGTAATTCTTTTGATACTATGTGTATTTTTCATTAAAAGTAAATGCTTTATTTCAGTTGTCTGTATAAATCTATTAAAGGATCTTCTTCAATCAGATGTAACCATCTTGAATTCAGCTGAACTGTCTTATCAGTTACCATTAGTGATGGGATTCAAATAATTTAACAAGCAGTTCTCTGCCCTAATGATTTCTTCCAACAACCAGTTCACCAAACTGCTCAGAAAGTTAACAACCGGTTCTCCCGAAGCGGTGCAGACTGGTTATCATACAGTGAATTATAATCATACTTAGTACATGTTTAAAGGAAATATTTTGTTAATTGTTTCAATGCTTGCATTCATTAGCTTATTTTGAAAAATAACATATATTTCTTGGAGATCTAGCTGTTGGGTGTGGGAGGTAGCATAGTGAGATCTTGAACTTTAAAGTGATAATGATAGCATAATAAATAAGATTGTATATTTATAGTGGTGATTTTGAGAAATATTTAGATTGACACTGTGAATTGTAGTCAACAAAACTTTTGTTAGTTAAATCAAAATAAACAATCCCACTTAGATTCTTTTTAAACATTTCAGTATTTATTTTATTGTTTCTTACTGTTCATTTTTTCACTTATAATATGGTAGATAAACCCAACAGTGAAATGCAGTCGGGCCCAAAAGCATCCCCACTGAAAACATTATATGCGGAGTTGAAGCTATCAACCCAGATGAAGCCAATAAAATCAGACTTGAAGTCACCAACGTCCTCTGCTCCAGCAATCCACCCAGAAGCAACTTACATAAAGAATAACAAAAAGAACTCACCAACTTGAGGAAAGACAACAACATAATCATTCGCCCAGCAGACAAAGGTAACACCACTGTGGTGATGAACACATCTGACTACCAAGCCAAACTATCCAACCTACTCCAAGACTCCGTTTACAAACCTCTAAACACAGACCCCACCACCTACCTGGAAAAAAACCACCAAATCCAAAATAAAAGCCTCTCCCATCACTGAAGATATCCAGCAAAGAATCATCCCCAGAGAGAAATCTTCCAGATGCCCCAAACTCTATGGCCTCCCCAAGATACACAAAGAAGGAACACCACTCAGACCATAGTCAGCTCCATAGGTTCACCACTACAGAATCTTGCCAAATTCCTCACCAAACAACTTCAGCCCTACACAGAATCCATCACCTCACATGTACAAAACTCAATCCACTTCATAGAAACAATAAAGAAACAAAACCTACAACCCAGCGACCTACTCGTGAGCTTTGATGTCATATCCCTCTTCACCCAAGTGCCTATTAAAAAGCCTTGACAGCTATCCAAAAGAAATACAACCCCCCAAGCACATCTTAGATCTGACCAACCACTGCCTAACCAACACATACTTCATCCACAATGGACAAAGATACAAACAGATAAGCACCTATGAGATGACCCCCTCTCACCCATCATCACAAACCTATACATGGAACACTTTGAAACCAACACCTTAGATAAATCTGAATACAAACCCAAACTCTGGCTTAGATATGTAGATGACACTTTTGTAATTTGGCCACATGGGAATGAAAAACTGGACAACTTCCTCACACATCTCAACAGCTACACCCCAAAATACAATTTACTATGGAAATAGAAGCTAACAGCCAACTTCCCTTTCTGGACATCCAAATCTACAAAAAACCCAATGGCTCCCTAGGACACACCATCTACCAGGAAAAAACACACCAACTGCTACTTAAATGCACAATCCCATCACCACCCTGCACAGATCAACTCTGTAGCCATCTCCAGAACCAAACGCATAGCTGACAAAGACCACCTGAAAACTGAATTACACACCCTCACAAACGTATTAATTTCCAATGGATTCAAAAAAACACAATTACTAACCTAATCCAAAGGGAGACTCCTCCCAAGAACCGAGACATAGAACAGGACAATGGCATCACCCTCCTCCCTTACATCAAAGGCGCCACAGATAAAATCAGCAAAATTCTCCACAAACACAATATCAAGACAGCCACAATATCAAGACAGCCTTCAGCACTGACCAAAAAAATAGCCAACATCTTAAGAAACCCCAAAGACAAGATCCAGCTAGAAAACCAAGGAGTCTATTAAATACCATGCACAATCTGCTCAGCCACATACATTAGACAAACTAATAGGAGAATAAATGCATGCATTGCAGAACACAAGAACGCAGTCAGAAAAGAAGAAAAACCTTCCTTCCTCTTCCAGCATCTTAAAGCAACAGGACATGAAATTGATTTTGAAGGAACCAAATTACTCTCCAAAACTGAAACTTCAACAAGAGAATAATTATGGAAGCTATCGAAATAGAAATAGAGAAATAGAGAAACACCCTCACAACATAAACATGATGATACCTCCTGCCTATCAGACATCTAGAAACTAGCCCTAGTCAATAAACGAGTCCCAGCCACAAAAAACAACACAGGACCAAGAACAACACAGGACACCATCACCAATCACCCTCACACAACATCAATTCCATCAAAAAATCAAGATGTGACAACACAGCCAACCAATCCGTTTAAAACAACAAATTCAACATTCCACACCCACCCACCTATATTTATAAAAAAAACGGCAGTTCCGATCATGCTTTGCTCGCACAAGTACAAAGTCAAAGGCACCAGCCTTAAGATGATGAGTGGACCTCATTGAAACATTGCCAACATACTGTCAATCTTACATGGGAAAAGACCCGAATACACCAAGACCTGCATACCTATACCCAAGAAAATCTACGAAAACATACACACAAAAAAAGTTTATGAATATTTTTATTGAATAAATAAGAAATTATGAGAAAATTATGGTGGTTGGAAATAAAAAGTCAAATTAAATGTTTATTTATTTAATATTGAACTTCCTCTTTTATGAACAAGATGCTATTCTGTCAGTTTTGCAATACTTAAGAATAACAAAATTGATGTTGAGCATCTTTTCAAGTCATAAAAATAGGGTTGCCTTGTACGTTCTATAGACTATTTTTCATCTAATCTGAGAAGAGGTGATTCCTGTAAGAATAGCTACAAATACTACTTGGTGTAAATGGTAGACATCATTTCAGAGGAAAAATACTCTATAACAGTAGCTGGTCACTCTTGGAATTCTGCCAGCCAAAATTACATTAGAAGGAATCAGACATCCTAAATTACTGTCCTATGTAATCCTTTCCTTAAAGGCTTTTGGAGATTCTATCATCGCAAACAGATGATGCGATAACAAAAAGAGAACTTCAATGAATTCTTTTTTCAGATATGCTGCCAGTTCTTTTTCACAACAACACTGACAGGGAAATACAATACCAAAACGAGTGCTTGTTTATACTGTCAGTCTTGGTTTTCCCACTTATTTCTTTCTTCTCAATCCATGTTTCTACTCCATATGGGCAAAAATTAAAACAGCACTAAGAAATTTTGGACAGAGTTTCAAACTTCTAGTCTCTAGTCACATGCACAAGGAGTTTTATTCCCTTTCATCCAGATGGTGAGGGAATTAGAAGAAGATAAACTAAGATACTATGAATATTGAGATTTCTGTGCTACTCACACATACTATGTTAATAGAGTAGCATAGAATTTTATTAATACATTATAACTGCCCTTTGCCATATATTAAAAAGATGGGATTTTCAATTTTATTTGCTTAAACCAGTATAAATCAATCTCAGCAATTCCCAGAATTCCTCTGCCAGCATGCTTAAACTAATGGACGTTGCATTCATTATAGGTGGCATATTTAAAAAGTGATCTGAGAATGCAATTTTGTGCTGATTGAAGTAAATTATTCTTACATATTTATCTCAATCAACCCAAACAAAATAATGTATGTTAAAACATTTCTACTTGCCATTACATCTATAGTTTAGTCTTATTGTGGTAGGATTCATATTGTATAATGTGGTATACTATATTATACAATGTGGTAGGGACAGTTTCTTTGTAAATAATCAAAAGAAAAATGAACAGTCATCATCCAATAAAGAGCCTATCAAGATTTAGAACATGAGGAGAGTCAACCGGAAGTTCTCCAGCTGGACAGACGTGGGGGTATGTGGACTCTCAAGAGTCTCACATGAACCCTGTCTGACAAACCATCTCTGAGATATTTTTTAGATCAGAACCACCCTGGAGGGGGGGCGAAGAAGGGGCAGCATCTCATCAGACCCAGCGGGACGCAGCAGGTTGGAGATTTGACCTCTGAATCAGAGTAGGGGAAGCAGCATGGCAACATGCTAAACAAGAAGGTGACTTCCAGCCAAAGCAAATGAACAGGAGTGTGAGGAAGAGATGAAAGACCGGTAAGAAAATTCATCTAACCCACACTCATAAATCAAACTCAGAAAAGGCAAAGAATCTTGAGAGCATAAACAATATTGATGGTCAGACCAAGATTTTTTCAAAAAGAAAGTTAGGAAGGGAGGGAAGGAAGGAGGGAGGGAGGAAGGGAAAATGGAGGGTTGAAACACAACCCCCCCCAACAAGCCATTTGTTTGAAACAATTCCAACAGAAAAGGGGAAAACAGAGAAATGACAAACCCACACAAATACTAACTCTAAACTTGGCTTCCTACTTGAAAAGATTGTGTTTTTAAAGGAGTCTAGGAGCGTGAAGATTTATTTCGTCCGAGTGTCAAGCAATCCCAATTAATGAGAGATGGAATGCAACAAGGGAGAAAGATCAAGAAAAAGATCCTCATTGACAACTGATAATCTAATCTTGCCTGTGTGGAAAATTCTAATTAACAAACCACCGTAAATCAGAACTTGGAAAAGCAGAAGGCGAAAAAGAAACATACCCGAGTTTTGGCTGTATGCAAGTTTGTTCCAATTAATATATTTTGAGCAGCTATGACCAACAAGAGGTGAGGAGTGGCAAGGAAAGGAAATAATAACAGAGTCAAGAACTGGGAAATACGAAGATTTTTTCTTTCTTCCTTTTTTCTGAAAAAGATTAAGATGGGTCCAGCTTCTGTTCCAGTTTCACAGTAGTTGAATTAACTAAATTTAGGGTGGACCAGAACTTCAAAATAAGACTTATTTAACTAACTGTAATTTTGGAACTGGACATTAAGGAAGAACAAAAGACCAAGATGGCTCCCATCGCTCTTCCCCACAGCAGCTAAAGTAGATAAATTTAAGGTGGATCAGAACTCTGAAATAAGAACTGTATAACTATCTGTAACTTTGGCACTGGACATCATGGAAAGCTGGGAATTTGAAGAACTACGTGAAATTATAAAAAGATATGTATAAATCAATAAAAGCAAGCCTAAATAGAATTCTGAACCCAGAGAAGCAGGTATTTAAAGAAGAAGACAATGAAGAAGGGGGGGCAAGATAATGAAGGGGTAGAAACTGAGGAAAATAAAAAGCAGACAAAAAACTCCATTGGACTTGGCAGTAGTATAGGAAAAATTGTAAAAGAGACATGTGTCCCAAAAAAAAGGAGAAAAAAAGCATACAAAAGATGTTTTGGAAATTGTCAGTGGCCTAAGGAAAATTGAAGTAGGAGATTACGCCCCAACAAAGAGAAATATAAAAGATCTTTTTGACTGTGGCTTGGGGAAAATTGAAGAGGGTGGATGTGTCAAAACAAAGAAAAGGGAGAAGGCAGGAACAGAGAAGTGGGACAAAAAACTTACTAGGAAAAAAATCAGACAACTAGAAATTGTTATATGGGAAAATATAAAGCTAAGCTAAGGTGTTTATTCCTAAATATGACAATAAAATGGAGTTGCTAACTGACTGAATATGATAATGGAAATATAATTAAATAAAGGTTAAAATATACGTTAGATGGACAAATATGAAACTGATATGAGGAGATTGTAAAGCAGAGGTTTGTGATTCACTTTTATACATATAATTAAACTGAGTTGCTAATTGATTGAATATGACAATAGAAGAACAATTAAACATATTTAAAATATATGAAACAGGGACATATATAGAACTTTTAAGATGATGAACGGTGAGATGTTTACTGCTTGTTATTTTAGATAGTAGATTAAGGGAATTGTAATGAACATTGAACAGAAGGATTGCCATTTATACACAATTAAGGGTAATGTAATCCAAGGTTTGGAAAAATGGAGAGGGAACATGAAATATACTTACAATGGGAAACTATTGAGATTTAAAAACAGAATCACAAATTTGGGGCCTGAAAGGATGTATAATTATATAAATATAATGATGAAATAGATGGAAGTTATAACCAGGTCTACATCTTGGCCAAAATTAGGCTGGGGTTGGGTATGTGGGTTTAAAAGCACAATGACTATATATGTATACTTTTTTGTTCTGGTTTTTTTAAAAAGAAGGAGGAAGATATATGTTAAAATTAAATATGTATATTGAAAAGGAATTATAAATACCATCAACATAAAATGGAGCTTGCTCAGAAGCTGAATTACACCAAGTAAATGAAATGAAGAGTGTGACATAGAGGAGAGAGGTAAGGGAAGGAGAGGGATAGGAGAGAGGATGGGGGGAGGCGAAGAGGGGGAGAGAAAGGAGGAATGGAAAGTGGAAAGAGGAGAAGGAGAGAGGAAGGGGAAGTAGAGAAGGATGACATAGAGAAGAAAGGAGGTAGGGAGGGGGAGGAGAGAGGGAGAAGAAAGTGATGGATAAGGTTCAAATATGGTGCATGGAGAGCAGAACAGCCAATAATTGTTTTTGGAAGTTGATGGTAAGATGAAGTGATGTAAACATTTAATAATACAATATGATGTTGGCTATATAATAGTCAATGTGATTATATGTTATGAAAATGAAAAAATAAAAAACTTTATATAACAAAAATATTTAGAATGTGCGAACTTCAAGAGACATGACAAGTTATAACATCAAATATTTGTAGATTAATTAATTACTTGTGAATAATTTTAGGTGTCAAAATACAGCCCCCCCATATTGGTTTGACTTATCCATGGATGGGCTTATAAAGACAGTAAAGACAGTAACAGTTTTTAAAATTACCCATATAATTTGTATTTACTCATGGACAAGCCCATCTGCGGATAAAATGATCCGCAAATTTTTAACCAAAATATAGTACCATGAAAAATGATCTATGGATTAACCATAATAATCCAATTATGAAAATAAAAATATATGCAAACACTTATCTGCAGAAAGCACATTTTTCATGTATTTTAATTAAAAATTCATAGGTCAGCTTATCCATGGATAGGCCATGAGAGGCTTTATCGGTCAAAAGCAGCATTTTGCATTGCACCCAGAACATAATAGAAAGCCAATGTAGGGTCTGCATACTGGCGTACCATGTGCCTACCCACAAGCACCTATTAGTATCCAGGTGATTGTGTATTAAACCAATTAAATCCTTTTTACCATATTTTAATCTATAGGGGTTTAAAACTCCCTCATTTTAGAACCACTTGACATCATAATTAGATAACATAATTACATCCAGTTAAGGAACTGATCTAGAAACCAGAAGACTAGGAGTTCTAGACTCCCTCAGGCACAAAATCTCACCTGGGTTGTTGTATGAAAAATAGGAGATGGGACTATTAAGTATATTTTCCTTCTTGAATTAGCCTTTCTCTCTTGCTGTCTTTCCCCTTTAAAAAATAAGAACAAAAACAACAGCAGAAATAAATTTCTCTTTAGCATGTCTGTACAGTGTGCAAAACATAACAATATTCATTATCTATCCTCTCCCCAAATAAGAGTCAATGAAAATGTTTCAAAGGTACAATAATGTATTTTAAATTGTCATTAAACAAATGAAGCAGGCTGCATAAGATCATTAGTAACTTACAGGCTTGGTCCATAATTACTTTGATTTCATCAGAGGCAGGCCTGAATGTATTGTTAACTGGCATTTTCACCACAAAAGCTTGTCAGAAGCACCCTGGATCTGGGATTAAAAACACAAAACCAATTTTGTTTCTGAGCTCTTACAATGGAATTAGGCTTAAGAGGGGGAGGTAAAATCCACCAAAATGGACTCCTTCATATCAAAGGCAAGCAGGAATAAAGATTGGTTGAATTTGTTCCTCCCATTCAAAACTCATATAAAGAAGGATATACTTCAAAAACATAAATCTAATGGTATATGTTGGACAAAACCACTTTCTTTTTTTCTTTTTAATAAAACAGACATTGCTTAAAAAAACATACACTAGGAACAGTTGCAGATAAAAATAGCACTTTATAGAATAGTGTGAACAATGTGTATAGCTTTTCAGAATGGAATAATATGAACTTGAAATATTGACTGGCTTCAGACTAATCTATATATCTCAATATTTTAGCCTTGCAATCTGAAAGGCAATATATTATCTCTTCAAAAATTATGTGTGATCCAACACATTCTAATGCTGGACTTGTGCTGCAGACTTGGTCTGTAACACAATAATGGAAAATAAGTATTGTGATTCGCCATAAGTCAGTAAGGTACACTGTCTTCACAGATTTATTCCAAACATTTGATATAGCAGAGGACCAATGCAGGTTAAAACTTGCTCAAACAACATATGGAGTTATACTGTATATGATGGTGTTGAAGGGATTTTTGGAAGAGATGAGAGGGAGGGAAGATGATGAGTTTGTCAATATTGTGAAGAGAAGGTCAGAAGTTATTAAGTATTTAAAGGTATTTTATACCTTTCGATTTCTTTTTTCTTTCTTGCCTTTCAAGTATTTTTCTTTTCTATCTTTTTTTTTAGATTTGTCTCAATAAATATATATTAAAAAACCATTCAATGTCTTCTCTCAAACTGCTTAGAAGCAGGAGCTATCCCTATTCAGACTCATATGTTACCAGAGGTGGGTTGCTGCCGGTTCGGCCCGGTTCAGCCCAATTTGGTCGAACTGATAGTGGAATTCAAGCTTGGATCGCAGATCCAGCAGCAACCCAGGCTTGCCACCCCCGAACTGGTTCCCTCACAACCACTTGGCCACCTCCATTTTGAATTTTAGTGACTGTGCGTGTGCAGTTGACTGTAAATTGTTCTGCACATGGACGCAGAACAATTTACATTGAACAGCGCATGCATGCATGTGTGTGCATGCAAAGCGCGTGCACACATGCGTGCAGGTTGTGAACTGGCAATAATGCTGGTAGCAACCCACCCCTTATCATCCCATCTTTTTTCAGATACCTTCCCCCCCACCCCCATTTTCCAAATTCAAGGCAAACTCTTAAAACAATGGAAAGAACTATGCATGATAAAACACCATCGAACCTAGCCCCTGCCTCTGTAACAAAGAGGATACACCCTCAACCCACACCCGTTATAAATCAGGTGGCTAAAAATAAACCGTGCAAAGCTTTTCGTAATAAAAGAGTTCTCCTGACTCCCATTCAGCTCAGGAAAAGCAAGCCACATAAGAGTGAATTAACGATGCGGAGACAAAGGCACTGTGAGAGGAAACTTAGGGATGTAGAGCTTGACAATTGGAGTGCCGTGGGAGCCGGGAGATGTGTACTCTGCATATTGCCTAGCTCATTACCAGTGAGAGAAAGGTCAACAAAATCAATTTGCAGCCTGGTGTACAAAGGTCATTATCAGACGCAGATTTTCTGTGCCTATTTAAAACACAATAAAAACACCTAGAGCTCCCTTAAATAACTGTGATTAGTAAAAGAAAACAACAGATTATGGAGCCATTTATTTTAACATTTGTGCTGCCTTCATTTTTATTAAAGACATCACAAATAATGAGTGTGGCTTATGTATTTTTTAAAAAAGCTGTTCAGTGTTATTGCACTTTGGATTTAATAAAATACCATAGACAGAAGCTGGGTCTTGTCTGCCAAACAACAAGCCTGTCCAAAAATGTAACAATATATATATATTAAAAAAGAGCTTGAAAGGATTTTGTTTTTTATGAACCATTTAATGAGACTTCATTGTTATTCATGTGATTATTTATGGGATTAAGTAAATCAGGGTTTTTTCTCCCCCAATTTGATTATTTTGTTCTTTGTCAGAATATTATCTAAAATGTTTTAGGTGAAATCCTGAAATACAAACTAATATAAGTCAACAGGAAATTATTTTTAAGAAGGGGGAAAAATCCCTTTAATAATACACAAGTATAAGGAATAGCAAACTATAGTTATTTATTCTGAAAACACCTAAGGAGTGCAGTGAAGTGGAAAGGCTGATGGAAAAAAGAAATTGGAAGCAGAGAAAATCTCTGCTGAGTATGGTTCCCAGGTTTTTCTAAGGAAGAATGAATCCATTTGCAATAACTAGCACATACTGTAGGGGGAATGCTTCTAGCTTAAGTAAGCTGTTACTTCATTGTTAGTCAATAAAAGGAAAACATTTGATCCAGGGGATATCATCGCTTCTCTATATTTAAAATGGATGCTGTCCATTAGTATGTATTGTGGATTCAGTGCAGGGCTGAAATTTCTATTTTACTTGCTATTCTTTGATCTTCCATGGTATAATCCTTCCATTATGAATAAAAAAAACAGGGAGAGAAAGTTAAATGAAGTACAGTGTTGGTTAGAAGGCAATGAGATAAGGCTTTTTCTCCACCCTATTTTGCCATTTGAACTTTTAGCTTTTGAGATTATCTCTCTTAAGAGAGATGGGGAAGGGGAGTAGGGAGAGGGGCAGAAGGAAAATACATGAAGATCTTTGTAGCTGATCTAATAGCCAAAAAGATGTCTGTGTTGACACTGATTTCCTACCTGCTTCATATTTCATATTTAAGAATATATATTGGTCTGGGACAGTGGTGGGTTTCAAAAAATTTTGGAACCTCTTCTGTAGGTGTGTCCTGCTTTCCAGGTCCACTGGTGGAACCTCTTCTAACTGGTTCGGTAGATTTGACGAACCGGTTCTACCGAATAGGTGCGAACTGGTAGGAACCCACCTCTGGTCTGGAATCTGTTAAAAACTGGGCCACACAGCTGGAGGTGAGCAGCGGGCAAGCATGCAAAACTGAAACCACCACACATACTAGGGTCTGTGGAAAAATTGTGTTCCATGAACCAGTCTCTGTGTGTGTGTACATACACAAATACACATATTAAATTCTTTGCCTAATAATACTGTGTATAGTAATAATAATGACGGCTCACGTGAGTACAAAGGGGAATAAATTAATTAATTGAATGAATGAATGAATGAATGAATGAATGAAGCAATAGATCAAGTGAAAACATATGTAATAAATGATCATAATAATTTATCTTTTTTCATTTTCATAACTATGGCTGTTTTCCTCTTATGGAACTGGCTGCAGTTTAGCACTTTCTTAAAGTAACTTGCAATTCCATTTTCTTTTTGACTACTGCATTGTAAACTTATCATATAATTGGAATCGAGCAGTTAATAAATTCACACAAGCAAATAAATAAATAAATAAGTAAGTAACTTCAATAGCCACTCCACTCCACATATGATATAAAGCCTTGGTTTGTACACTGCAATGCCACTGTTTATACTCAGAATCACCTAATATTGCCAGAATGGTGTTTTTATTTCAGTATAGGGATTTTATTATATACTTTTTCTATTGTATTGTATTGCTTGTATTGCTGTTAAAAGTTTTGATATGCAAAAAGGGAAAGGGAGGCAAAGCTTATTTGCTAGAATAAATTGCACCCAATATGTAGTTTTTCCTTGCTTGATGTCATTAAACCTAGACTGGAGGGGAGGACAGAATCCTGAAGCCCAAATAAACCTCCTTACAACACTTTGAAATAAACAAATAAAATGTGTTACAGCACATAAAGCTCATTAAATCCAGAGTCTCCAATTACCTAATTGCACCACTGTTTTCTTCTTTGCTGTTATATGTACCATCTCCAGATGCAAGAAATAGCCTAGTATATTCATTTCTCTGCAAGAACATTTCATTATAATCACAAGACATCTGAGATATAGTTCGTTCTGGCCAAAATGAGCCATTCTATGAATAATGTATTGCAACACTAAATATATACTTTTCCTGTTCCAAATTCCAGCATACTTGTGGTAGGCGGCCTTAAATTAAAGCTAATTTAGCTGGCTCGCTGCCTTGCAGCAAAGGTCAGCATGTCACTTCCTGCTTCCTTTTTTGAGATCAGTTCAAGCTTTCCTATCAGTTGTTGACATGACGTTTACTGATGAATGAGTCCTGGGAGGATCATAAAACAATCTAGGGAGCAAATGAGTAGAAATGTCATACAACGTTCCTTCCGTATCACAGCATAGATCCTTACCTGCTATATAATGTGCACAAAAGAAGAAGGAAGCTAATAATAACCATTTATGTACTTTCGCAGCCTCCTCTGCCCTTTCTCCATTGGACTTTTCATAGGACTAGTTCAACAGAAGGATAAAGGACCCTATTCACTTGAAAACAGCTATTTGGATACAATCATTTGTACTTTGTCATAATATAATGGAGAGTGTAAATTTGTCTTTGAAGCATGTTTCATTAACTTTTTCTCTCTCTCTCCCTCTCCACAGAGTTACATCAAAAGAGTCTATAAATAAGTGATGTGTTCAGTCTGCCAACTCTTACATGCATACCAATTACCTCTATTGGTTTCAGGGCACGTAGTTAGTATTTTAACCAACTCAGATAATATTGCCAACTGAAATATTCAACATCTCCATCTTGGTATGCTGTCACCAAGCATAGAATGATTATAATTGTTAATCAGTTTCTCTGCTGGTAAGTTGAGTGGCATCATGCATTTTATATCCATGCTGATGTCAAACTCAATTAACATTCTAACACAGTATGTTTCAGAGACACAAATCTAATCTGAGTGAACAACTCATTTATTTTCCCTCCCTTTTTTAATGTTGGGATTTCTTCTCTTCCATGAAGAGATCCTGAAATGCAAATATGTTTGTTAATACAATCATATTTTCCTCTATTTTTGGTTTTCCAGGAAGAAATGGATTTTGAGCTTATTCCTTCACGTCTTCTATCTGCACTGTGTGCAGTGTGTGGTAATGATATGACTAAAGGTAGGGATGAGATTCAGGGATTTCTGGGAACAGAAAATAGCCTTTGTAATAGCAACTAAGCCAATGCACTTGAATATGACTTTCCCTGTGAGAGAGATCTGAAATACAATTCTTGCTTTCAGCCACTTTTATAATTTTATTCCTGATTTTTTTTCCTTTTTTTAAATTAAGCTTTTAGATGGTTTTTAGAAAGTTAAAGATAGAGAGCACAAAATAAGAAAAGGAAAGCAACTACAGAAAAAACAGTAGAATCTTTTAGTGATACTTTCTCTTGAACTCTTTCATTTGTTTCTTAAGCATTAAGCCAAATATTTGTACTTTGCACTGAAGGTTGAAAACCATGGCTAATATATATTTTATTGGTCTCATAAATATTTTCCTAGAAACCATACTCCAACTGTGTCTAAATTTGCCATGTTGTGAGATGTGCAGTGTATAAAAGGGCCATTTCTGCTTAAATTTGGCTAGACTTCTGCTTTGAATATATACTGTCAGTTGTGGCCATTGCTGCCATACTCTTGAGTTTTGATCTCCCGATCTTGTGTTATTTGCAAAGCTTCTATTTTCCAATGTTGAGCCCCATATGCTCTTAGAGCTGCCAGCATACAGTATATCTCAGTAAATTGTCATATTTTTCATTTGCATTTTACAGAGTTATATCTAATGGAAATATATCCAGTTCAATATTCTTTTGAATTTTCTCACTTTTGATGGATTCCTCTTTAGTATTGTTTGAGGTGTTGTTTTTTACACAACAACCACATATTATAAAATGTTCCTTTTGTGTTGTGCATGTACAGTATTTTCTGTTATATGATTTGCCTATCTTGGTATTGACTGCTGAAGTTACACACCATCAGTAAAACATTTTATATACCAATTTTCTCTTAAATTGTAGTTTGCAGTAAATTAATCAGGTTTTTTTCTATAGCTCTTCCCAGTCTTCTTTTGTAATTACTTCAGGGATACTTTGCATTTGCTTTATCATAGAGTTTTGATTTGTTTGACCTATGTGTCATATATCCATTATGATGGTTTTCTATGAGTATTTAGTCATTCTTGTCAGGAATCTTATCATTCCTCCCCCTATCTTGAAATCACTCCTTATTCTTCCAGCCATTTGTTAATAGGCAGCAATTCTTGTTGTGTCTATTTTCAGATTCTGAATGTATCATATTAGCATACAATATCTGATTAAATCTTCTTTCTTGTTATTGCTCCTGAACTAAAAGTATTTGACACTGATACCACAGAGATCACTGGACTTTTCCTTTAGAAGATTCCATATTTTTTTTAAAAAAATCTTTGCCTTATATGATGTCTGCACAAAATAAATGTCAAGTAATTTCTGTGTATAAACCCCTTAATATTGCTGGACTATAAATGTAAATAATTCTTTTAGACTAAGGAATCATACTAGTGTAAAGTTGACTAGAAATTTTGTGCAAAGAATCCTTTTAAGCAATACAAAAAGACAGAACTGTTTTATTCCTCAACTATTTTTCTGTCTAAATCCAGGGTTGGGTCACAAAAATCAAAGAAAGTTTACAATCATAAACCAATATTCAAAATGTTAGTGTTCATTTCTTTAGCACAGTGCTGTTGTCATTTGTTTGTAGGACATTCAATCCACTTAAAGCACATTTTTCTTTCGAAAGAAACGTAAGTAATGAATCACATATCCAGTATTTATTATGACTCCCTACTTCTTCCAGGAAAAAAATATATGTTCAAAGTATCTCTTTCAGCATGTTAGAATAATTACACAATTAATGGAGAGCAGAAACACTGAACAGAACGAAGTATCTTTTAAGCTTTGTCAAACAAAAAACAACTATGCAATACAAGAGTTTTTATTACCACCTGAACTGACACAAAATTTGCAGTGATTGGAAGAGGTATTCCTTCAGTTGTCAAGGTCCTAAAACAATGTAAGTTATTAATAGAACAATTAATCAGTGAAACAACTTGCCTCCAGAAGTTGTGGGTGCTCCAACACTAGAGGATTTTAAGAAGAGATTGGGCATTTGTCTGAAATGGTATTTTTCCTGCCTGAGCAGGAAATAGTTTCCTGTTTGAGCATGGGGTTGAACTAGACCTCCAAGGTCCCTTCCAACTCTGTTGATTGATTGATTGATTATTTGCCTTCAAGCCACTTTTAACTCCTGGTGACCACATAGATAGATTTCTTTTTCCATGATGATCTACCTCTAAACCTGTTCTTTTGGGTCTTCCAACAATATTCCCATTGACACTGTAATGAAGTCCCTCCTCATTACTGCTGGTCATCTTCCTCTCTTTCCTTCCGCCTTTCCCAGCATAAATGCCTTTTCTAGAGATTTAGATCTTTACATAATGAGTCCAAAATAGAATAATTTGAACCCAATCATTGGCCTTTGTAAGAACTCTGGTTTGATTTGTTTCATGATTCATTTGTTTCTTGATTGTCCACAGTATTTTCAGGAGTCTTCTCCAACACCAAGCTTGTATCAATACTCTTCCTATCCTCCTCCTCTGTCAATGTTTACTGAGAGTGATGTATTATTTAGGTCAGTTTGAGGGCAAATGGATAGTTTGCACTAGAAAAAAAATTCTGGAGGCAGGGTTGGCTATGCAAATGAAAAATTGACCATATATGTCCTGGGAAGAGAAAATTGGCAACAAAGGAAACTTGTGGTTTCTTTGAGTATAACTTTAACATGTGGCATAACTTGCTTTATCCATTTGCCTCCAAAGTTCCCAAACATTATCTAGTATTTTGGATTTCTACATTAAGAGTTACAGTGACCCCAACCAGAATCTGGAACAAAATATGCTCTCCTTGGCCTAAACACATGGGAACTAGGAAATGTAGATGTATTTCTAGTCCAACATCAACATCTGCCCTGAACTTGTCTGCTTTTTTCATTTGTTTTGTGAGACTGAGTCTCTTTATATAGGAACAGAACAGAAAAGAATTATTGATTGATTGATTGACTGACTGATCGATTGGCCAATTGGGATTGGACACACAATGAATCTGTTTCCAGTGCATAGGCTCTTAGTGTACATACAAGCAACAAGTGATAAATCATGATCATAATCATAAATACAATCATCATAAATCATAAGATACAACAGTTAGTGATAGTCATAGGATACTAAAGAGCAATCAACATAAATCATAATAGGATACTAAATGGAAACAATCAACATAATCATAAAATACATACAACAAAGGTATATTAGAGATGCTTTGCCATTTGTTTCTGTGTGAGCAGATGGTTTTTTTTCCTATCAAAATTGCTTTAGAAAATGATCCATTTTTATAATTTTTAAAGATTATTTTTAAGCCCACCTTTATTATATTTTTATGAGTAATTCAAGGTAGCAAACATACCTAATACTACTTCCTACTTCTATTTTCCCCACAACAAGCCTAAAAGGTGAGTTGCACTGAGAGAGGGTGACTAGTGTAAAATCACCCATTTGACACATTAATGTCACAAGGGTGAAGAAGCACTACCTCGCTGGTATTTTAGCCAGTAGAATAACCGAATCTCATTGCAGAAAATAGTTCCATAATCTCCTCTACCTATAAGAAAAACAAGCAAATTGACACCCTGCCAAGAGTAGCCAGAGGAGATCTTAGAAGAGAGTTCTTAATGATACTATTGCCATATTGCATGTTTGTAAATAATTCATTAAGTCAACCATCCCTTTGTTTTAAGCAAACTTGAACATATGCCTTTTGAAATGAGATACAGACACCCGTTCACAGCAAAACATGAACATAAAATGTTACCTGAAGATAATAATGTAGTTCAGATATTTATTTTTGGTCTTTCATAATTAACAAAGGTTATTATCTGACACCTAACAAAACATTTCCTTCCTTCCTTCCTTCCTTCCTTCCTTCCTTCCTTCCTTCCTTCCTTCCTTCCTGTAAATTTTGAAATATTATTTTTTTACTTTACTGGAAAGTAATTTGCTTAAGAAATGACTAAAACAGTAATTGTTAAAAATTTTAATTTGTGGCTACATGTTTTCATTAAATAGAATGGAGACAGGTGTATATCAGAATCCCAACAAGCAGGCACCTTGATCCTGATTGACATGTGGAATTTGGAGCAGGCCAAAGCATTTGATAAAATGCTACCTGTGATGTCTTTTTCCACATGCCAGCCCCAAGTGTGATTTATTGGGAAAAGCACAATGATTGTAAAGATGGCTGGAATATGCACCTAAGATCAAAAGTGGATACAACTGAGCAGTCACAACTGAGCAGTAAGCCTCCTCCAGAAAGAGGCTCACTTTTCCTGGATAGGCAGCTCTTTCTTAAATAGGAGGCAGAAGCCATGGTGATTGGTATTGTCGTCCAGCTCTGGCTCCTATTTAACACCTCCATGAAAATGTTGGGTGAGATCATCTGTTAGCAGGGGTTAAATATTATCAGTATGCTTTCCCATTCTAGGCTAAGTAATGCCATCAAGGTGCTATCTGAGTGTGTAATGGCTATATGGACCTGGATCAGAGGTGGGTTCCGGCCGGCACTACTGCCAGTTCACTTGTGTGTGCACTTCGCACGCATGTGCAGTGCAATTAAAATTGTTTTGCGCAGAACTGAAAAACAAGATGGCGCAGCTGATGGCTCCAAACAGGGAACTGGTTTGGGGGCATGGCAGGCCTGGGTCACTGCTGGTTCCAGTTACCCAAGCTGCCAAACTGCTACCAGTTCGTCTGAACTGGTCCAAACTGGTAGGAACCACCACTGACCTGGATGCAGAAGAACTAGTTTCAGTCAACTCAGACAAGGTTGAGTAGCTATGGGTTTTAGCACCTACCATAGTATATAGTACAGTATTTTTTTTACTGTTAACTTTGCATAGAGTTCAATCTGGGGATTTTTCTGGGATTGACTTCCAGCTCAAGCCCAGGAAGCTTGCACATCTGTGTCCAGGAAAAAATTGACATAAATACCTTGTGTGGAAGTAATGCCTATTCCTAGTTTGAAGACATCATTCCTCATGTTTTAGTCAACTGTCACTTGAACAATCGCAATATGCTACACATAATGCTGTCCTTGAAGAACATTCAGAAGTTGAAACTGGCCCAGAATCCAGTAGTACATTTCTGGTGTAATTCAAGATGTTTCTTCATGTCCACCTATCCCTGCTTATCCCACTAGATATAGCAAAGAGGGAGTGTCATGCATCCTGACAATAAAGCAGTGCCATCTGGCAGGCCCTAGGAAACTTGTTTTTTCTATCATGATGCCTCACCTAGAAAGTCCCGATCCTTTTGGCTGTTTGAAGGGCCATGAATACTAGGTATTTTCCCCAGGCATTGTGGCTAGAAAACTAATTTACTAGAATTCTGATGAGGGGAAGATGGGGAGTGGGGAAATGAAACCTTTGAAGTGAATTGGGATTTGTTTTTTGGTTTACTGCCTAGAGGTTTGTGTGTGTGTGTGTGTGTGTGTGTGTGTTTGTTTGTTTGTTTGTTTGTTTGTTTGATAGATTGGAGGCCACAGAAATTAGACAGCCAGCCAGCCAGATGTCATGTTTAAGTTTGATGCGCAGTTCAAAGTGCTGGTTATATATGCTTATACGTTGAACCACTAAGATATGAGAAAGACTACCTTGTCACAGCTGACTTTTTGTGTCAATTGAACATCTAAGAGATGCCTATTGAGGATGTCATCTCCTTGAGAGGTCCATGAGATCTAATCTAGATGAAGAATTCAGTGACACACTTTTTCTGGATGTTTGGCCCTGTTATTCTTTGCAAGTCACAAGATCTTACAAACATTTCTATTTCATTGGCCTTAAATCATACTGGATGATCATTGTTTTGTCATCATGTTATATATCATGTTTTGTTCATCACATTGACTGTTTTTCTATGCTGCACTTAATTACATACCACCTAGAGCAATGGATCTCAACCTGTGGGTCGGAACCCCTTTGAGGGTCGAACGACCCTTTCACAGCGGTTGCCTAACATCATTGGAAAACACATATTTTCAATGATCTTAGGAACCGAGACACCAATTTTATGGTTGGGGGTCACCACGACATGAGAAACTGTGTTAAAGGGTCGTGGCATTGGGAAGGTTGAGAACCACTGACCTAGAGCTTAATTGCTGTTGTTTACAAAAAATGTAAATAAATAAATAAACGCTGTTACTTTAATGTTAAGATTATGTAGACTAGCACTTCAGTTTCATAAATATTTTTTAAACTCTTGGTATTTGGAAATAATAGCTGCAATTTGTAATCAAGGCCAACAAAGCATATATAGATTTGAAATATTAGGCTTCAACTTGTGCAAAATATTTTCAGTATTAAATTAAGAAAATGTAATATGAAATCTCATTGTACGAAAACATCAATAGAAGAGCAGTGTAGCTGCGGAACTCTGGGAATTGAAGTCCCAAAAATGTAACTGTGAGAGCTGAAATTGCAATCACTGTGTGAAGCAGCCACGTGATGTCTCACTTAATTATTGCTTTACTCAATGATGAATACTCTAGTTCCAATTGTGATAGTAAGTCAAAAATTCCCTGTATAGGTCTATTCTTCTTCATCAATTTTAAGCAAAAATGTGTTTGCCTGAGGAATTTATTCTGCATATTCCCTACGATTATCCTTCCTTGGTATAGTTATATAAACCTTTTTTTTTTCATCTCAAAGTTGCATAGTGTTATTCCTTAGGGACATACCAAACATTTTGAATTTGAAATATTATGAGCTCAAAACACTCTGTTCCTGTTAGCATCCTTATCTACCTCTTTTCCTGCAGTGTCAGACACTTCAGTGTGCATTTCATCCACATCTGGTGCTTTCTTATTTGACAGCTGGTCAATAGCTTGTCGTACTTCACTTTCCAGTGAAATTGGCTCCTGAATAAATTTTCTGTCTGCAAATATTTCTGTCATTCTATAATCTTTTTCAAAATGGTCTCAATGTAGTCTTTCTATCTTCTTTAAACTTTATTTGCACTATTAGATTTTTTTTCCCTCCACAATTACTCTTAAGACTTCTTAAATCTAAATTTTCCTGTTATTTTTTTGATCAAAACTATTTCAGAACTCCCTTGTTTTCTTTTTATAATTTTCCTATATTTGTTGACATTCTTCGTTGAAATTTCATTTAATTTCATTGCTTTTTTGCTTCTGTTCAGTTAAGCAGTGAAGTTATTAAATTTGTTTATACTTGTGATAAAAGTTGAAGTTACTTCCTTATATGTTTCTTTTTCTTTTTCTTTATTATATTCTTTCTTTTCTTTTTCTTCTTTCTTTTATTTTTTCCTGAATTTTCTTCTTTCTTTCCATTCTCTTCTCTATTTCTAAATTTTGTTTGTATAGGTTTTTACTACTGTAATTAAAATTTGTAATAAAAATTAATTTCAGAGGGAGACAGAGAGATGCCATCCCTGCCTTATAACCAGACCAATGGTGGGATAAAGCCAGCTCACACCTATTCAGGAGAACCGGTTGTTGACTTTCTAAGCAGTTCGGAGAACTGGTTGCTGGAAGAAATCTCATTTTATTTTTTTCTACTTTACATGGCTAATCCTGTAAGGAAAGCAGGAAGCAAACATTCTGGTGTTGTTTCTAGGCTAATCTTTATTGCCCTGCTTACAGAAACTTTCCAGTTAACCCTTGTTACATTGTAACAGCTAAGGCAAAGCGCTCATCAACATGAGTGATGTTGAGTTGGCTATGGCCACCCAGTCACATGACCACCGAGCCACACATACCCAGCTGGTCATTAGGGCAGAGAACCAGTTGTTAAATTATTTAAATCCCACCATTGAACCAGACTTCCATTTTTTTGGATCTAAAAAGAAAAGAAGTGATAATAGAAATCCATCAAACTAGAGCAAAAGACTAGATCTGTGGCAAACCTTGCTTAATGCTTAGCTAATGCTCTTATGAGCTTGTTAGCATTTGGCTCAAGAGAATCATTTTGTTCTGGCCATCGTATTTACAAAATTTCTTTGTGTGTATGTATGTTTGAAAAAGGAATCCTTTTCTTTAGCCTTCTTCTCTTTCTTCTTTTTCCCCTCAGACTAAACATAATGTTTTTAGTAGAATAAATATCATAAACCTGTTTATGAAATATGACCTGAACATAACAGCATTTGGATGCAAAAAAAAAAAAGCCCCCCCATGTCATTTCCAAGCTTTGCTGAATTTTACATATGCCCTTTTTTAACCTTTTAAAATAAAGGTTGCTACATGGCTATCATTTTGATATCTCAATTAAGAAATATTTTTTAAAAAACAAAATACTCCTAGCATTATAAATAAGATGCTTTGCCACTGTTTCTCAACTTTGGTAACTTTAAATTTTGTGGACTTCAATTCCCAGAGTTGCTCAGCCATTGCTGTCTGGGAGACTCTGAGAGTTCAAAGCTTAAATTTGCTAAGATTGAGAAACACAGCTCTGCTCCAGGGGTTCCCTAGCTTACTGCTGGGCTGTCCCCTGCTCGGAACCTGGCTGCAGAAGCAGTGGGCAAGCGTGCATACATATCTGATTTCAATCCATTCTAATTAAAATATTAGATGAACATCCAAAGGTGTTGCATATTTCCCTTCTGATCTTAGTATTTTGGGAACTACAGCTTTTGTAACACATGTTACTATGAAAACTTCCTGTCATACAGCGGCAGCTGACAGATGTTTTGAGTTGTTTTCCAATCTATTATACTGTATAAAATGGAGTGCAGAAGCATGCTTTATTAGACCAGTTAACATTACTGAATATTATACCCTTTTTCTTTTTAATATTTAGCAGTATGATGAGTTAATCCAAGAGAAATTTCTTGTGTAGGAATTAACTTTTATGCATTAGTAAAATACTTCAAAGCTCCATTAAATGATGTGTTGTTAAATGGTTGCAGTTGCTTGGGGCTTGTATCTCTACATTATTTTGCTATTCTAATGAATCAAATGAAGGTCTGTGCCTGACAATAGAATAGAACCTGCACCTTCCAGGACTGTTCAAATGTCTTAACCCACTATAACTGTTTTGCCTCCACACCATTCCTCTTTTATTGTATCACAATCACAGTGTGCAGAATGACTTTGTCTTATGATACAAGCTGTATGAAGTCCTATCTATTTATTGTCCTCTACCCTTGAGATTTAATTGGAATTAATCCAATAATATCCTGATTACAGAAGACAAATTATCTTCATAATGGTTGATTCCTATCCGTTTTTCAGGGTAGGTTTCCTAATAACAACTTATATTATGTTAAAAATAAAATTATCATGCAATAATTTGCTCCTTATATGTTTAAATAAAATGAATGGCATTGTTTTTTCTTTCCCTTCCTCCATTGTTGTTGATTATAGTATTATAGTATATTCCCTATGAGAGATACAGTTCATTTAATTTCTCTTTAATTTGGCTCAATTTATAAAAAAAAATTTGCAGTGTGCCTAACTACATTAAGGTCAGTCTTCATGCAATTCCCTATACATTTTTCAAAATTTATGGATTAAAATACAACTTGATCATGAAATACAGTCCTATGCCTCTACACTTTTGAAGATTCAAGAAGATTTTCAAAGTCTAGACTGTTATTTTCAGCCTCTATTTCGAACTACACTTCATATTGGCTAGAGTCTCTAAGTAGTCTTATTATCTCTACTTTGGCACTAACTCAGTGTTCTGCAGCTATTCTCATTAATAAGGCTAAATCCTCCAGGCTCATGTTTTGACATCCACAATAGCTCCAAGGGGAAGTAATAGGAAATACAGAGACCAGTATAAACCTGGAAGAAATTATATATAACTTTTGTTCAAATATACTACTTTCAGAACAAAAACGTATTAATAGAAAGGCATCAGAAAAGATAAACACATGATACTCCCTCATTTATTAGATCATTTTCCAGGCAGAAAGTGTTGTAGACTAATATAACCCATATTCATTCTTAAGGGTAAACCATACTTTCTGTTTCACTAATGAAAAGGTTCAAATGAACATTTCATTTCATTTGTGGATCCAAAAAAATTGCTGCCTTGAAGAAAACACTGTACAGAAGTAGGTACTTCTGTACAGTGTTTTCTTCAAGGCAGCATTTTTTTTGAAACTGCATTACAACTACTATGCTATAGTGATTTGATCCTTGTGCTGGTTGTTTGCATCAAAGTACTGAAGACATTTCTCTCAGGGATTGCAGGGGAAGAAAAGGTGAATTTCAGGGATTTCAGGGGAAGAAAAGGTGAAGTAGCATGTCACCAACTGGTTCAGCATGTTGACTCAACAGAGATGATAACTGTGACTGTGATCTGGATGGCTGGTCCTCACTAGGAGATCTCAGGACAACAGTTTTCCTTGGGCCTGAGCTCCAGGGGATGAAGAGAAGCCATCATGCTCACAACCACATCTTTTAAAGGATACTGGGTTGGCTAACTTGTCTTTCCAAACACTTTCAGAAATTACATATTTTAGTATCCCAAGGGTAATAATGATCTTCAAAATGACAAACTTGAAAAGCCACCTTGTATTTGGGGAAGGTAGTTTTGCTCTATGTCACCTCATAAAATCTCTATAAATTGTACTACTTGAATATAATCACTTGATATGGAAGTTTGGAGAGACATGGTAAAAAATCTCACATAAATCCAGCAAATAAAATTATTTCTTGGTGTCTTTTTGAAAAACGAGAAGTGATCTTCAATTATTGTCAACACTCCACAATAGCAAAATGAAGTGCATATTCCTGAATATCACAAATATTAATATTAGTAATTTTTCTCTTATGGTTATATTAGCTACTTACAAAAAATTGCCAAATTTAGCTTTATGCAGAACTAATACATATTACAAATTACAGATCATCTTATTATCACATATGCTATTATTGTGAACTATAATTCAGTTGAATATTCAGATATCATGTATTAAACCAGTTTTACAATTAATCAGTTAATTTATCACTTTTGGTCATATACAAAGTATAAGCCTTTTAGCAGGGTCTTATTAGTGCAAACTGAAATCGGGCACATAATCAGAAATTTTGGGAGGTTTTGCACTCTAAAATAGATAGAGCTGTCTAACTTGCTACGTCTCTGATTCAAAAATATATTGCACGTCTGTTTCTGATATGTAATTCAGAGGGTGAGAAAATGAAAATACTGGCTTTGTAGATTAATAAGTCCAAAGTAAAATCATGTAAAATGAAAGCAGAATAATAAAATTTGAACTGCCTGCAATTTGGCAGTTCAAATCTCACAAGGCTCAAGGTTGACTCAGCCTTCCACCCTTCTGACGTAGGTAAAATGAAAACCCAAATTGTTGGGGGCAGTAGGCTGATGCTGTAAACCACTTAGAGAAGGCTGTAAAGCACTTTAAAGCAGTATATAAGTAATATAAGTGCTATTGCTATTTTTATCTATCTGTCTATCTATCTATCTATCTATCTATCTATCTATCTATCTATCTATCTATCATCTTCACACACATATCTATCTCTTCCCATCCAATTCCATTTCATTAGTTTCTACTTCTTTACAACTGTGTAAATCATTGTAAAATGATTACTATTGTTTTATATCTGTTGTTTGCTCTGATATGTAATATTCCAGTCCCCATTCCATTTTTACTAGTAGATACATGGATTAATATATAATAGGCAATTCTGATGCTGAGATTTGGTAGATGTGAGTAGTGTCCTTCTTATTAGGAATGTTGTTGAAGTGATCTGAGCAAGCATATTACTGGAAAAATTCCTTGCAACCATTTTATGAGATTGATTCCACCTCATCTCTTTAGAGTTCTAGTTGTCCTATCTTTCATATCAATCTGATAAACTATCCTCCCTATTCCTCCACCCCAAAAAATGGAGGCTATTTAATAATCTGTCTAAAGAACACGTCACTCAAAACAACTAGTATTTAATGGTAAGAAATGTGTGGAGTTCATTCACTGATAAGGCTATAATGTTCCTTCACGTTATTTTCCATTATAATGAAGAGAAAAAAAACAATATTTGGAGTATGCAGGACACCTATTAAATCAAACACTTGTTTCCATGGATTTGACACCAACTGCAGATAGCAGCTATTTGGAGGCACAGGTTTAAAGGTTGCTTCTGTTTGCTTCTGCTCTACTGTCCCCAAAGGGAACTTAATTCTGAGGAAATTTAGAGTTGCTTTACCAATAGTTTTCAACAAGAAAGGGAATACTTTGTTGACCTAACATTAGTATAAGTGAAAATTTATATATATTTACAAATTTGCAGACAGACAGAAAGACAGACAGACAGACACACAGAGAATATGTATGTACATTTGTGTGTATGCATGTGTGTGTGTGTGTGTGTGTACATATACATATATATTTCAGTAGAGTGATTTCATATTAAAGATTTATTCCTGAAAACTGCTTCTTTTGTCACTTTTTTTGAGGCCGTTTTAAGGTAGGGTGGTAAATTCCTTCATCTTCATTCTATCCATTACACTTTTTCATGTTTCTGCTGCTTCAACCTGCTTTTTCTGTAAGATCTTACTTAAAAGGTTGTGTAAAAAAGAAAAAAGAAGCAATGCACTACACTTTCCCTCCTTTTTGTATCAAATAACAAAAGATTCACACATTTTTTCCCCCATACTTATAATTAAATGTCACAGACATATTAATCTGGCTGGCTGCTTTATGTCCCTGAGTTCTTTCTTTTCTCTTGGAAATCTCCTTCTCTCCAGCTATACTTTGGCTTTTCTCTAAAGCACAGAAGCATAGCATGAGAGATGAAGAAAAACAATAACTAAAGAAAATGAACTATGGTGGGAGGTAGACCAGAAAGGAATTTGGGAAGTGGACAGTATATGCAAAGACCTAACCCACTGAAGAATCTGGACTACTGCCCAATAAGCAGACTACACCATGAAAAATAGAGTGCAGAAAAGTAACATTTTATTATTTTTCTAATTTCTTAGCTGAAAAAGATATATTCAATAGTAAAGGTATACCAAATTTATCTACACACACACACAGACACACAGACATACACACACACAAGTTTGGAAAACTGATAAATACCACCTCTGGCCGTGACCCGTCAAAACCGCGCTCAACTAAACCATGCCCAATTAAACCGCGTCGCTGACATCATCAACAGGGTGACAACAGCCAGCGCGGAGAAAGAAAGGCACTTTAAATAGCGCTTTGAAAGCAAGCCGATTCAACTTAAGGTAAGGGTTAGGGTTAGGGTTAGGGTTAGGGTTAGGGTTAGGGTTAGGGCTAGGGTTAGGTTAAGGGTTAGGGTTAGGGTTAGGGTTAGGTTAAGGGTTAGGATTAGGATTAGGATTAGGTTTAGGTTTAGGGTTAGGATTAGGATTAGGTTTAGGGTTAGGTTTAGGATTAGGTTTAGGGGGGTTAGGTTTAGGTGTTAATTTTAGGTTTAGGATTTACATCGTGCTTCTGTCTCCGCGCTGTTGTCGCCCTGTTGATGACGTCAGTGACGCGGTTTAGTCAGGCGCGGTTTAGTCGAGCGCGGTTTTGTGGGTGAACCCCTCTGACTGGCCCTGCCCACATCTATTCTCTGCCTCCTGAGTCCCAGCTTATTGGGAGGAAATGGGGATATTCCCCTGGATGGGGAGGGAATGGAGATTTTATAGTCTCCTTTCTCTGCTATGCCCACCAAGCCATACCCACAGAACTGGTAGTAAAAGAAACTGAATCCCACCACTGACGTACACATACACATATACATACACATAGATACAATAGAGCAGTTCCTGTAATGGAAAAGGGACCTCACAGCCACCCATGTATTTCTTACATCTATGTAATAGTTTGAATCCCTCTCCCTACGTACCACACTTTCTTCCTCTTCAGCAAGGAGGCAAAAAAGCTCTAACAATAATAACAATAAAAAATAGTGACTTGATGACTCTTCCCTCAAGTTAGGGTAAAGCAAGAAACAGGGTCAATAGGGTTTCCAATTACTCTTTATTGTAGCCATACAGAATAACAGCATCTCATAAGCCTGTTTAAGTTTCTGTGTCATTTTTTTACTAAACAAAACAAATAAGGGGTTTGCTTTAAAATCATCTTTTTCAAGACTGAGTAATCTTGTCTCCATCCCTCCATAATGATTCACCGTCTCTCCTCATTCCCAAGGTTGTATCGGTATTCCCTCACATGGTGCTAGAAATATTAAGTCTAGAAGCAGCATTTTAATTAGCAATGTCCTCATTTATGAGCCTAAATGAGGTGAACTGGATATCCCTCAGTGAGCCCCTTTGCACTGTAGAGGTGATGTGATTCTCCTGACTGAGATGAAGAGGCAATAGGATGTGACTCCATGAGGTGTTTCATGTCAACTTGCTTGTCGCTTGCAACAGTCTGGACGAGGATTCCAGGCATGGGCAGAACCCCTTCCTGCAATTATAATTACTAATGGAAGTCCCAGAAGACAAGCAAGGTGAAATCATGCAACCACTTTGCTCTTAAAAGCAAGGACTGCATTAGGCTTTATAGATCACCTTTGAGAAGGTCTTTCCCTCAAGCAGTCATACTGCATGTAGCTAGTTGACTAGTGGCACACTTTCATTGCAACTAAATTATATTTCTTACAGTTTGGTGAAGCTGAAAAAGATGTCCTACTTCCCAACTGGTCCAATTAGTGTCGCCAAAGGTGAGGTAATGCCTTTTGAATTTCCTTGATGGATATATTTTGAGATTAGCCTTGATATCATCTCTTTATTATAGCTGCACCTAGGTACATTTGTTTCTGAGGATCTGGAATATTTTTCCCCTCTCCTTTTCAGGATATTTTTAAAAACAAGACCAATCAACACATTTATGTTTTGTTCCATTAAAAATACTTATCTTATGTTAAATAAAATCAACATAATGTCACTCGTGGAATAAGCAATTACAAAGAGCAGGGACAGTGTGCTCAATTGGAGTTTTTAGTTCTTAGGCAAGTAACAGATCTATTGGATTTCAATTGCAATGTTCACTTACAGGACTCAAAACGGCTAGAAACGCTGATATAAAAAAAATCTGCATTTTAATACAGTGATCAACAAAATTAATTACAAGAAAAAAAAACAAATGTAAGAAAAAGTGCATAGAAAATTGCACAAAAGTAAGCCAATAAGACATTCATAATTTGGGAACATTCAAATTCAATATTTCTATCACAGTTAATATGCATCCTTACATATATAGATAGTTACACTTCACTTAGTGATTGCTTCAGTGGTGGGTTTCTGCCAGTCCGCATCGGTTCTGGCGAACCGGTTTGTCACCAGTGGACCCGGAAGTAAGTTCTGGAATGCCTGTCCCGGCCCTGTCACTTGCTCACTCGCTCTCCCTTGCCCGTCTGGAAGACTCTCCATTGCTCGCTCCCCCTGCCCGTCCGCACTATCCTAGACCCACACACCGCTCACTGATTGCCGAGGTGGCGCAGTGGTTAAATGCAGCACTGCAGGCTACTGCTAGATCAGCAGTTCAGCGGTTCAAATCTCACCGGCTCAGGGTTGACTCAGCCTTCCATCCTTCCGAGGTGGGTAAAATGAGGACCCAGATTGTTGGGGGCAATATGCTGACTCCCTGTAAACCGCTTAGAGAGGGCTGAAAGCCCTATGAAGCGGTATATAAGTCTACTGCTATTGCTATTGCTATTGGCTGGCTCACCAATCGCCCCACCCACCTCTAAGAACCATATCTAAACCCACTTACCTTTTTTCCTGCTTGGCTCTCTATTGCTGCCTGCAGACTCTGAGGAGTTAAGTAAGCTGCAACTAAGCGTGGGGCGGGAGGGCAGCGGCAGGCCATCTGGAGCGGTCTGCCATGGCCCTGAACTATAAGTGAGTCCAGTGACTTTTGCGGCCTTGCAAGGATCCCGGGCTTACTTATAGCGCAGGGCCACATGGCCGCCAGAAGCACGGGTGTGGGGCAGAGGTGGCGGCGGGAGCTTCTGCAGTGCGGCCAGCATCTTTGACAAGTTTGGGGACCTCACAAGGCCTTTTCAAGGTCCCCGGACTTGCCCAAGATGCCTGGCTGCCAGAAAGCATGGGCGCAGGGGCACGGGTGGGAGAGGGAGCTTATGCAGTGCAGCCAGTCTCCTAAGACCTCCTAGGTGCCGGCTGCACCGCACAAACTACTGTCTGTCTCCCCGTGCTCAGAAAAGCAACTCCGGGAAGATCCTTTTGTGGCGGCAGGCATCCTAGAACTTGCCTGCTAGCAAAGGACTTACCTGGGCTTTCTTTTCTAAGCACAGGGAGACAGACGGTATTTTGTGTCCCCAAGTTCTCCCGTGCCGTGTTCTGCTGGAGCCAGATGGCAGCGGCAACAGCAGCAGCAGGAAGCTGGACCTTGTCGAGCTGGCATGGTGTCCCCGGAGAAACCAAAAGCCTTGAGAGAGGGTGAGTGCGAGCAAGTTCCTTCTGCAAGAAGGTGAGAAGGCACCTGGAGGGAACTAGGGCGGCTGCCACAAGTTTGCTGCATGGACTCTCTGCTCTTGTTGGTTTTAGAGGGGGAGGGAAAGAGGTGGAGAAGGTGCTTCGGCTGGGACTCGGTCTGCCTCGGTCTCACGGGTTGCCATAAGGTTTGGCAGTGGTGTCTCTATAGTAATGCTGCAGCTGCGGGGCTCTTTGAACAGGAAGCTACATGCCGGCAGCAACAGCTCCCAAGCAGCCGCCTGGTCCCTCTTGTTGCTCGCGTCTCTCTGCGCTGTTCGACTTCCTCTTTTGTAGCCTACCTTTTTTCGCCCCCTTTTTCCCTGCAGCTTTCTGTTCAAGGAGCAGTTTCCTGCCAAGGAATAACAAAATGTGATGAACACCGCCTGTAGTAGCAGGGAAACGTCTTAAATGTGTGTGTGTGCGACAGAGAGACAGAGGGAGAAGGAGTGTGAGAGAGTGAGAGATGTTCCTATAGCCAACTAGGGAAATATCACATCTTATCCACTCGAAAAGGGGGAAAAGAAGGTGTCTTAGACTACCGTACTTTGAATGGGCGGTTGGGGGAAGGGAGGAGAAAGGAAAAAAAGGAGAAAGAGAGGGAGAAAGAGGAGGTGGGGGATAGTGGGATCCTTGCTGCTTTCTGAGCTTGGTGGTTTTCTTGCAGACATTTCATTACCAAACTAGGTAACATCATCAGTGCTAGAAGGGAGCGGGTTGGGGGGGTGAAGAGAAAGATAGGACAAAAAGGAGAAAGAGAGGGAGAAAGAGGAGGTGGGGGATAGTGGGATCCTTGCTGCTTTCTGAGCTTGGTGGTTTTCTTACAGACATTTCATTACCAAACTAGGTAACATCATCAGTTCTAGAAGGGAATGGGGTTGTGGGGAAAGGAGGAGGAGGACAAGTCAAAGGACAAAAAGGAAAAAGATAAGGAGAGAGAGGACTGTGGGGTCCTTTGGTGTTCTCTGAACTTGGTGGTTTTCTTGTAGGCATCTCATTACCCAACCAGGTGTCATCATCAGTGCTAGAAAAAATGGGGTATACAGAGAGGAGAGGTGGAGGAGGAGGGTGATGACTGTGTGGTCCTTGGTGCTCTCTGAGCTTGCTTGTTTTCTTGCAGATATTTCATTACCAAACCAGGTATTATCATCATCATCAGTGCTAGAAAGAGTGGGATATATTGAGAGGAAGAAGAGGAGTGGAAGGGAGGGAGATGACAGCGAGGTCCTTGGTGTTCCCTGAGCTTGGTGGTTTTTAATTATTTTTAGGGAAATTTTATTTATTTATCGTTTATAGAATGTTTATTACAAGAAATGTTATTCCTTTTTGCAAATGTTTTATTTGTGATGTAATATGTTGCTTTTAGGTGTACAGGTTGGTGCATGGTTTATGTGTCTCAAGGTGGCTGCTTTTCTATGGGCAGGCCAGGTTGGTGCAAGGCAGCTTTGCCAGATTTTGTGTGTTTCTGTGTGATACCTGGTTGTTTAGGTAATTGTGAGGTGGTTGCTGGTTCTGTGAACTTCCAGGCACTTCCTTTATAATTTCCCACAATGCCTTGATGGTTTTTATTCCAGTGGCTTTGTCTTTCCTGTTCTTAGGGTTAGGGAAAAAAACTGATTTCATCTGCAGTCTTTTGGGAGGAAATTGTTATTTTTTTGGTGTTTTCCTGGCACTGTCATAGTTTGTGTGTGTGGATGTGTAATGTCCCGCAGTTATCTACACATTAATATTGATCAAGTACTAATAATATTTTCTTATACATTCTAGTGACCTTTCCTTACATAATTGGTGTTTTCTTTCATACTTTTAGATTTCTAATTGCTGTTTCTGTTAGTTAGCAATTGATAAAACAAATCCCACGTGAAAATGTATTTGAAGCTTTCTTGATTTTAATTGTCAATTTATTCATTCCTGCACATTCTAATATTTATTCATTTTCTTTGTTTTTTCCACTGTTGTGCAAACACAATTCCAACAGCTGTTAACATGTGTAAAATTAAATATGTATTTATTCCCTTTGAAATACAAGTAGTAAGTAGTAGCTCTTTTATTGCTTTGTGTACTTATTTTAATCTTATTTAAGTAGTAAGTGTACAAAATAATAATTTCCTTTTTTATATCTTCTTTTTGTAGATCATCCATTGGGGCAAAGAATTCAGTGACATCGTATTGGCCACTACCACTTGCTCACATGGCCGGCAAGCCACTTCCACAAAGGACACCACACCCACAGACTATGTTCCAAAAAATTTTGAAACCTACCACTGGATTATTTGAATTTACAACAGCACTGAAAATGTGATTTATGACCATTTTTCACATTTATGAACTTGCAGTATTCCTGTGGCCATGTGATTTGCATTTGGATGCTTGACAAGTGTCTCATCTTTATGACATTGCAATGTCCTGGGGTCATGTGACATTTTTGTGACCTTCTGGCAAGCAAATGGGGAAACTAGATTCACTTAACAACTGTGTTGCTAATTTAACAACTGCAGTGTTCACTTAACAAATTTTTCACTTAGCAACATAAATTTTGAGCTCAATTGTGGTCTTAAATTGAGGACTGCCTGTAACAGATTGATAGGGATTACCTGGTTGAAATAGCTAAAAATAAGTAATATGTCAATAAAATAATATTTAATTTCTTTTAGACTCATTGCTGAGGTATTTGCTTTAGTAAATCTGACAGTTAACAACCAAAAAATTACAAAATATTTGTATACTCTCCAAAAAGCGGACAATAAACTATCCTAAAATTACCCATTGGAGACCATTATATTTTACTTTATAGTGCCCTCACATTTTGAAAAAAGAAGAGCAATCAAATAGACATTGGCGCTTTGATTATAGATCCTTTAGCACAAAGACTTTGATTAATATACAGTATTGCAATATTAAAAAGTGCATTTGTGCATTTTTAAATCATCACTTCAGAGTTACAAGCCAACATTTAAATTCAGCTTTCTACTATGAAGATTTCTAATGTCAGTCATCAAGTTCAATTTTCAAGTTCTCTTTCTATTTATTTTAAGACTTACAAGAGAGCCTGGCTTTGTACAATTTAAATGATATAGATGAACAGAATTTATCAAATATTGCAGTTGGCTTTGATTGATATGCTCATAAAGAAGATTTAGAAGGTGAAAATTAAGTCATAAAATTCATTCTCCTCTCAGTGCTGGAATCTAGATTAAAGCACCTCGGATGGATGTCTCTCTAACTCTGCTTGAACATATCAATTTATTTTTTAATTTATTTATATCCTATCTTTATTATTTGTATGAATAATTCAAGGTAATGAAAATACCTAACACGCCTTCTTCCTCTTATTTTCCCCACCATCACAACAACTCTGTGAGGTGAGTTGGGTTGAGACAGTGTAAGTGGTCCAAAGTCACCCAGCTGGCTTTCATGCCTATGACATCACAAAAATTCAGGGTCTCCTGATTTCTAGTTTGGTGCCTTAACTATTCAGCCAATTGAAGGAGAGACCATTTTTCCCCTCAAAAATATTTCCATTATTGAATTGCTCTTATTGTTAAAAATCTGGCTTCTTCTAGCTTAAAGTCATTGTTCTGTGTTTTGTTCCCTGGAATTACGGACCACAAATCTCGACTCCTTTTCATGGCCAGAGAATAAAACTGGAATCTTTTTCTTTGAAGCAGCGAGGGCGTTTCCTTAAAATAATTTCCTTAAACATTATTTAAACATGAATCATAATCCTGTTGTTTAGATCTGTTGAGACCCAAACTTTTCACAATTCCTGGTTAGCATTGCATCAGTCGAGGCACATTTAATTATGCTTTATATAATTAAAATATTGATGAATAAGAATTAATACATTGTCACTTTTTAAACTCATTAAGATATTTGACGGGTATAATTTGGCATTGATGTTATTAGATTTTTTTAAAAAAAAAATCTCTTTTCAAATATAATGCAATCTTTGAGATGAATGATGGTTGGTCTAAATATACGAATGAATAAATTAGACCATAAAAAACAGAAGTTCCATCAACCCATCAACAGCGTTTCTGTCTTCACAGTCTAATTACAATAATCTGGGAAGAAGTTCTGTCAGTTATATTAAAAAGAGTTCTCATTGAACCTTGTGAACTCTTTTCTTTCTAAGCCTTGCCAATGTTACATCTATCCAATCATTCTGTTTGTTAAATCATTCCTCATTAGGTTTCCTCAGAGCGCTTGGAGACAGCAGTATTGAGCGTTGCCATAGCAGTAGGTTATTACTTCCTAAGGACAAGAAAACATTGTTGACATTTTTTGCTTCCTGCTTCTGTACTACAGCAGCAACAATAAAGGCTCAGCTGATTTCCTCTAAAATAGGGAAGCACCCTCACCCCAAATGAGAAGGAAAAAGATTGCAAAAAGGACTAGGAGAATCTCTTCCATTATTATTTTTTTGCCTCCATGTACTTACTCTGATATAGTCAGAAGTTCCTAATGAGGACGGAGGGTATTTTCAAGCTACCTACATCTTGTAGAACAAGCAAAGGAAACCTAGTGCCTTCCAGATATTTGGGCTTTGAATTCTCAGTAGTAAACAGGCATCACAGTCAATAGTAAAGAACTATAGATCAAAACATCTGGGGACACTGAGTTGCCCTATTCATTTTGTTACACCATATGATGGATTAAAACAATACTTGTTTCCTTATTCAGATCTGCAGTGTAGTGACTTCTCACCCTCCCTGTTAGAAATGAAACATGGAGATTTGTAACAAGGTGATAAAATATATTCTATTAAAGCCTTTAGTGATTCATCTTCATAAAACCTCCTTGACTCCAGTTCTTGAAGTGGCATTTTGGAAATGAAGGAAGTTCAAGGTAGTTGTTCTGATCTAGGCTTCCCAAGAACATGAAGCAAACTCCTTGTCCTGGCAAAAAACCCTTTTCTTAATTTACTGCGAATTCTGCTCATTCAAATCCAGCAAAATCTTTCAAGGGAGGATTTACAGTCACAGACCTGGCTTGGAGAGCTAATAGGCCGATATCTGCAAAACTTGGCAAGGAGTCTTGGAGAGTCAGAACCAATTAAGTGAACTAATTGTCTCTTGCAAATACACTCCCTTTCACTCCTCTTTTATTTCCTCTGGGAAGCACCATTCATCATCCACCTGTGGCCTTACTCCCAATTCAACCCATGTTCTTTAGCTGTTCCCTTCGTCTGGAAACTCTGTACATGTACACACTAGAAACAGGCTCCAGCTGTTCATCTGCCTCACTGATGTCTGATTCTGAAGGCAGCTGATAACTGGCATATGGCTTTGCCCCCCCTTCTGTCTCTGAGCCTTCCCCAGACTCCAGGACTGGCCCTTGTTCCTCCTCCCAACCTCCTCACTATCTGAATTTGCTGCCAGCTCTGCTGGATACTGGCAGACCACAATAGTAATCCTTTACTTACAGCAGTTCATATAATGACTGTTCAGTTACAATGGCACTGAAAAAAGTGACTTATGACCATTTTCACCCTTATGACCATTGTAGCACCCCCATGCTCACATAATCAAAATTCAAATGCTTGACAACTGCCTCATATTTATGATGGAATAAGTGTCCCAGGATCATATAATCACCTTTTGCCATCTTCTGAAGCAAAGTCACTTAACAACTGTGGCAAGAAATGTTGTAAAATAATACAAAAGTCACTTAACAAATGTCTCATTTAGACACAAATTTGGGGTTCAATTGTACATACATACATACGTACGTACCTACGTACCTACGTACGTACGTACCTACGTGTGTGTGTGTGTGTGTAACTTTAAATTTCATCTGGGAATTAACTGGCAACCAATGCATGTCCTGCAATATAGATATGAATACGGCAACTTTCTCAAGTTTCTAATAGTTTCTAAATGGTCTTCAAGGCAATCGCATAATTCAGTTACTAGTGGATCAATCATCAGTAACTAAGCTTAAACATATTTGAGATAAACACATGCCCACCATATGACAAAAATTAAAAAATAATAAAACATAATAATTAAAAATTGTATTAATTATTAGTATTTGAATTTTATGTTGTACGCCGCTCTGAGTCCTTTGGGAGAAGGGTGGCATATAAGTCCAATAAATCTAAACCTAAACCTAAACTAATCAAATTGAACTTCAGGTAGTCCTTGACTTATGGCTGGTTGTTTTGAAATTATGATGGCTCTAGCACAGGCCCATAAAGCATGACCACCTGTTGTAAATGGCTGCACTGTTACCTCCTTGCAGTCATGACCCACTATGGCATTCCACAGTCACAAGAATGCACTTTGCGATGGCTTTTGCTGATGTTTGGCATTTTTAGCTGGTTTTCCACAAAAATCACCCATTCAAATGAATGGGTTCACTTGATGACCCTGGCCGGAAAAATGTGGGTGCCTCAACTTACTGCCATAATGACTTACAACCAGATCTTCAGTCTCTATTAGTAGAGGTAGAGGACAATCTATGTTTTAAATAAACAAAGTTATTTAAATAAAAAGATTTTTAACCAAACTTCTCTATTTATAACATATGAATTAATCTGATAACTGGAAACTTTACAGAGGGAGAGCCAAACTTGAAATACTGAGGAATTTCTTGACTGTGAGAGATATTAAGCAATAGAAGTGCCTGCCTCCTAAAGCTGTGGATGCCCCATTGCTGGAAATTTTCTAGTGATGGAAAAGAGTGAACAATTGTTTGTCCAGTATAGTGCGGTGATACCACCATGGCAGGGGGGATAGGCTCAGCTAAAGCAAGACTTCTAAAATCGCTGCAACTCTATGATTTTATGATCTAGAGCAAAGGAGGATAATTGCTGACACACATCTAACTGCCTTTTCAAGATCACACCAGTAAAATTCAACAGTAAAATGACAATTTTCAGCTTCTGATGTTTGTTTTGTTGTATTATTATGATAACAGTGAAAACAAGCACTAAGTCCTAAACCTCCAAAATGAACTTCAGAAGTTGTAGGGTGCTTCATCACTTTTTTAAGAAAAGACTAGACAGCCGTCTATCTGAAATGGTGTAGGGTCTCCTACTTGAGCAGAGGGTTGGAATAGAAGGCCTTCCAGTTCCATTCTGATTGATTGAACTTTAAGCAACGCTGATACTTAATCCTATTTCTTCCTTATTTTGTAAGATATTCTTTACAAGCTTTTTAGTGCTTTGAATGTGTTCGTGCTACTGAACCCCAAATCTCAAACCTTCTTTTTATGGTTACTCCCCCCCTTTTTTTTAGGCAAGGGAGCACACACATCTGCTTTGCAGGGTGCTGTTGATCAACATTCCCCAAGACAGACCATTAATTTGGGGAGAACCAGGCCAGCATCTTCAGGAGCAAATATCTCTTCTGAGCAGTAAGCGAAGCTAGCTAGTCAATGGACACAGACCACTTAATCGTATTTATATATAACTTTCATATTAAAAAGCAATATCCAGTGTCAATGGCTTTGATATAAAAATATCTTAATAGTCAGTAAGTGACTAATGAATACTACAGTAATAACAGTTTAATTTGAAGAATTCTGGCAGCTGGTTGCCTTGATGAGTGCTGTAACCAAGGAGCTTCTGCCACATGCTGCGAACATCCGTAGCCTGCTGATTTATAGCAGCAGTGCAGAACTGTTTAATGTCAGCGCCTCTCGGCTAAAGCAATAATAAACAGGAATGTTGTGCTTTATTTTTCTGTATGGATTGTTCAGGATCTGAATGGTTAAGTACCATCTCAATAGGGGATAATAGCTGGATACCCAAGAGAGATGTAGTGGAGGCTGAAGCATTTTTATTATCCAAGTTTGTTTAGAAAAATTAATCTAGTACAGATGGTGTTTTTTTTTAAGCATCCCTTTTAAGAGAAGAAAAAGGAAATGGAAAAAAAATGTCACCAACTCAGGGAACATCTCTGGCAGACGTTCAAGGATTTTGCTTTCACACCTCACCTATTCAGGGCAGGAGTACCAGTGGTGGTGGGAATATGAAAAAAGTCAAGAGAGTGGCCACAACTGCACAATTAAAGCCTGACCCTTTTTACATGAGGCAATCTTTTGGTGCAATTGCAGCTTTGATTGTGCGATCACAGCTTCCATCTTGATTTGCCTGATACTTATACAGTCAGTTCCCACACTGTGCTCCCTCTGAGAAAGAATGCTTGCTTGAAAATCAATCTTTAATGCAAGGGGGGGGGGGAAGCGACATTTAGATGCAAAGCCAGTAGGAAGTAATTTGTATTCCAATTAGCAACCTCTGAGAGTAACTTTGAAACCACAAATATATATCAGCTTTTTTGCTAGTTGGAGACTTCTTTGCCTGTAAAATTTAAATGAACTGTAGATCACTGTATATATATAGAAGGGTAAGGACATTGCACATTTTATCACACAAAAATGAAGTATTTTTCCAGCTTTTGTATAAAAATGTGCTTAATACTTGCTTATAAGATCTGAAAACAGGAAATAGCCTTATAAAAATTGCAGTACGAGATACAAGGCATGAGATTCAGTCCACAGGCCTCCATGGTCAGAATTTTTTTTACTGCAAATCTCCTTAGTAAGCATAATCAATTCCCAGTATTTTTCTATGGAATTTGAATTGCCTTGTTTAGGCCTTCAAAATCCACAAAAAAATAAAAACCCAGAATGGACTGTACAACTATAAAACTCAATAGCAGAATAACTATGTATGTATATCATATTATCCTCATACAGTAAATAATTTGCTGTCTGAAGACTGTAATAATTCTTGACTTTTATACTGACATTTTTATATTAAGAATACCAAGATATAAGAATGCTTCATGGAACAAAAAGTAATCAAACTGTTTATCATAGTATTGACTTAGGTTCATTAATATTACAGTCTTGTTTCTTCAAAAACAATGTAAATCTTCCTTTAGATTCTTTTTCCATTCTAAAGATGTCTTATTCACAGCACTGGCATATTACAACTGTGAAATATAGTTCCCTTTCAGTACCATTGCCACAAAAATACAGTCTCCTATACCTTAGCTAACATCAAGATAAAAGTAATAGGAATCACATAGCTGGGATAAGCAATGGGATTCACTTACCTTCCCTACTGGTTTGCAAATATGAGTGCAAGTGCCATGTCTGCGCATGTACACCGTCTTCTGCACATGTGCAGTGGCCATGGCTTCCCGCAGCCGCCACTACTAGTTCGCCCAAAACGGAGAGAACTGGCTGAATACCACGTCTGGCTGGGATGAATTAGAAACTGTAAAGACTGTGCCAGGTTATTTCTTCACATGTGCAACTCTATTGCTATATTGAATTATTTTAGAAATTATTATTAATCATCCATCTATTTTGAGCAAACTGATACATTTGGAAATTAGTTTTAAAATTCAGATTTTTTTAAAAAAAAATGCCCTGCAATAAAATCTTATACCTATCAACCTAAAAATGAGCCCCATTGAGTTCAAGTTTTTAAAATCAATCCACATCTCACTAAATACCATTAAATTATGGTCCAGATTAGTTTGCACCCAGCACATTTTAGTCAATTCCTCTAGCCAGATGAGAATAAGTACACGGCCAGCCACTCAGTTCAGCTAGCCAAAAAATATACCTTAATTATTAAACATCACCAGACAACAAAAGAGTTCACTGATAAAATGAGACAAAGGCAAGGAAAAGCATAGAGAGACAGACATGAACAATGGGCAAGAGATAAAGGGACAGAGGATTTAATAACAACAATCTAGATGATGGTGATGATGATTTATTAAACTTCTATGCCATCTGACTCTTAACAACATTGAAAGGCTACAGCTCTATAAATCTACCTCTGTACTAAGTTCCAAAGCCACTGGAAACAATTTTGTGGATAATTAGCACAGACTTTTCCAAAGAGTGCATTAACAGCTCTGTTAACAGAATAAAGAAAGAAAATAGAACACCAGGTGATCTCCGTTCTACTTTGCAGTATAAAAGAAACAATTTGGTAGATGGGAATTATAACAACACTTTGCACAAATACCTTTATGCACACATAGGCACACGCTTATGCACATATATAAATATTGCTCAAGGCATTGAACTCAGTAAGACAGACTCTCAGGTACATCTGTCTAAGGATATATTTATTTATTTATATTCGTTTCTTCCTTTTATGTTCTGCCAATAAAACTCATGACCAGTAAAAGCACCACCACAGAGATGTTTGGCTAAACAGAATTGAGCTCTCAATTTGAAACTGCAACCATCCAATTAAACAAAGACTGCCAATAATTAAAAGAATTTGTCAAAGTGTCAGGCTTCCATGAATTCTCTGGCATTTTTGGACTGGCTTGGTTTAGTTTGGTCACAGTTTCCTAGTTGAAACTATGGTTAAGTCTGACTTTAGATAGACCTTCTCCAGGGGGACATGTCCCCAACCTGGTTTTTCAATCTTCCAAAGATGCACCCATTCCCACTGTACCTACATTCATTCACTTTGCTGCTAATCATTCTCTTTCTCTCTCTCCTTGCACTTTTCCCACCATCCAGAGATCTAGGCTTTTTCATAATGTACATAAAGTAGAATTATATAAGTCTGGTCATCCGTACCTTGGGAGAACTCTGTGTTTATTTATTCAATTATCTGTTTGGTTTTTTTTCCTGTCCATTATGTTCTTCAGTGTTTGTTCCAATACCAAAGTTCAAAGGTATCAATTCTCCTGTTTTGAATCTAAAAGTAATGTGGAATAGTTAGAACAGGGGTGCCAAACACACAGCCCACAGGCTGGATGTGTCACATGCTGGCCATGCCCACTCTCATGTTAACAAAGGGAGGGAGCCATGATATGTCACATGACAACAATGTGATGTTGCAAGTTTGACACCCTGAGCTAGAAGAAGAAGCTTGTATGCTACCTTGAATTTCTTGAAGGAAAGTGGCAAACATTAAAAGCATAAAATAATAAAATTGATTCTACATCTATTCTCACAAAAAATGCAATGCCTCTTGGGCTTATTAAAATGGACAAAGTCTAGCATTGCTTTTGGTGCATGATTTTGGCTGACTATGTTCTTTCTTTGCTTCCCTCTCCCTCCCTCCCTCTCTCTCTCCCTCCTAAATAACCTTAGAGTTAAAGAGTTAAAGGAGAAGATTGAAAATTAGAAATCCTTGCTGGTGTTCCTGGCTGGACTGCTGATTCACTACCTTACTTTACAGATCATTTCTATTCTTTGTGCTTGAATTTACTGTTCCCTAAAGAGAGATTTAACTGTGTATTGAGAATACAGAAACATGAATAACTATGAAGTGTTTTGAGAAATGTAGCTTTAATATACTATGGGAAAGCATCACTCATTATTTATGGCCACTTGAGCATTACATTATACTGGTATGTTTAGCTTTCCGCTATATGAAATATTTGGATATATGGTTGGAATTGTTGGAATGTGTAGTACATGAAACGTTGATAGCAAGTCATGTTTTAAACAAAATGTTGGCTACCATGGAGTGCCCACACTAATGGGCCTACTTTAATATAATTCCCTTCATGCCTTTAAAATCTGTATGTATTTAAATAAATATTTTAACCCATTCTATGCAATAAATTTCATGGATACAATGAATGTAAATAAGTGAAATCACAACAATAATATAAATCATTGCAAAATACTGAGTGAACCAATGTCATTGAGATGTAAAACTAATCTGGAACTATCTAGCTTAATCAAGGGCAATAGCCAAGAATTTATTGGCTGTGGTATACTTTATTGTATGTGGTGCATAGTATGCTGCTTTCACTTGAAGATAAAACAAAGCTCCTTTCTGATGTTTTAATATTCTGGAAATGTATGCCTACAAAAACATATACTAAATATGAATGTTCTTTTAATACAAACTTACAAACTTTTTTTGAACTAAGAATCATAGTTGGTTTTCCAGTTGATTCACACAAAAAATTTGAGAGAGCACTGATGAAAGACCTGGGTAGATCAAAGTACAAACTACATATAATTTTATTTAATAAAACACTTAATGTGACTACTCCTTTGTATTTAAAATATTTGTTTTGTCACATTAAATATTGGTAAGACTATTGAAAAGGCATCTTTGGTATTTTACTTGTGGTTATGGAGGTTTAGAGATTGAGCATCTTGACTGAGACATTTGAAAGTCATTCCTAACACTTTGGATTTTAGCAAACAATATTTTGATAGCTGGTGTGGTTTGCTCATCTTTATCTTAGAATTGTAACCTTTTTGAAAATAAACAGCCCAATAGCTATTCCAATTTAAAATATTAAATAACAACATCCATGTGAGTGCACATGCAAAAATATCGTTCTCACAAACAGTATAAAACTAATAGTAAAATAACATTTAAAACTTGAGGCTTAAACAATTTGATTTAGAATTTTTGAAAATGCAACAATTTTCAAAAAGAAAATCAAAAAATGCAACTAGGCTCCTTTTCTTTGATAAGGAGATTTCTTTGAACTACATTCCTTTGAACTTGAAAGATATGTGTAATGGACAAACAGCGCCAGCTAGGACCAATATCAGAAGACATTCCTAAAACTCTAGAGGGACCATGAATGGTATTTACACCAGAAATATGCTATTACTTTAAGTGGTTTTAATGCAGAAACTTAAAAGCAATTGATTTTTTTTAACAGGTTTTGAGAGCCATTTGAAAACCTGATGTTGAGAATAGCTCATGGGTAAATGAATACCCCGGAACAAAGAAAAAAACAGGTATAAGAAGTAGAGGCCATCTAAGTAATGTTGAAAAGAATTACAGAGAGAAAATGAGAGGAAGAGACTAGAAGTTCAAATTCCTTCATGGGAAACAAAAAAAAATGCATCTAATAGTTCAGTACTGGCTTACTGCAAAGCAGTCATACTGAATAATTATCTGAAGCTTTCCTAAACCATGGTTTATATTTATTTATTAATTAATTAAAGACGGACATGCAGTGCAGAATAGTGCACATTTTTATTAGAACCTAGTCTTAATACACTTAAAAACCCAAGAAACTTCCAATGGTGTATTTCAAGATGGAAAACTCAAATTGCATTATTTTGATTAGCTTAACTATACTACATTAATGTATTCCAAATACATGTATCCAGGTGAAACTAAACCATGGCATTTGTTTATTTGTTTGTTTAGCGTATGGCATATCATTCATGGAGTAGCAATGTAAATTAACATTTCAACTCAATTACATTTGTATGGCACTGATAATTTATTTGGAATTAGGCAAGTAGCACTGAAAGATAAACTGCATATTAGATCGAAGTGTACCACAGAAATACACAGCAAACTGAAACTGAAAATTGAGTAGTGCTGAAGTGGAGAAGAGAAGGAAAAGAAGCAAAGCAAGACATGTAAGATAAAAACAGAATGGCTGGAACAAATCCTGGGACACTATGTACTCCCTGTTAGACTGCATGTATTTGTGCATATGAACCCAGCAACTTACAATATTGAATTAAGGAGCTGATCATTAGGAGCTTTGAGAATCTGTATAATATCCCCTTTCATAAACATTAGGAAGGAAAAGTGTATTTTATTTACAATTATATTTTATGAATCTAAATGAGAGCTGACAGTAATGAGAAGCAGGTGTCACTAAATCTATTTTTATGTTAACTACCACAGTTAAAATATTCCAAGAGCTGTGAGGACAGTTTAACGAACCCTGTTTGGAATGTTTGCTTCAGACCTTGATCTTCTCTTGAAGCCATGATAATGATTATCCCTTCGTAGCTGAATATGTTTATTGTTTTTCTTCATGACCCTGCAATTAGAGCAGTTTACCTTACATTTTCTGTCCTATTACGGGCACGTAACCAATAATGACTGATTAAATATGGAGAATTATTAGGGTGTTACGCATCAATTTAAAAATCAAGACTCTTGTTAGCTGCTTGTCCTGAAAGGGGAAAAAGAAAGAGAACTGGTCTCACTGTAAAAGTAAGATCACTTAGAGCTGGGCTTGAGAAAAGAAAGTTCATGTTCTCTCCAATATAGCTGTAAGCTGTGTTCCTTTTTCCAGTGGTCTTATCCACACTGCTAGATTTTCCATGGCTAGTTCTAGTGAAGACTATTTCTAGAGAGAAGGATTGGATAATATTGTTCTGTACAGTCCTTACAACTCACCTTCAGTTGCATTTCCTCAAGTACTGGATACTGCATTTCCTGTTTTTTCTTTGGCTGGGTAACATTAAACTAAGTTAATTGTGGTTACCCTAAAGGTCTCAAGTGTCTAGTGGCATGGCTGTTGTAACATCATAATGCTTATATGCTTAGCCTAAATATACTCCAGATGGTTGTGGGTATGCAACCAAGGCAGAAAAACATGTGTAAAAAGTACTATTTTTCTTTCTCTGGGCTACTTACCTTTCTCTTGGCATTTTCCTTTTGTCTCCTAACTCTACAAATAACTCCATGCACTGTTTCATTCCTCAAATAATTGAATTTCAATTGGTAATGGCAGTGAAAAGTTACAGAAACTTTGTCCAGTTTTTTCTCTCCCTTATTAATTATTCCCCTGGTTCATCTCATAATGAATTGAAATCTTCTATCATACTTGATTCATCTTTCCTGCCCAATTTTTGCCATCCTTTTGCTTCAATTATTATTGAGGTTTTTTTAACATGGTTAGTTATTGCAAAGGCTTAGTAAATGAGCTGGCATTAGTATAAGAAATATAATAACAATAAACTAGAACCAAATAATTCACAGAATGCAAAATTTCTTTATCTGAATATTCAATATTTCTTTTATTCTGAGCTGATTGTCAGCTTCTGCCTTGCGGTTGCTTCAGCTGCCATGAAACGGGGAGGGAGGGCTGGTATTTGGAAGGGGTTAATTGATGTGCTAGAGGAATCTTCTAGGATGTTCAAGATGCTCGGATGGCGCATGCGTGAGAGCTTCCCGCGTAGATTAACGGCCTCGACATTCCATCTTCGTGATGCCTGTTTGAAGTTATCTCACACCTGACACTTGAAGGACTTATGATTGGCCTGGAGCTATGATCCTAAGGGGTGGAGAATGGACTATTCTATATATCAATCGCTTTCGCACCTAATTAAGTAGACTTTGCTTCGCAACTGCTTGCTTACCATTTATAATTAGTAAAAGTACTTTGGATTTCCAATCCATGGAGTCTCTTAGTCTTTCTTTCCTAATTATGTAATGGAGTGATGCTGACAAGAAGCAAAGTCTCAAAAACCCTTTCCAGGAGATTTACGTCTACCGTGAAGGGAGGAAATGTCTTCACCGATCAGGGAAGAGGAGGGGGCTGCTGGAGGTGAGGATACCAGCGGAGCAGGGCCTCCCGAACTTTCGCTTCACGAGCCCGGACCTCCCGACCTCTCCCTGCACGAAGATTTATTTCAACTGCAAATTTCCAGCCAGCCTGACCCTCCCCCCCCCGATGGTCGACTTCGGTGGGACAAAGAGAGGCAGAGACAAGCTGGAATGCTGGAATCACCCAAAGGCAACCCCGACAACCAACGCTGGAGACGGGAGCCATGAGAAAACCCCAGAGAAGTGAATTACCTGATTATTGGAGTCAAAGGTACTTTGGGGAAAGAAGTGGGGAGGATGAAAGAGACTGGAGAAGCTGGCAGCAACAGGGAGCCATGAGAAAACCCCAGAGGAGTGAATTACCTGATTATTGGGGTCAAAGGTACTTTGGGGAAAGAAGTGGGGAGGATGAAAGAGACTGGAGAAGTTGGCAGCAACATTACCCACGCATGCCGTCACCCCCTCCCCCTCGGCCTGCTTCACCCCCTGCGGCTAGAGGTTTTGCTGACCCAGGGGGCCCACCTCCCCGAAGACACCGGATGGCTAAAATCCCTCCCTTGCCTGTGCGTTACAATGGTGATTCTGCTAGCCTGGCCTCTTTTATTATGCAGGTTTTTAATTACATGGAAATTTATGGCCGTGATTTTGAGACTGATGTCATGAGGGTCAGAATGATTCTTTTATCTTTGGATGGTGAAGCTGCCAAATGGTCAACGGCTTTACATATGTCTGGCTCTCCCCTCTTGGGGAATTTCAACCGCTTTATGGAGGCCTTCCGCCAACGTTTTGATGACCCTTTAACGGAGAAGCGGAGCAAATTGAAATTTATAACCTTCGAACAAGACGATAGACCTGTCGCCCAATACATCCAGGAATTTCAGTGTCTATCACAATACATGAGAGGCTGGGTGGAGGACGCCCTGCTGGACAAATTTGCTTCGGGGTTAGATGAAGACATTTATCAGCAATGTGTCAATCGTTACCTGCCCAGACGTTTGATCACTTGGTTTGAACACGCAGCGGACGCTGAACTCGACTTAACCAGGCTCCGTTATGCTAAAGAGGAAAGAAGGAAGCGGAAAGAGAGAGCTGCTAAGTCCACCCCCCCTCAAGCCAGTAAATCGCTCTTCAAATGACGGGGGGAAGGGAGGGGGCCCCCTTCAGGCCTCTCCAGACCTTTAACATGCTTCCGTTGCGGAAAATTGGGGCACACCGCCCCCGAATGTCGTGCTAAATTGCCCATCTCTGCTCAACTCCCTCCCAAACGTGAGGAAAAGTCTGGCAGAGTCTCCGAGAAGAAGAAGAAGGAAACTGCTTTCGCTGTGGACTCCAACCCCCCTCGTTTCGCCCAGCCATTAGAGGGAGACGCGAACGCCAACTCCTCTTCTTCTGAGGACTCCGATGACGACACATCGCCTCACTGGGTGAGTTCAAACAAAGGGCCCCTGCTAATCCCCATAGAGTTAAAAGTACCCCCTGAGGGGCAACCAGCCACCCTTCAGGCCTTGCTCGATTCAGGCTGTTCCCGGTCCATGATCAATCCAGCCATGGTGGAAAAATTGGGCCTCAAATTGCGCACTTTGAAAACCCCAATTGTGTTTTGCCAAATAGATGGATCTATTCCAGGGGGGGGGCGCCCATTTTTTACGGAGCCTTTGGAGATGAAGATGGGTACCCATACTGAACTAATTTCCTTTGTGGTCGCACCTGGCATCCCGTGGCTCCGGAAGTGGAACCCTCACATAAATTGGCGGACAGGCCGCTTACGCGTTCGCTCCAAGGAGCCTCCAGTGGGGGAGGGCTCTCCGGACCAACCTATAACTGACATTCCTGAAGTGGCCGCTAGAGGGCAGGAGAGGATTGCAGGAAAGGAGAAAATTCCGAAAGAGTATTGGGATCTTAAGGAGGTCTTCAGCGAAAAATCTTCAGACAATCTGCCCCCCCACAGGCCTACTGATTGCTCCATAGACATTTTACCCGGGGTTAAACTGCCTAAACCCCAAATTTACTCCATGTCACCCAGGGAAATGGAGGAAATGCGTTCTTTCATTGACAAAAATTTGAAACGTGGTTTCATTGAACCGGCTCGACCCAAAGTGGCTGCCCCTGTACTTTTTCGTGAAAAAAAAGATGGTTCTCTTCGTTTATGCTGTAATTTTAAAAACCTTAACACTGTATCAACTCAGAATCTCTACCCACTCCCGTTGATGAAAGACTTGTTGGCACAGCTAGGGAAGGGCCGCATTTTTACTAAATTGGACCTCCGAGAAGCTTACTATAGAGTTCGCATAAAGGAAGGAGACGAATGGGAGACTGCTTTCAACTGCCCTCTTGGTTGCTTCCAGTTCCGGGTCATGCCTTTTGGCCTACAGGGGGCTCCTGCTGTTTTCATGCAACTTATTAATGAAATCTTGCACGATCATCTGTACAAAGGAGTTATCGTATATTTGGACGATATCCTTATCTATACTCGCACCTATGACCACCACGTCGCTCTGGTGCGCACTGTTTTGAAAAAACTCCGTGCCGCTGACCTCTATGCCAAATTGTCTAAGTGTGAGTTTCACCAAACTAAAATTGACTATCTTGGATATCGCATCTCACCAGACGGCATTGAAATGGACCCTGAGAAGGTGAGGGTGGTCACTGAATGGGACGCGCCCAAAACTCGTAAACAATTACAAAAATTTTTGGGTTTCGCTAATTTCTACCGTCAGTTCATTACCTCTTTTGCTAAGATTGCTCTTCCTATTACTAATTTGCTCAAGACGAAGGGAGACCCAAAACCTAAACCTAATAAGCCTTTGGACTGGAACATGGAATGCCAGGCGGCATTCGAGAAACTTAAACGCCTCTTTGCCGCTGAGCCAGTTCTTAAGCATCCTGACCTGGACCGGCCTTTCGTTGTCCAGGCTGATGCCAGCGATGTCGCCGTAGGGGCCATTCTGCTGCAAGCCAACGACCAAGGTAACCTGCAGCCTTGCGCGTACACCTCCCGAAAGCTCATTGACACGGAGAGGCGTTGGGCGGTTTGGGAAAAGGAGGCTTTCGCGGTCCGTTGGGCCCTGGCTACGTGGCGCCATTTCCTAGAGGGCGATAAACACCCGTTTGAGGTGTGGACTGACCACAAGAACTTGGAAGCGTTGCGAACGCCTCGTCATCTCTCCCCCAAACAAATGCGATGGGCCCAATATTTCAACCGTTTCAATTTCATTCTAAAGTATATCCCGGGAGGGAAGAACTTCATGGCGGATGCTTTGTCCAGATTACCTCAATATAATTGCTCTAAACTGAGTATCGTCCAACCGCTCCTAGCAGCTCCGGTACTCACGCGCCAACAGACCCAATCACAGAGGGAGGTGCCTCACGATCTACTTTCTAACCTCAAAAAAGCTCTTCCTCACGACAACTGGTTCCTGAACCATCGGGACGAGTGCACTATGAGAGACGATCTACCATGGATTGGTGCTAAATTATACATCCCCGCGTCCCTACGACTCGTGGTTCTTCGTCGCGCTCATGACTCCAGATTGGCGGGTCATTTTGGATTCGTAAAAACTTTACATCTAGTGAAGAGACAATTCTGGTGGCCCTCTTTAAAAAAGGACATTGAACTTTATGTGACCAGTTGCCCAGTTTGCGCTGCCGCCAAAAAACCGCCAGGGAAACCGCAAGGACTGCTCCAGTCTGTCGCTCGCCCGGTTGCCCCTTGGAAGGAGATTTCTATGGACTTTATTGTTGAGCTTCCCGAAAGCCAGGGGCATACTGTTATATGGGTGGTCACTGATTTGTTTTCCAAGCAAGTTCATTTCGTGCCTTGTCACAAAATTCCTTCCGCCAAGGCATTGGCTAAACTGTTCATTTCCCACATTTACCGTTTGCATGGAGTGCCCGACCGTATTATCTCCGATCGTGGTGTCCAATTTACATCTAATTTTTGGAAAGAATTTCTCAAACGAATTGGCTCCGCCCAGGGCCTTAGCTCCGCCTACCATCCTCAGACTAATGGCGGCTGTGAACGTACGAATTCCATTCTTGAGCAATATTTACGTTGTTTCATCAATTATCAACAAGACGATTGGGTAGACTTGTTACCACATGCTGAGGTGGCCTACAACAACTCGGTTCACTCCAGCACGGGTTTCACCCCTTTTCGGGTCGTTTACGGTCAGGATTTTGTTCCTATTCCCGAATTGCCTAGTGACCAACCGCAAGTCCCTTCAATTGCGGACTGGAGTGAGCGTCTCAGTCGAATTTGGCCATTGACCCTCTCCACTTTGGACGCTGCACATAAAGCCCATAAGAAGCAAGCAGATAAAAAGCGCTCTCAGCCCTATGAATACCGGCCTGGGGATTTTGTATATTTGTCCACGAAATTCCTGCACACTACGCAGAAGTCAAAGAAATTGGGACCCAAATATGTTGGCCCGTTCCCTATTGTAAAGGTCATCAATCCTGTTTCTGTTCGTTTACAATTGCCAAAACACCTCAACCGAATCCACCCGGTGTTCCACATTAACCTCATCAAACCTGTTCGGGTTTCCCACTTGCGTCCCCCTGATGATCCTCCGCCTGCTCCATTACTAATTGATGGGGAACGTCATTTTGAAGTTCGTGCCATTCTTGATTCCCGCAAGCACCGTAATCGCATCCAATACCTGGTGGCTTGGAAGCATTTTCCTCCCTCCCACACAGAATGGGTTGATAAATCTCATGTTCGTGCTCCCCGCCTACTTCAGAAATTTTATGCTGCTTATCCCGACAAGCCTTGATTTTCTTTTCCCCCCCTTCTTCTTTTTGTGTTTTGTTGTTTGTCTGTTTCGTGTTTTTTTTTCCAGGCCTAACAGCCTTTTTCCAGGGGGCGGCCGGATGTCAGCTTCTGCCTTGCGGTTGCTTCAGCTGCCATGAAACGGGGAGGGAGAGCTGGTATTTGGGAGGGGTTAATTGATGTGCTGGAGGAATCTTCTAGGATGTTCGAGATGCTCGGATGGCGCATGCGTGAGAGCTTCCCGCGTAGATTAACAGCCTCGACATTCCATCTTCGTGATGCCTGTTTGAAGTTATCTCACACCTGACACTTGAAGGACTTATGATTGGCCTGGAGCTATGATCCTCCACCAATGTTCATTCACCAATGTTCAAATGATGAACAATTCCATTCTCTTTAAGAAGGGGAAAAGGTTATACTATATGCTGTCTCATCTTTATGTTTCAAAGCAAAAGAAAGAAAAAAAGAAAGAAAGATTATGTATGCCTCCAGCCTTAGCTTAACAATGTGTTGTTGTTTTTAAAAAAACATGAATTTAGTATCATTTCTCAGACTAACTGAAGATAAGAGACTATATTTGACATGTGCATTGACTTGGTTAAGAGTATATTTATTAAACTGATTCAAGATCTCTTGGACTATAACCAAGCATTCAAATTGTGCTTGTATCATTAGAAGTGAAAAAAGATGCACTGAACTGAATCAAATGTTTCATACAATACAATGTGATTTAAGAGTGAAAGATAGAAATTGTCTCTGTGTTTTTCCAGATTTTGGTTTTGTTTGGTTTCTCATTCTGTTGAACTTTGCAAAGTCAGGAATCTTTGAGAAAAATAAAACAAACAAACAAGCAAACAAAATGCCTTTATCATGCTCGAAACATTTAGGCTGCCAGTGTTTGAGATTTGCCACCCTGGCAATAGAAGATTCTGCCAAGAATCAGAACTTTGCAAAGCAACCTGGCTTTCATCTTCCAAAAACTTGACATTTTATGGAGATGTTGATTATGAACCAAAGAGTCCATTGGAATGAATTTCTTTATGTATGAAATGCCAAGTGACAAATGTCATATTCAGTATATCATAAAGCTGGATTCATTTTTTTAAAGTGAATATTCTGATAGATTTTCTTTTTCCAAGTCCCCTAAGATTAGTCTCTTTCAAAATATTTCTAAAATGGTCTTTGCAATTCTCCCATCTATGAACAGACCAAAAAATGTGGTGTTGGAAGAAATGTCCATCTGGGTTCAGTTCCAAGTGGGGAAAAAGACACTGGATTCATGGAAGTTGCTTGGAAAGAAGGTTTATTGATGAACAGGATCACATGGCTTGTATCCTGGGCAAAAAGGGAAGAGATGCTGATAATGCCTAGGTTTATGCCTTCTGTTGGGTTTTGAATTTGAGCTTGTGTTCTGATTGGTTGTCAGACTCTCATGGGGCCATGCAGGGGTAACTTTGTAGGTCGTCTTTTGAGTCCCAGGCTTGGTTGAATCTTGCTGGGTGATATAATCTTGCCATGTGGTGAGTTCTGTTGCTAGATGGGTAGAGAGCTAATCCTACCTTTGTTGGATCTTGGATGAGGACATTTGCTTATGAATAGACCTAGCTATCTCTTTATCTCTTAAATGCTGACATCTGCGGTGGGCTATTGAGGAGGTGGGGGCTATTAAGAGTGAGTCTGCTCCCTGCATAAATGTTTCTCCATTTCTCATCCAGGGAAATATAATATTCTGCCTTTTAATATTTCCTAGAATATCTCATTCTTCTGGGAGAGGGGTAGATGCTACAGTGGATATTGTCCTGTATTCTTTTTAAATAGTAGCATGCCTGGTTAGTTCAATTCAACAAATTATACTACTCTTATTTTGTTAATATGAATTTACAAATTTTAAAGTCTCATCACATCTGGTAAACTAAGACACTTATCCACAAAACTCATATTATAAAATACGTGTCTAAAAGTCCCTGTGGCTTTCTCATCTAAGACACTATTTTGAAATATTAAACAGGTAGCAGAAGAAAACCAATTTTAAGATTTAAACAAAGAATAAAGAACAAATTATTTCCTTTAGGCTGTGGATGCAGGAAGTGTAAATACCATTTAGTTAAAATGTTCTGAGAAGAAGGAAGTTGCTTATCAAAGTGTAGATCTCTTGAGTAATAATATTCTGTCTTCCTTTCTCTTGCTGCTTAAATAAATATAGTCATTCACAAAATTATGTTATTCTCATCCAAAAAGCATTGGACATATTGAAGCATATAATTCCATGTTTGCATACAAACAGATATTTATATCTACATTATCTCCTGAAGATATGAGTCAATTATTCCAGCGGAAGCTTTTAACTGGGAAATGCATCCCATTTTATCCCTGCAATTCCCTGTAAACTCCTTTCTCCAGATAATGCATATACAAATATATGTTTAGAAGGTTTTGTTCAGCAAAATTTATTTTTTCTTTTTAAAAAATGTTGCTCCAGGATGTGGCTAAGAATATATATTTGAATGAGCATCTCACTAAATATATCTATCATAGAGAAAGAGAGAAAGAGATTGAAAGAGATGGAGGGGATAAACTTATAAATGTTGATTCAGTCAGCAATACTGACTGAAAAAGTATTCTTAACATGCTTGAGTCTTAGTGAATTTGTCACTTTGTCATTTTAAAGACAAAGATGAAAAACATTTAATTTACTTCATCATATGATGAGTATTTTAACAATAAACAATTAAATACATTATAAGACATATAACAAACCTGATATTATGCTTCTCAGAAATTACTAAACAGTATAGAGTTGTGAATTAGAATCAAAGACCTTTGTATGACTAAAAAACTTTTTCTGCTTTTAAACCCACTAACAGGGTATGAGAACTTGTTTAAAAACTCATTTTAAATACCTGCTTGAGTAAACATTTTAAAAGAGACCATTTTGTTAAATGACCAGAAAATGCAAGTAATCCAGGCCACTTAGTTTTAGAAGATCAAGTTGAAATAAACATTGAATGGTAACTGGACAATGGACTGAAAAGTCCTGAAAATGTTATGTCAACTTGCAGCGTAAATAGATTCCTATCTAGTCATGGTTCACTGCCTTTAATGAGACATCAGTGACATAATTCAGCTTTTACTTAGGAATCATTGCAAATGTCTTTGCTTCACACATAATTCTTTATAAAGTCTTTAAAAATGCATTTCATTTATAATGGGATAATAATTGTAGGACACGAGATGTTATTAAAAGTCATGTTATTTAAAATACTATTTTTTAAAAATAGAATAAAACCATAAGGCTCAGAGCTTCTCTTTTTCTCTCATTTCCTTCCAAAAGTTCTTTTTGAAGTAAAGATGAAAGTATCCAGCCTAGAAAATGTGTAAGGTTTACACAGACATTGAGTTATCTTAAAGAATGGTCATTCTGTTTTTTCAAGACCACACTGAATAAAGGATATAATATTGCTCTGAATGGGCTCCAATTTAGTCAGTTAAACTAAACTTTGCCGCAATTCAAAATTATATTTTGTTCCAGCATACATTATAAAAAAATTAAAAATCATTTCTCATGGGAGGTCTGTTTCTTCCTCAAACTTGGGTCCTCTACCAGAGGTCTGGGACTTTGAAGGTTATGCATAGTATCTTAGCTGTTCTCTGCATTCTTCTGAACAGAGACCTTGGATGCTATTCCTGGGATCTATTGGAGCCACTCTCCCAGTTTAGTAGTCACAGCTCTGAGTGTTCCTACCACTACTAAGACCACTTCGGCCTTTACTTTCCACACCCTCTCTAGTTCCTCCTTCAGGCCTTGGTATTAGTCCAGTTTCTTATACTCCTTATCCTGATGTTACTGTCATTAGTACTGCTACATCCATCACTACTACTGTCTTCTGGTCTTTATCTAATATCCAATATCTGGTTGATTGGCTAGTATCTGCCTGTCGGTCTGGATATGAAAATCTTATAGGATCTTTTTTTATTTTCCACAATCTTCTGTGGGATCTCCCATCTAGACTTAGAAAGATCTAATGCATAATGCCAAAGTTCTTTACCACCTTGGAGGCAATAGGTCAATTTTAAAGGAACAGGACTGGCTATGTGGGAACGAAGTCCAATTGTCCAACATAGATACGTGACTAAGAATGTAAATAGTAAGAGTTATTAAGGCAATCAAGCCACCCAGAATCTCCTTGTGGAGGAAATGGCCAGCATAAAAGTGAAATAAACAAAGAAAATAAATAAAATAAAGAGGTGATAGGACAATCAAAATGCATGATATGACAGTCTGGGGTGAGTGGTTGGTGTAGATGTCTTTCTATGCATATTTTTTCTCATTTCTTGGCTTCTTGTTAAGATAAAATGTAATAATAGAATATTATGAATCTAAGTAAGTATCATTGTACTGAAATAACATACTGTATCAAAATAGAACAATTGGTCTATGGGGTTAGATTTAACACATTAAATGATTGGGGATTGAGTTAGTTCCATATTAGCTCATTATGAATATATATTTTAGTTTCCTCAAATGTCACTCATTTAATCACTATTCTGTATAGTGATTGAATGAGTGACATTTGTTTTTATTAACACTGCTACATTTTGCCCATACTTCATCATGTATTCTGTTTAAAAATATGTCCATGAGTATGTTGTCTTTGTATTTATTACAGTTTTCACATTCTTAAGTTAAAGGAATGACTTTAAGTGATAATGCTTTAAAATGGCCAATATCAAATAAATGTAGGGAGCAAATATCATTGCAACATGGTAAACAAGCTATGAAGTGCAGTTGAGTGTGAAGATGATTATCAAGGGAAAGGAGCTTGTGAGTACAGGGCAAGTAAACCAATCTGCTTTCAGATAATAATGTAATTTTGTCATACAATGCCAGATTACTTCTCCCTGAGCTCCTCTTCTGCTGCTCTCTACTTCAATAACATCATCCATTTGGTACACTCCACTCCTGAGCTGCAGCTCACAAGGCCAATGTTGATGAGGCAATGTGAGAGAGAAAAGGATGTCTCTGTGTGTGTGTGTGTGTGTGTGTGTGTTCATGCACGTGCTGTATGCATATACAAACTACTGTTACAATAATGTATTCAGCTACTGTAAGACATTTACAGCTTCCAAAATGCTTATTGATTTGTTTCATCAAATAGAAACCACTGAAGTAGTTGTAAACCAAAGCACATGAAATATAATTAATCTGTCCTCTCCCAGTAGAAATATTTTTTTAACAAAAGCCATGATTCAAAACAGCTTTAATTGTAATTGGCTGATTGTTTAACTTGTCGGGGGTTTTTTCTTCAAAAAAAAAAAAAGGTCTACGCTTAATTAGATGGATAAAGAAAAATTCAACATTACCGTTTTGCAACTTGTTAATGTAGTTGTATCGCCTACAGTCCCCTGCTTATTCTCTGCCTGCCTTTGTTGCATGATGGACGTATGTCAAACTACATAGGGCTGAGCTTTCACTTTGAAATTAAACATGAAGCTGGAAAGCTGTCATGCAAATCATACTGATATCAAAAAGACAAAATCATAATGCAGCCCAGGGGTCGAAGGATGTGTGTGTGTGTGTGTGTGTGTCTGTGTGTGAGTGAGTGCGTCTGTGTGTGTGCTTGCTTTGTTTTTCATTGCACAATCATGTGGATTGCAGTTTCCCACACAACTATTCAGTTTGCAAGGCAAGACATTGTATGAAGGATTGTATGAAGACATTGTATGAAAGAAAGAGGACTTCTTTTAATTCAGACATAGTGGGCAGCCATGAAAATTGCAGAAGGTTGGAAAGACACAAAGCAGAATATATTTATATGCATTTGTGTGTCTGTATATATAATAATATTCTCAGTATTATATACCACTAGCACATGTATATACACACATTTATATCCTTCATATATAAAACAGTTACAGAAAACACTTATTTTCAAGAACAAAAGGTGAACAGGGGGACAAAGGGTTGAAGCCATTTTGTACCATGAAATGTCTGAGCAATTATTTTCTGAATTTGCAATGCTATGTGCAGGTTTTTTTTTACTTCTGCTGATTGCTTTTAAAAATCATTTTATCATTTTCATATATGTCTAAAAATTGAATGTTTTCATGTACTAAGAAAAGATTCTAGGTCTTTTTTGATGTTTATTTATTGCTTGATGGAAAGTGTATCCATATCTAGTCCAATCTCTCTTTCTTCATGACCATTTTGGGTACAATTTAAAAAAAAAGGAGAGATATTCCATATCATTTTTTTTAATTGTCAGGGCAAAATGCCTTGGTTTTTTTTTAATTACCCTCCTCCCACATAACATCCTTAAGTTTCATGATGATGAAGTAAGCCCCAAAATCCCACAAAACTACAAACAAAAATATGAAGTGTCTGAAATGAGATAGAAGAACAGATGCTTATTTTGCAGAGGAAGAACAATGAAGGGGAAAGTGAAAGGCAGATTTTAAGACAATTTTATCAAACACATGCCACTGAGTCAGTGATCTCTTCTAGAGATAGTAGAGGGAAAGCTTGGGTGGGAATTAATATGTAACTGAAGAAGTTGTGGCATACTTCAGTCAATCCGATTCAGTAGCCGAAATAAAATGGCTTATTCGATAATGGATTCATCCCTTTACAGCAATGACACAATACTTTAATATTGGAGGACAAGTGATGCATATGGAATAGGGAGAATACCATTTACAGAATTTGCAGCAAAAATACATTACTATTCTCATACAGTGTCATTTAAAATAAACAAAACCACCCATTACACTGCAGAATCCATTATGTTAAAGAAGACTTCACAGGTGATGATTTAATTAATTTATCTAGCTCTCTATTTTATTGTATGTTGTCCTTAAAGCTCTTGCCACTGGATGACTAACTCAATTTAAAAGAAGAAAGAACAGCAAAAAAATATCCAAATAAAATCTGATAGAGTTCATGTGCCTTTGGTGGGAATTTCAGAAGCGACATTCTTATCAAACTGTGGTACAAAGCCAGAGAAGCTTCTTCCAAAAAAGTTATAATCTGATTGATTTCAGAATCAACTGAAGACATTATTATTGTTTGATATGAAGGATAAGAAGTCCCTTCTTCTCATATCTGTGTACAGAAGCTTAGTGGACTAGAAATTTAACTTTATTTCAGTATTCGCAATGAAAAAAATAATCACCAATAGTTTATGCAACCAATTATTGATAGGTGCCAACCTGACTTCTGACAGAGAGGAAAACTGAAAAGATCTTGGGGATTTTAATATGATCTCATTCCAAGTTATTTATGAATAGGGGCTCATAATCAGGAGTTGGAATAATGCTGGAAATATTTCTTCTTGTGAAGCTCATGAGGATGTTTCAAAGCAGTACTCCTTGTTTCTCTGAGCAGCCACTGGAGAGAACAACTTGGCCAGAATTATCCAGGAAACGTCCATTGGGTTTCTCCAACCTTAGTCCAATCTCTTAACCACTACAACATGCCGATTCTTGAAATGGAATACAATTAAGGCATGTGAAGTCATGACCAAATTAGGCTTCTCCAGGAATAGATGCTGTTGGCTCACCAGCTTAGTTGTGGAAATGCATTGCTGGCCATTTCTGTGTACATTGATAGGGTTGTATAAATAGCACCATCTTTCTTTGTGTGTAGGGTGTCTGACACACTGCCTCAAGGGGCTTTAGGTCACTGTCAAACCAATTCCATCAGAATGTAACTATGTGACTGATTTAGTGCCAGAAGTATTAATAATGCATTGGACACGCCGTATAGGAAGACTTAATACTTCTAAATGTGAATGGTGACTACTTTAGCTGGCATCTTTTCTATGAGCTAAGCAAATTTAGAAACCTATAAACCCTTGCTTTTTTTAAAAAAAAAAACTTTAAATGGCTCAAACAATAATATGTTCCTCCAGTTCATATACTTTATAAGCTCCATTTATAGCTTGAATGGCTTTGTGATTGTTTTTGTATAAATATCATGATTGTATTGCCTTTAGTTAATCATGGGGGCCGAAGGAGCAAAAACGCACAGCAGTCCATACTTGATAGCTCAGAATTGTAACCGGGAAGATATAAATGAGAAACAAATATTTCTAGTACTTCCTAGCATTTTCTGTAACACTCAGAAGCCACAATAGTCCCCTTCCTTTTCTGGATAAGACCTACATTCTGTCAGTCTGCTAGAAGGTGAAGCAGTAAGTACTATTAATGCAAACAGACAGCCATGCATGCTGTAACCAGATTGGAGATGCAGAACAAATACCAGCTATGGAAGAGGGTAATTTCTTTTACTCTCACAGTTCATTTCGGTAAATAGCCTTGTACTTTCACAGGTCTCGAGAGAGGTCTACTCAGTAGGTTAAAGCATACACCCACCCCCAGCACAGAAGCTTCTCCTGTGAAACAAACTGATTGCTCCATTATATAAAACAATATCAGAAAAGCACTTGTAACATTTATTTATTTAGCCAGCAGTTCCCTGGCACTTATCATGTATGGATCAACAGTTATTTCTGAAATCTCTCTAGATATTTTAACTTTATTGCCAAGTGGGTTTAAATTTGATAGCTGTACAAAACAGTTAATGCAGTAGATGTGTAAGGCCATATATTTAAAAAAAAAACACTTTCAGTTTGTTATTATATTTCATGTTATTAGACTTCAGCTACTAAATCACTTAGAATCTTTAATGATATATACATATGTACTTGTACTACTATGTAATGGTACACTGTATGTTTATATACACATGTACATCTATGTGTAATGGTATCAGAGGCGGGTTTCAGCCACTTCGCACCGGTACGCTAGAACCCGTTCGTGAAATTTAGCATACCTTTTGGAACCTGTTCATCCGTTGGCACAGTACCGGAACGTTTCCTCCAGCCTGCCCCCCCTCACTCGCTCCCCCTGTCCGTCTGGTTGCTGCTTGCTCATTCTCTCTACCCGTCCGCATCATGCTTTGCTCACCCACCACTCACTAATTGGCTGGCTCATCAATCGCCCCGCCTCTGAGAGGCAGTGGGGGGGAGGCTTTCTTGCATGCTTTCTTTCTTTGTCCGAAGGTTTACGAGAAAGCCCCACCCCACGCCATTGCCCGAACATGTAAAGGAAAGAAGCAGGCTCTTTTGCCTTGGTTACGCAATCTCCTTTCGTTCTCTGTCTGCCTACTTCACTCATTCAGGCAGCAGAGAATGAAAGGAGGTTGTATAGCCGAGGGCAAATGAGCCTGCAGCCTCCTTCATTCCTTCCTTCCCTCAGCACCCACCAAAGCACTATCTCCGCTCTGCTGCCATCTCTGCCACCACACCCCCTCTGCATACCCGGCCTCCGGCCTGAGTAGTAATGAGCAATAGCAGTGCAGGGTGGCTGGCAGCGGCGGCAGCTACAGCTCCTGGGCTTGCTGTGGGTTGTGCTGCTCGGTGGACAGCACCCCGACTCCCCTGCCACTGCCGCCACTACTGCACCACCTCAGCAACAGCACCTCCCACCCACAGAACTGAGATGGGGAAGAAGATTGAGAGATGTGGAGCCACAGACTCCCCCTTTCCCCCACCCCACAGCTCACCGCATTGGGTAGGACCAGGCCACATGCAGGGTGAGTGGAGTTTGCGACCAACTTTAAAGTGAATGGGGCTGTTTGTGACTAAATGGGACAGAGAACATAGAGTGATACAAGGGAACATGGAGGTAATCTAGTCCAACCCCTTCCCAACGCAGGAGTCCTTCCTTCTCATTGAGAGCTGTCAGTGGCAGACATGAGGGAAATGGTGTGTGTGTGTGTGTGTGTGTGTGTGTGTGTGTGTGTGTGTGTGTGAGAGAGAGAGAGAGAGAGAGAGAGAGAGAGAGAAAGAAAGAATGAGAAAGAGAAAAAAAGAAAGTTGGAGAGAGAGAGAGATAAGAAAGAAGGAAGGAAGGAAGAGAAAGAAAGAAAATAAGTGGAGGAGAGAAACACAAGAAGGAAGGAAGGAAGGAAGGAAGGAAGGAAGGAAGGAAGGAAGGAAGGAAGGAAGGAAGGAAGGAAACTTATGATCACAATTGAGCCCAAAATTTTGGTTGCTAAGCAAGAGCTTTGTTAAGAGAGTTTCACCACATTTTCCAACTTGGCCGCACCCACTCGATCACATGACCAAAAAGCCACTCCCACAAAGCAGGCCACACCTACAGACTAGGTTCTAATTTTTTTTAAACCCACCACTGAATGGTATATATACCGTGTGTGTGTGTGTGCGCGCGCACACACACACACACACACATACACACACAGTTTTCCCCAAAATAAGACCTCCCCAGATAATAAGCCCAATCGGACTTTTGAGTACATGCGCTAAAATAAGCCCTTCCCCAAAAATAAGCCCTCTCTGAAAATATTGCAACATAGGAGCAGCCATGAGGTGACCACGCTCTCCACCTCCTGCACCTCAGAAAAAATAAGACCTCCCTGAAAATAAGGCCAAGTACTTATTTCAGGGGTCAAAAGAAAATAAGATCCTGTCTTATTTTGGGGAAAACATGATGCGTGCATGTGCGCGCTCGTGCACACACACACACACAAACACACAAGATAGTTAGCAAATGTTGGTTTTTTTTCCTTGTTTGAGGCCAGACAAAGCCTTTCCTTGTCATTCAGTGCAGCCTTTGGAACTGAAACAGTGCAGTAAGAGGCACCTCCAAAATTGATTTCTTTGGATGGATAGTTACAATAATAAAGGAAGCTGTTATGGAGATGGGTAGCCTTGAACTGCATGCTTGGGAAGCCAAATTTTGGGGTGCAAGTTTGCAGGCAGAACAGTAAGCTAACCCTCATATTTACTATGCCCAAGGAAGATTACAAAACCTCAATCTTTTCTGAAAACACTCTCCTTATGAGAAAAGCAGATTTCAGCCGTTGAAGTAATCATTCCATAATTATTAGCTACCAACTTTCAGAGCGAATGGCTGCCAGTTATCTCTTCCATAGATTAAAACAGTTATACAAAATTAATGGCTTGCATCATTTGTCAGTTTGCTCTTCTGTAACATTCTAATACTGTTCTTTTTGAAAAAGGATTCCTCCCACTCCACTCTCATATGTGTGTGTGTGTATTTTGTTGTTTTATTGTTCAGTCATGTCCAATTCTACACAACCTTATGAATAAGGAGTACACTCCCTGTTCTCCACTGTCACCGTGAGTTTGCCCAGATTCACATTCATTGCATTGATGACACCATCTAACCATCACATCCTTTGACATTCCCTTCTCCTTTTGCCTTCAATCTTTCCCAACATCGGTTTCTTTCCCAATGAGTTCTCTCTTTTCATTTAGTGGCCAAAGTATTTGACTTGGTTAGTGGTTAGGGTGCAGTCCTGAAGGCCACTACAGCTGACTGTTATCTGCAGTTCAGCGGTTCTAATCTCACCGGCTCAAGGTTAACTCAGCCTTCCATCCTTCCGAGGTGGGTGAAATGAGGACCCAGACTGTGGGGGCAATATGCTGACTCTGTAAACCGCTTAGAGAGGGCTGAAAGCCCTATGAAGCGGTATATAAGTCTAACTGCTACTACTTTCAGTTCAGTATCTGCCCTTCCAGAAAACAGTCAGGATTGATTACCTTTAGAATTGATTGATTGGTTTGATCTCCTTATAGTCCAAGTGGTTCTCAAAAATCTTCTCCAACACCAACATTCATTGGTGTGTGTATATTTGTGAGTGGGGGAAATGTATATACAGTATACACAGAATATATACAGAATAAAACTTAACAGGAAAAAAATCAAACATTACTACTCTGCTTACAAAATAGAAAACATTTCACAATCTTAATAAGATATCAGGATACAATACTTTCAAAATCTTCCTACTGTTAAAGATCTCAAGATCTGCCATTCAACTTTGAAGTATTTTTTACCCAACTTTGAATAGATTGTTGTAGTTGGCAAAGCCATCTACTTCATTCTAAAACCAGACTGCAATCATGCTATTTCAAAGCAATATTACAGTAAATACTTATTTTACTGACTTGACTGTAATGAGAGATACCTTATGGCATCACCATCTTTCTACAGACTCCCCTGGAAATCTGAAAGAGCTCAGGTTCCTTAATTGAATTTGAAATCAGATGAGCTTTAAAGCATTTCTTCCATTTGTTTTTACAGTTAGCTCTGCTTTTATATACTGCAAACATGTACCACATGCATTATGTACACAATCATACAAATGCTGCCATATCTTTTCAACTGCATTAAGGTGGGATGAGCCATGGTGGCGCAGTGGTTAGAATGCAGTACTGCAGGCTATGTCTGCTGATCACCACTGTCAGCAGTTTCAGTCTCACCAGCTCAAGGTTGACTCAGCCTTCCATCCTTCTGAGGTGAGTAAAATGAGGACCCATATTATTGGTGGCAATAAATTGACTCTGTAAAACTGTTTAGAGAGGGCTGTAAAGCACTGTGAAGCGGTATGTAAGTCTAAGTGCTATTGCTATTGCTATCAAATGTGCTTCCTTCTGCATTAGATATATCAGAGAGGTAGCAAAGATTATCAGTCAAGCGACTGGTTTCTTGCTAGTTAATTGTCAGCTCATTCTTTCTTCCTAATAGAATATAATAGTTTATTTGGCCAAGTGTGATTAGACACACGCACAATTTGTCTCCGGTACGGAAGCTCTCAGGGTACAAACAAAACAACAGACTAATAATAATCCTAATAATTAAATCAATAAGAAGAGGTTGGTACCCTGTTTCCCTAAAAATAAGACCTCCCCGGATAATAAGGCCAATTAGGCTTTTGAGCGCATGCGCTAAAATAAGCCCTCTTCTGAAAATAAGCCCTCCCAAAAATCTTGCAACACAGCAGCAGCCATGAGGTGACCATACTTGCTGCCTCCTGCACGTCAAACATAATAAGACCTCCCCGAAAATAAGGCCATGGCTTAGGACCTGGATATCTGCGGGACCGCCTCCTGCCATATACCTCCCAACGACCTATAAGATCTCACAGGTTGGGCCTCCGTCGGGTACCATCAACCGGGCAATGCCGGTTGGCGACTACTCAGGGGAGGTCTTTCTCTGTAGCTGCACTGGCCCTGTGGAATGATCTACCCGCAGAGATCCAGACCCTTCCCACTCTCTCGGCCTTCTGTAAAGCCACTAAAACCTGGCTGTTCCAGCAGGCCTGGGGCTGTTGACCCCAAAATATGGTCCAGCCCCACTTAGAACAGAGTGTATGACGTGTTTTTTAAATCTATCTTTTCTTTCCTTCTATTCTTTTTAAATTTATTTTGTATTGTAAGCCGCCCGGAGTCCTACGGGATTGGGCGGCATATAAATGTTATTAAACTTCAAACTTTAAACAAGTGCTTATTTCTGGGATAAAAAGAAAATAAGACCCTGTCTTATTATTGGGGAAACACAGTGGAGAAGATGAGAATATTACAGTCATACTACATGGGCAAATTTATTTATTTATAATATGGCTAAATAAACAATATTTACATGTGCAAATATCCTTAGACATAAGACAGTACTGTGGGAATTCAGTGTTAACAGAGTGATGGCAGGAAGAAAAAATATTGTACCTCTTTGTTTTGGCATGCAATGTCCTGCAACAATGTCTTGAGGGGAGGAATTGAAACAATTTATGTCCAGGATGTGAGGGGTCTGTAGATATTTTCTCAGCTCTCCTTCTGATGTACGCAATATACAAATCCTCTATGGAAGGCAGGCTGGTTACAATTGTTTTTTCTACACTCCTAATTATCCATTGGCATCTGTACCTGTCCTTCTTTGGTTACTGTGTCAAACCAGACAGTTAAAGAAGTACAAATGAGAGACTCAATATTTGCTCTGTAGAACTGTATCAACAGTTTCTAAGAGTGTGAAAAATAAGTCAGTTGGAAACTCACAGCAACGTAATTGACTCAATAGAACAACTGTCATACAGGATTTACTGTAAGAAATCATATACCTTTCCTTTTTAAAGTTGTTGAAAGTAATAAGTCATCCTTGACATTCACAAGTCATTCAGTAAAATGTCTCTTTTTCCAGGAACCTAATATGTGTGGCATGTAATGAAGATCAGAGTTATAAAGAGCAGTGTAGGCTCTTTTAAAGGCAACTTGGAAAGCTTTCAAAAAAGTATACAGCTTGTATACTAGCTTATTTTTATCTCTGAAAAAATGTAACAATGTCCTTAAAATATTTAATATGGAACATGTTAAAACAAGCATTGAGATTAGCTGTGTGACATTCCCTACCATATTGGGATGTAATAATCTGAAAGACCACTAAGTAGCAGCAAAGAGTACAGAAAATTGCAATTCATTATTGCCATCTAGTGTTTTTCCAGGTAATTACAGGGTAGATATGATAGTCCTGGTTAAGCTGCTTGCAAAAGACACCATCAGTAACCTTTAACCTACTTTATAGAATGGCTTTAGTAAACCATTCACATAACCATATTAGCAGGTCATCAAAAGTTTATAGAACTAGCATTTCTCTTCAGGCTGTTCTTGGTGGGAAAATAACTCTTGCTACTGCTTTATACACTTGTGGAGCCTATTCAACTAATTCAGAGAAACAAGAAGCTGCCAACAACATGTTCTTTTGCTCTTTATGTCAGATCATTGTAAGTATTTTATACAGACCACTCATTCAAAGAAATGTTTCACCAGAATGAAATCAGCCAGGAATTTCAGTTGATCTTAAAATTTTTCATTGTAATACAATATTTAAGAAGTTAATAAATTGTACATTTGTGTTAGTCAATAGCTGGAAAATGCCAAAATCCATTTACTGTCAATTCTGTGTCAAGTGCCTTACATTTCTGTCATTATTTTTTACATTACAAAACTCCTGCTTGTTAAAACTAACATAATTAAAACACTTTCTTTTGCTTATGATATTAAGCTGCTGCTAAGCTGAAAATTGCCAAGATAATAGAAATGTGTCAATCAGAGATCTCTTAATTCTACTAATTATAAACCTGCCTCCTGCTTTAGACAGCATTCAATTGATTGATTGATTGATTATGTGCCATCAAGTCAGTGTCAGTGCTTAGTGACCCCAAAGATAGATTTTTTTCCTATCTTCTCCAGAGAAACCTAGTCTTTCAGACCTTCCAATAGCATAACTGTTGCTGCTTTAATTGAATCTATCCATTTTACTGCAAATCATCATCATGTCTCTTTTCTTCCACTTTATAAAACTCTCCAGATAGCTAGGTCTTTGCATAGTATATCGAAAGTATGATTTGAGCATGGTTATTTGTGTCTTAAGCAGAGGTGGTATTCTACTGGTTTGGCCGGTTCACTTGAATTGGTAGCTCTGACTTCAAGCTGAGAGAAAACCGGTTCTCTGTTTCTGTGAAAGTGGACCTGCCTGCCTGCCCCTGCATTATACAAATCTTTATTTCTGCTTCTGAAGCCCAGCTGATCAGGGTTGGCAGATTGAATTGCCACTCCTCAGCTATTTTCCTTGCTCCTTTCCTTGTTTTCAATGCGGAAGTTCAATTAACTGCACATGTGCGCTCAGAGAACCGGTAGTGAAGCCGGTAGGATCCCACTCCTGGTCTTAAGTGATCATTCTGGATTAATTTGCACAATGAGCTTTTTGTTCTTTACATAGCTTTCCATGATATTCCCTGGAGTCTCTAATGCAAAAGTCCAAAAACACTGATACTCTTTCTAACTTGCTACTCAAAAGCCAAATTTTCTTCCATTTTTCCCAAAGTCTTTATGGCTATTTTGTCAAGTGCTAATGTGAAGCCTTCTTCTTGACTGCTGGTTCCTTTACTCTTGATAGTTCATTCTAAAAGGCAGAAACTATCTACCCTTTAATATTTTATTATCAGTCCTAAGGCTGATTGTTTTAGCTATTGTTGTTAGTTTGCTATGTTTAATCTTAACTCCATTTCTTTGCTATGTTCCTTGACTTAACTAGCGTTTACAGATCAACTATATTTTCAGTCACCAGAGTAGTGTCATGAGTGTAGCATATTATAGGTTATTGGTAATTTTTGTTCTAGTTTTGAAGCCAAACGGATCTTGTTTTTCAATATATATTCAAATAAAGGGAAAATAAATAAGGAGATAGCATACAGCCTTGTTTCACTCCTTTGCCAACTAGGAGCCTCTTTATTTTGCCATGTACTCAAAAACTATTGTCTATAGTTTTTCCTGAGGGCAAGAAAATGTTCTGGGATTTCTAATTTTTTCTAAAGGCATCCCACAGCTTAATATTCAGCATCCATATTGACTTTTTGAGGCTGTTCTTTGGCTTTCTCAATTATTCAACAGACATCGGCAATGGGCTTCTTAAAAGCCATCTTGTATATCTGCCATTTCCTTTTCTATGTAGGCTCTGTTTGCATTGGATGAATTTAATCATTATTTTGCTTGCATGTGAAATTAAGGATATGATAGCTTGCATGATAGTCTCTTTTCTTTGACAGTGACCTCTTCCAATGGTCAGTCTATATACAGGATTTAGCCAATGTGCATTCTACAAATTTGCTGGTTTAGCTTGATTATAACCTTTACCTATTCTTCTTCTATTGCTTGAAGTATTTCTGTAGCTATTCCATATTTCTGTAGTTGTCTGACTTGGTAATGACCAGAGTGTTAGGTCTCACTTTATTTTCCAGTACTAGAGGTTCTTCTGAGTCAGGGGTGTCAAATTCAAGGCCCATTGGCCGCATCTGGCCTGCAGAGTGCTTAGATCTGGCCCGCGGGGCTGCCCTGGAAACAGGGAAGGACCAGCCCGCCACAGCCCACCTGAGCTCTGTTTTTACTGGCAGAGGATTGTAGGAGAATGGGAGTCCATTTTCACTGGCAGGGCTCTCAGGCCACCACAGGTGCCCCCAACATGAATGATGTCGAGCTGACCATGTCTACCCTGGCCATGCCCACCCTGTACCCCCAAGGTCAAATAACCCTGATGCGGCCCTCAATGAAATCAAATTTGACACCCCTGTTCTAAGTAATGTAAAGCTTCATTAGATGTGTTACTGAAATTGGAGTATCATCTTATAACCTTCAGATTACTGCCGGGTGACTTCTGAAGAAGAGGAATTATCAATGCATTAAATTTGAATTAGCTGTGAGAAATCATGCAGATGTATGCTGAGTACAGCAAGCAATGTTTTCTCCACAGCAAAACTGAATTGCTTTTATGCAGTTTTAAGGGATCACTTGAGCAATCCTTAAGCTGCACTGCACAGATGATGAGGCTGAACCAGAATCTTTCATTTTTTCACACATACATGCATGCACACGCAGAGCAGATGTAGAATTCAGAATTGCCTTTCAGAGAAACCTGATCACAAAGTGACTACTCCTGAGTGGGCCATTTCAACTCAAATCTGCCGTCTTGAAAAACAGTGGTGCATATGCTGCAGAAGTGTCACTTTAGACTAATGATTATGAATTATGTAGAGGGTCACATCCTCTTAGTTACAAGTCATTTCCACAGTTTCTCCCCAGAGTGCCTAACCTAGTTCCATTTTTATCCTTTTAGCTCTTAGCAACAATGGCTTCAAATAGATTCTCAAAGCTGCATTTATTGACATTTGATTTATTCTGCTTACTAGCACTAGGAAAAGCAGCATAATAGTGGCTTTTTGTTTGCTTTCCCTTTTTTAAAAAAAATGTTGTCACTAGCAGGTTAGCAATTCCACCTTTCAGTCTGGGAAAACAGGTGGCCAGTGAAACCAATATCCAGTAGAAAACTGTGCTACACGGCAAGGAACAAAGGAAAAGAAAATATTTCACATCATGTTACATATTCTATTAAGCTACCATACATGAATTTAAATAAAAAGCAAGGCATCTTACATTTTCTAAACAAAAAGCATATAGAAAAAAAACCTGATGGGGGAATTAACCTGGGAGCTTTAACTGTTCAAATTGAACTGTCAGCAGAGTTGATGGCTGCATGCCTAGGATATATGCTAGATATAGGCAGCTAATGTATTTTATCCAACATGGTGAGGCTCCTGGGAATGTCTTACAATGCCTATTATATTGACAGGAATACATCATCCTCCCATTTGAAAAGCAGCTGCAGCAAAACAATGTATATCAAAATCTTGTATGCAGGAGCGGAAAGTGTAGCAACAATCCAGGAACACCATGAAGATTCTGTAAAAGAATCTCTTAACACCATAACTACTGACAACTGAAAGTCAGTATCAGTAAGTGATGTACTTGCAGAGGACCACATAATAATAATAATAACAATAAAAACAACAACAATCATCATCATCATCATCATCATCATAATCATCATCATCACCATCATCATCATCTTATGGGATTTTCGTATACAAACGGACAAAATACTGGCGCATAACACACCAGACATCACACTGGTTGAGAAAAATAAGGTTACAATCATAGACATTGCAATACTAGGTGATAGCAGGGTCGACGAGAAGGAATATGAAAAAATCGCAAAATACCAGGACTTAAAAATCGAAATTCAACGATTATGGCACAAACCAGCAGTGATAATTCCAGTTGTAATCGGCACACTGGGTGCTATTCCAAAAGCACTGGAATTACATTTAAAACAGTTAAAAATTGACAAAATCACCATCGGTGATTTTGCAAATGCAAAAAGCCGCACTGCTTGGATCTGCACGCATATTACGAAAATACGTTACGATGTCCTAGGCCCCTGGGTGGGGCCCGACTAGTAACCAATGCCAAATCCGGCGAAACAACTGGCCGCTGTGATACAATTGTATAATAATAATAATGCAACTCCGCCGTTGCTGGTCCCAAGCCCGGATGAGAAAGGAGGAGGGTTGGGGTCAGGTTGGCATCTGGTCCCGAAAAAAAAAACCCGCCAACCCATACAATATGGTGAAAAAAACAAATAAGAATTCCATACCGCATCGGTCGTCGCGCGGGTTAACAAGGGCTGCAGTGGATGTTGGAGTCCCTGGACATCCGTCGACAAGTGGGCTACAAGTGGACCAGCCAACAAAATGACAAAAATATAATGCCATAATGGCCTGTTACTAGAACTCAGAGCCAGAAAAAAGAGGCTATTTAAAGCGAATGTATGAATTATGGAAACAACAATATCCAGATTCAAATGTTAGTGAACAATGACTAGCAGATCAAAGGCAATTTATTATACAGAATAAAGTGTTTAGTGAAGTTGAACATGGGGAAATTAAGGCAAATTGCAAAACCAAAAAAACAATATCACAAGCGGAAATAACTGATATTCAAGACACAACTAAAGACATTATAGTAGAACTCCCAGAAGAAGCTCTTGGGGAGGAAATAACATCACCACCACTAGAACCAGTTATCACTGAACCAACTGATGAACTAACTCAAAAACAAAAAGAATTGAAGGATAAGATCATGGAGCATTTTCTGCTTAATGAGGAAAGGCAACGTTTACCATCACTAAAAACTGTGCCTAAGAAAGTTTTGGCCCCTATCATGAAAATGGTTAATGCAGTGTTTTCAACAATTGAACCGGGATCCATCTTGGAAACAAACCAGTTAATGTACAGCGCAGCTGTAATAGTCACTAATGAACTAGGCATTAAAATTAAAGTACCTAGTCACACAACAGAAAAAGCATCAAAACCAAAGTGGAAAATCCGTTTAGAACAAAAAATAAAAAAATTAAGGGCAGATGCTAGTAACTTAAAGAACATGCATGAGCAACAGCTTAAAAACAACAAAATCATAGATTGGCTAATCAGTAGATATAGATTGGATACAAGAAACATCAATGAAGCTGTAGAGATTGTAAAACAGCAGATAATAGCAACAGCTAGAAAAATTGAAAGATATGAGGCACGAATCATCCAATATAAACAAAATCAGCAATTTCGATCAGACCAACGGCATTTTTATCAAAGTCTTAATGTGAATGGTGACACCAAAAGTGAAAAACCAGAAAAACAGGCCACAGTTGAATTCTGGAAAGAATTGTGGGAAAATGCAAAGGACTACAACAAGGAAGCAAAGTGGATACATGACTTTGAGAAAAGCATTGGCAACAAACAAATGCAAGTATTAGAAATAACAACTGAGATGGTCAAAAATCGAGTTAAAAAGGTAAAGAATTGGACATCACCTGGAAAGGACCAATTACATGGTTTCTGGCTCAAATATCCGACCAGTTTACATTCAATATTGGCCAGGCAACTGAATGAAATTTTACAAAAGGGCCAAATTGATGAATGGTTGACAACTGGAAAAACATACTTGATTCAGAAAGATGCAACTAAAGGAACAACACCTGAAAACTACAGACCAATAACATGCTTGCCAACAACCTTCAAATTGCTCACAGGCATTATTGCAGATAACATGATGGATTATTTGGAAACAAACAACATCTTGCCAGTAGAGCAAAAAGGCAACAAAAGAAGGAGCAGGGGCACAAAAGATCAGCTTCTAATTGATAAAATGATATTAGAAAATTGTAAGAACCGAAAAACAAACTTGAATATGGTCTGGGTTGATTACAAAAATGCATTTGACTCACTGCCACATAGTTGGATCATAAAATGCTTAGAAACAACTGGCATTAGCAAAAATATTACATCCTTTACTGAAAAGGCGATGAAACAATGGAGAACTGAGTTGGCAGTAGGGAATGAGATCTACGGAATGGTTAATATCAAGCGAGGAATTTTCCAGGGTGATTCACTTTCACCTCTTCTCTTCATCATCGCAATGATCCCACTATCAGTAATCTTAAAAAAAATGAAATTAGGCTACCAAACAGCCAAAGAAGCTGAAAAAATTTCACATTTACTATATATGGATGATTTGAAACTCTATGGAAAGTCAGAAATAGAAATCCAATCATTGACAAACACAGTCCGAGTATTCAGCACCGATATTTCAATGCAGTTTGGCATGGAAAAATGCGCCACTGTATCCATAAAAAGGGGCAAAATCACTGCATGTGAGGGAATTGAAATGCCCAATGGCCAATTAATTAAATGCAAAGAAAATGAAGCCTACAAATACTTAGGCATTCTGCAGTTGGATAACATCAAGCATGGAGAAGTAAAAACTATTGTCAGGCGAGAGTACACCAACAGAGTTAGGAAAATTTTGAAATCTAAATTGAATGGTGGAAATACAATCAAGGCCATAAATACCTGGGCAATACCAGTTATAAGATACACAGCTGGTATAGTTAACTGGACACAAGCTGATTTGGACCTTTTGGACCAAAAAAACGGGAAACTAATGACAATGCACTACAGTTTACATCCACGTGGTGATACTGATAGACTGTACCTGCCCCGAAAATCAGGTGGCAGAGGATTATTACAAGTGAAGCAAACAGTTGAAGAAGAAAAACATGCACTGGCTGATTACTTAAACGAAAGTCAAGAACATCTATTAATCGAAGTAAAGAACAAAAATCTACTGAAGGCCCAACAGACAAAACAAGAATACAGAAAAGATGTGATAAAATCAAGAATGGAGAGTTGGCAGAACAAAGCACTGCATGGCCAATTTCTGGAAAAAATAAAAGATAAAGTGGACAGTGAACAAACTTGGTTATGGTTAACAACAGGTACATTAAAGAAAGAAACAGAGACACTAATCCTGGCTGCGCAAGAACAAGCTATCCGCACAAATGCCATTAAGGCCAAAATCGAAAAATCCTCTGATGATGCCAAATGCAGACTTTGCAAAGAAGCTGATGAAACTGTTGATCACATACTCAGCTGCTGTAAAAAAATCGTGCAGACTGATTATAAATTGCGGCACAATTCAGTAGCACAAATGATCCACTGGAATTTGTGCAAAAATTATAATATTAAAACAGCAACAAACTGGTGGGAACATCAGCCTGAAAAAGTCACCGAAAATCAGATGGTCAAGATCTTGTGGGATTTCCATATACAAACCGACAAAATACTGACACATAATACACCAGACATCACACTTGTTGAGAAAAATAAGATCACAATCATAGACATCGCAATACCAGGTGATAGCAGGGTCGCCGAGAAGGAACATGAAAAAATTGCAAGATACCAGGACTTAAAAATTGAAATTCAAGGACTATGGCCCAAACCAGCAGTGATAATTCCAGTGGTAATTGGCACAATGGGTGCTATTCCAAAAGCACTGGAATTACATTTAAAACAGTTAAAAATTGACAAAATCACCATCAGTCAAATGCAAAAAGCCGCACTGCTTGGATCTGCACCAGGGGTGGGTTTCAAAAATTGTTCGAACCACCTCTGTGGGCGTGGCCTCCTTTGTGGGAGTGGCTTGCCGCCCATGTGACCGGATGGGAGTGGCTTGCCGCCCATGTGACCAGATGGGAGTGGCTTGCCACCCATGTGACCGGATGGGAGTGGCTTGCCGCCCATGTGACCGGATGGGAGTGGCTTGCCGCCCATGTGACCGGATGGGAGTGGCTTGCTGCCCATGTGACCGGATGGGAGTGGCTTGCCGCCCATGTGACCGGATGGGAGTGGCTTGCCACCCATGTGACCGGATGGGAGTGGCTTGCATGTGACCGGATGGGAGTGGCTTGCCGCCCATGTGACCAAGACGATGTCACTGAATTCTTTCCCTCAACTACAATATGATTAAAATAAGTACAAAAACAATAAAAGAGCTACTTACAGATGGAAGATGCCTGTTCTTGCCAGTCTTCAGAATCACGGACTCCAATGAATGGGCTGCACAAAGAGAAGACACAGAAAGCAAGACTTTAATTGCATGCACTGCATTGGGATGAAACCAGCACACAAAATAATAGAAAAGGAAAATTACTCTCCTTTTTTGCGTCTTCTGCACCACCACCTCACCATCTTGCTCCAAAAACCTGCACAAAGGACAGACACAGAAAGCAAGACTTTAATTGCATGCACTGCATTGGGATGAAACCAGCACACAAAATAATAGAAAAGGAAAATTACTCTCCTTTTTTGCGTCTTCTGCACCACCACCTCACCATCTTGCTCCAAAAACCTGCACAAAGGACAGACACAGAAAGCAAGACTTTAATTGCATGCACTGCATTGGGATGAAACCAGCACACAAAATAATAGAAAAGGAAAATTACTCTCCTTTTTTGCGTCTTCTGCACCACCACCTCACCATCTTGCTCCAAAAACCTGCACAAAGGACAGACACAGAAAGAAACGCCTTGATTGCTGGCACTTCACTATCTCAAGGAGGAAGACAACACAGAGCACACCACACCCAGCAATAAAGACAGGTACTTACAGGGGAAGCATCTCTGGCTTGCCGGTCTTCTGCACACCACCGTATTACATTTAGGTTGATTGGCTTTGCTTGGCTCCAAATACCTGCACAAAGGACAGACACGGAAAGAAACGCCTTAATTGCTGGCACTTCACTATCTCAAGGAGGAAGACAACACAGAGCACACCACACCCAGCAATAAAGACAGGTACTTACAGGGGAAGCATCTCTGGCTTGCCGGTCTTCTGCACACCACCGTATTACATTTAGGTTGATTGGCTTTGCTTGGCTCCAAATACCTGCACAAAGGACAGACACAGAAAGAAACGCCTTGATTGCTGGCACTTCACTATCTCAAGGAGGAAGACAAGACAGAGCACACCACACCCAGCAATAAAGACAGGTACTTACAGGGGAAGCATCTCTGGCTTGCCGGTCTTCTGCACACCACCGTATTACATTTAGGTTGATTGGCTTTGCTTGGCTCCAAATACCTGCACAAAGGACAGACACAGAAAGAAACGCCTTAATTGCTGGCACTTACACCTTACATAAGAATAACACAATGAAAGAGATACACTCAAGTACTTACTTGTCTTACTGCTTTTCTGGTTGTTGATATCTCCATACTGTTCTTAGGCTTCCCGATTCCTCTGTTGCAGCTTTCTTCTTCTTTACGCGTGGATCATCAGCCGTGTGGTGGTGCGCTTTGAGCCAAACTTTCACTGTAGGAATTGGGTCCCATCTCTCAACAGGTATGCCAACAACACTTATCACCATCTGGTTACTGATGTTTGGAATGGTTAGGCTTGTTCTTTGGTGTGAACATATGAGGTTCATTTTTGAGAACCCCCTTTCCGCCTCTGCTGAACTCACAGCAATTGTCCTGACAATGTCTCTAGCTCTTCTGACAGTGTCAGGAATTTTGTAGTTCTTTGGATTTTTCAGCACATTTTCCAAAAAATCCCTGTAGTCGTTCAAATCAATTTCATAATTAAAAATGCGGCCAAATTCAACCAATGCTTCCTCTCCATCAGCCCATGGAACGACTACATCTTTCATGTCCCAGCTATCTGGCTCCAAATAGGTGATAAAGTGTAACTTTTGTGCTGCTGGCAATAGGCTACCTGTTCTTAGATGGTCGCAATCCATCAGCCTTTTCTTTAAGTTGGTGATGATGCTTTCCAAAAGTTTTTTACGGGGAAGGGCAACAAACCGTTGATTTGGAGCTAAATTCATGTTTTGGTAGGCTTGTGTTTTTAGCAATTCCACAAGTTCTGTTTCATATCTGCCCTTTCTGTGTAGTAGGAATTCAACACCATCGATTGCTCGCAACACTAGCTTTTCGGCCACGATGATATTTGTCGCTCTCTCCTGTAGGGAATCTGACAGGGCAGCAATCTGAAGTAGGATGTCAATCATCAGGGCCAAATCCTGCAAAAAATTTAAATTTTGAAAGCGGGAAGCCATGCCTGGGAACCTTTCGTTGCCTTGAAAAAACTGATATAGCGCTGGATAAGCACGCCACACAGCCATGGTTGCCCTTAAACTACAGGCAGCCCATCTTGGTCCCAAAACTCTGCCAATCTTCACTATTTCGATGCCCAATTGCGCAGAAATTTGGAATAGGTCCTTCTGGCTCTTGCAGGATTTGTGGAAGATGGTGTGCACTTTATCCAGGAAGATCTTGAAGTGGTTGACCTGCTTCACTTCTCTTATTGCATCATCCAGCACAAGTTGCAGGCGGTGGTTCAAGCAGTGCCAGATGATGATGCTTGGGAATTCTTGAGTTATTCTGGCGCTGACTCCAGATTTTCTTCCAAGCATAACGTTGGCGCCATCGGAGCAGAAAGCGATTAAGTTCTTCTGTAGATATTCAGTGGTGAATCCAACTTTGTGCAAGCTTTCCATTGCTGCGGAATATATGGTCTCCGCATCTTGTCTCTCTAATTCCAGAAGCTCAACGAAGATGGTTGCTGGGCATTCTGGATCCTCAACTCTAACAAAAACTATCAGCACTGCTCTCATTGAAAGTGTTGAGGCTTCATCAATTATTAGGCACACCTTTCGATTATTTGCAATAATCGTTGAAAACACGGTGGTCTTGATCTGTTTCGCAATGAAGTCAATAATTTTTACTGCAGTTCTTCGTGAATGCAAGCCAATTCCAACATCCACTCCAAGCGTATTCAGCAAATTTACTTGCGCTTCGATGTCTGAGAATGGATTACATCTCTGCGCCAGATCGTAAATGGTGGAAAATATTGTGCAGGTACTGGATAAATGTTTCTCAGTTGACTTATCCAGGGATTTGGTGAAAGCTTCCTGCTCCTGTTGCTTACTGGTCTCCACGCAAATAAGGTGTGCCTTTGACTGAAAATGTTCCCTTAATTTTTTTCTCAGCGATGCTTGTTGTACATCCTTGCTTTTCCCTGATGTTGACACCTGGAAATGTTTCCACTCTTTGGAAACATGAATACCTTTCTCCAACGCGAACATGGGTTTTGCACAGTATGCATAACCCAGCTTCTTGTTGGATACTTCCAGTCCATCAAACCTCTCCTTGAAGTGTGTGTATTGCTGCAAATTCCAGCAGTCAAGAAACTGCAGTGGAGTCGATGGACTGGCTGCTTTCTCCAACCTCAACTGGTGGTAGTGGTTGTGCTGGCGGTGCTGGTGCGGCTGGTGGTGCTGGTGCAGCTGGTGGTGCTGGTGCGGCTGGTGGTGCTGGTGCGGCTGGCGATGCTGGTGCGGCTGGCGGTGCTGGTGCGGCTGGCGCTGCTGGTGCGGCTGGCGGTGCTGGTGCGGCTGGCGGTGCTGGTGCGGCTGGTGGTGCTGGCGGTGCTGGTGCAGCTGGTGCGGCTGGTGGTGCTGGCGGTGCTGGTGCGGCTGGCGGTGCTGGTGCAGCTGGTGGTGCTGGTGCGGCTGGCGGTGCTGGTGCGGCTGGCGGTGCTGGTGACTGCTTTGGATCAGCTGATTCATCAACTCTTGGCTTTTTGGAGAAGAAAGCAGTCAAACTCTGTTGCCTCTTCTTCATTGTGCTAAGTAGATCTAACTGCTGCCAAAGAAATAAAACAATATAGGACTCAATTGTGGTTGTAAGTTGAGGACTCTGTAGGTAACAAGAAGGGACCTCTGCTTTCAACCAACAATGTACAGTCTTTTCAGGAAGGATGAGAAACAGGAAAGATATAAACAAACAGGAAAGATATAGTCTTTAATCCAAGAAGATAGTTCAAGAATGAATGTCATATTCCCAGAGCAATACAGATTTCCTTTTTCTGAAATTTAGTTCTCAGTTCCAAAAGACAGGAATATATGAATGCATATGAAATTATGAATTAGTACTTAGGTCGGTCCAAGAAGCTATTCAGAAGTTAGTGGTTAGAAGAGCAATCGTAAAGGTAGATTACGTGGGATATGTTTGCACAACAGTGGAAAAACAGAGATATGTAAATGAATAAATATTACAATGTGCAGGAATAAATAAATTGACAATTAAAATCAAGAAGGCTTTGAATACTTTTTCACGTGGGATTGGTTTTAGCTATTGCCAACTAACGGAAACAGGAATTAGAAAGCCAAAAGTATGAAAGAAAAGACCAATTATGTAAAGAAAGGTCCCTAAAATGTATAAGGAAATATTACTAGATAATTATTAATGCGTAGATAACTGCGGGACATTACACACACACACACACAAACTATGATGGAAAACACAAAAAAATAAGAAAACCCCCCCCCCCCCAAAGACTGCGAATGAAACCAGGTTTTTTTTCCCTAAGCCTAAGGACAGGAAAGACAAAGCCACTGGAATAAAAACCATCAAGGCATTGCGGGCAATTTTAAAGGACAGGCATTCACAGAACCATCAACCACCTCAGAATTACCTAAACAATGAGGGTGAAACACACTAAATCTGATTTTCTAGGATACATACACTTAGCGACCATTTTTCACACTTAGCGACCATTTTCACACTTAGCGACCGTTGCAGCATTCTCATGGCCACGCGATCAAAATTTTGATGCTTGGCAACAGATTCGTATCTATGCTGGTTTCAGTGTCCTGGGGTCCTGTAATTGCCTTTTGTGACCTTTTGACAAAGTCAAATGGGGAAACCAGATTCACTTACTTATGTTAGTAACTTGTCAGCTGCAGTTATTCACTTAAGAACTGTGGCCAGAAAGGTGGTATAGTGACCAAAGTTACAATGGCATTGAAAACAGTGACTGATTACTATTTTTCACACTTAGCGACCATTTTCACACTTAGCGACCGTTGCAGCATTCTCATGGCCACGCGATCAAAATTTTGATGTTAGATCCCAAGGTTTCAGTAAAACTATTCAATCATAATTAGTTTCATGCATTAGGATTATTTCAAAGCACAAGCAATAATTCATATTTTATTTCAAACTATGCCAACACACAATAACATAAATGAAACCATTACTAATATTCCACACACAATAAGTTACAATAAAACTATTATAAAAAATTCAATGCACAATACATTTCAAAGTATTGAGTGAAGAATACTTTAAAAAGGTTTATTTTAATTTATTTTGGATAGAATCTTTTTTTAAATAGTCTAAGACTATTTAAAAAAATATTATATCCAAAATAAATTAAAGTAAACCATTTTAAAGTATTCTACACTCAATACTTATATGTAAAGCTATTATAAAAAATTCTATGCATTAACTAAAATATTTTAAAATACATTAAAATAATAATTAAATAAAACCGGGCCACTTACCAGCAGCAGGCAGAATCAGCAGCACTCCGATGCGATGGATGGATCCTCGTCGCGATGGCAGGCAGCAGGAACAGGTAAGAAACCTGACTGGAGGGACAAGGCTAGGTAAAGTCACTTAGGTTGCCTGGCATGCTTAGCAAGCCAGGCGAGGGTAGAGGGGGGGTGGGGGGCTTCCCTAGCGAAAACTAGACAGCCGCCGCCACGGCCACGCGTAGTACGCGAGGCCGCGGCTTTCGCAAGGGAAGGCCTGGAGGACTTCGCTCGCGAAAGCTAGGCGGCTACCGGTGGCCCCCCCACCCAAAAGCGGCCATGCGGCCTATGTGAGGCCGCGGCTTTCGCAAGCGAGGCCGCCACCACCGCCCGAACCACCCGGAGGCGGCCACGCTGCCTACGCGAGGCCGCGGCTTTCGAAAGGGAGGCGCCCCCCGTGACCAGAAGACGGCCACGCATAGTACATGAGGCCGCGGCTTTCACGAGGGAAGGCCTGGAGGACTTCCCTCGCGAAAGCTAGGCGGCTACCGGCGGCCCCCCCACCCGAAAGCGGCCACGTGGCCTACTCGAGGCCGCGGCTTTTGCAAGCGAGGTCGCCGCCGCCACCACCCGGAGGCGGCCACGCGGCCTACGCGAGGCCGCGGCTTTCGAAAGGGAGGCCGCCGCCGCCCCCCCCCCACCCGGAGGCAGCCACGCGGCCTACGCGACGCCGCGGCTTTCACGAGGCGAAACCTAGGCCGCTACCGCTGCCACCCCTATCCCCCCCAGCTTCCTACCGCCACTACCACCGCTGCCGTCGCCACCGCCCACCCAAAGTCCCGCCGCTAGCGTCCCGAGCCTTGCCGCCAGGGCTTGGTTGCTTACCTGTGGGGAAAGCAGCAAGCTCCTGGAAGGCGAAGGGAAGGCGTGAAGCGCGAAACAAGGCATCTCGGCAACAAACAAACCCTTTGGAAAAGACTCTTTGAGAGAAAGATTCTTTTCAAAAGAGGAATGTTAGCTGTTGGCGCCACACTTTTAAACGAAGCCAGCCCGCTCACTGATTGGCTGGACTCCAGCCAAACAGTGAGCGGCAGGCTGCGCTTAGTCCAGACGGGTGGGGGAGCGTGCGACAGGGCCCAGGACCGGTACCGGCATTCCCGGAAGTTCATTACTTCCGGGTTCACTGACGAACCGGATCGTGCGATCCGGTGCGAACCGGTAGGAACCCAGCCCTGATCTGCACGCATATTACGAAAATACGTTACGACGTCCTAAGCCCTTGGGTGGGGCCCGACTAGTAACCAATGCCAAATCCGGCGAAACAACTGGCCGCTGTGATACAATTGTATAATAATAATGCCTTCTTTGTGCCTAGGACATTGAAGTCTATCTAAGATACCAGAATCATACAACTAGTCAGTCTGTATAAGTATTAAATGAGGAGGTGGCAGATGCAAATGCAATCTCCAATCTCCCTGGCATATTTATTCAGTATTTCTTAATTCTTTCAAATTATTTTGGACAGTCTTCCCTATTGTCATCAGTAATGTAGACATCAGAAGTCAAGAACAAGCAAGGAATATAATGATTGACCAATACAATAGTAAAAAATGTCATCCTGTCTTCTGCCAAAATATTGCAACAGAACTAATCTTGTGTTGTTCTCAGGATCCTTACACACCAATCCCTTTGTGATCTGTTCTACAAGTTTACCAATGAACAACGCTAGTCTGACTAGTCTATGGTTCCTTGTACTCTCCGTTTATTCTTTTTTGAAGATTGGAGAAAACATTTGCTTTCTTTTCAGTGGATTGCTGGCCCTGCTGAAGGACTTCGTTGTTTAATTGGCCCTTAACTAGTGATGGGACATTTAATAGCTATTAGTCATTATGATAAATTCCACATTCCACATTCATGAGCAACTGAATAGCAAATCTGTATGTATTTATTTCTTAAATTTGCCCTAACATTGGTAATAAACATCAAGTATTGCCTCATTATTGTGTGAAGAGGATGCTAAACCCATCATTTTTAGAACCAGACTTGTTATTGCTGTGATTGTTATTTCGCATAAGTTGTATTAAGAAGAATACTCTATGAATCTGCCTAAAGAGAGTTTTATCTAGTCAAAACATGAATGGTGTCTTGATGGATGGGATTATAATTTTATGCTCCAATTTAGCCAGAAAAATGTGTTAGATCAGCAATTTGGTAGTGACTCTGGAAGAGCAGTCAGAGAATATGAGAAAGAAATGTAGAAGTGCAGAACATTCACATTTTGTTACAAATTAATAAGGTAATTAAGTGCAAGCTTATAGAATCTGCCACCAATATAGCAAATATTGGGTTTTCCAGGGGGTGGTAGGGATGATTTTTACAGACTAAAATAAAAATAGGAAATTTTTATATTGCTGTAGTCTTCCAAGATTTTTTTAAAAAAATGTACAGTATATTATTTTCTTAGAGGTTTTTCATTGGTGCAAAGCATGCAGACACATCTCAAGGAATTCAACTTTTATTTCATGTTATTCAATTAGGATAGAACCAGAAAGTATGATTTGGCCAAGGAGACTGATCTGGCCAAGCATTGGCTTTTTCTCTTGTACTGGAAGTGATTTCATAAATGAAGGCTTAGATCAGTGTTTCTCAAACTTGGCAGCTTGAAGATGCTTGGGCTTCACTTCCCAGAATTCCCTAGCCAGCCATTAAATAATTCCCCATCCAGCTGGTTGAGGAATTTTGGAAATTGAAGTCCACACATCTTATAGCTGCCAAGGTTGAGAAATGGTGGCTTAGACCATGTAAGTAAATTTTACAATTCAGGACAAAATCCTTTTACTTGGAAATATTTTGAATGTCCACCAATAACAACCAAAGATTGGGAGGATTATCTGCTCCATTCTTTTTTAGCCTTCCTTTCTAGATATGTCTATAGGTTCATCCAAATCAATCATATATCAGGGGGAAAGTGATTGAAACACTATCCTGCATGTGATAAATTGCATCTGTAATACATATATCAGGCACATATTACCTCTAAATCAAACATTGAAATATCTGTTATTTAGTCAAAAGTAAGCAGAATGTTGTAATTTATACTCATTGAAAACACACTCCACTAAAAAAAGCTAAATAAAATTTAGTGCCTTTTCTGACTCCCTAATAATTGAATATCTTTCCAGGTTGATGTAGTATGATATTCGTCACAGCACTAGGAATGCATTGCAATCAGTTCATATTTTGGGTAGACTGATTGAGGGGAGAAAAAGTGGATTTAAATGTCACTCATTCAGATGTTGTAGAATACACAAACACAAGTAAATTCATATAAGACTGAATTTCCATCTGTGTTCTTTTTGGATTACAGTATTCTTTGCAAAGTGCCCAATCTTCAAGGTGGCTTCCTTGCTAAGAAATATTCACTGGGGCATCATTTCTGTTTAAAATCTCACCTCTACACCCTCTATTCATCTGAGTTAAATGAACAGCAGCATCAGCTCAAATTAAGCTGGCATGGAAACAGCCACTTGTGCAATTTCCCAGGTTTCAACTTAGCTTTGGCTAGCAGGTGAAGATGTTTCATAACTGAAGCAATTACAGCTTTGTGAGCACTTTCTGGCAGCTGTATAATCAGAAGATGGAAACCCTTTTGCTCCTAGCACACATGGAAGGGCCAGCCCAACAGCCATCAAACTGCATTTGTTATCTGCTAGACTGAACAAGTTGCCTGTCGGGGACAATGCTTATTATGGTATTTAGAACACAAAACATTTGGAAAGGCTGAGTGGATTGCAGGCAGTGTATTTTAACTAAATTTGTCATAGACCTTTCCCCTCAAATCAAAATCTTATAAATGATCTTTGTCTTGATTTTAGTCAAAATCTCCTGTGCACCATATCTAGCTCTCTGTATATCTGTATTTTATTTATCCCAACATAGAATAGGATTTCTTTTCAGTTTGCACTAAAGAATAACTTGCATGCAGATCATCAATTTATAAACTCAAGATCTTCAGGTATTAAGCCATAAAGACCTGTCAAAAATTGTTTGTATGTAACCAAGGGGGCAACCAAACTGATAAAGTAATTTTCACCCAATATAAATAATCCTTGTTCTTTGGATAAATGACACCTCAATTGTGGAAGCACAGAGGTGATTGCATCTTCAATTTCAGAGCATTATATTTCCATGTCATCTAATGGGAATCTCATCCTATAATTGCTTACAAGAGTATCTGAATCTAATGGGGGGGAGAGGGAGAGAAACAAGAACCAAATGTCTAACAATATGGGTCCTCGTGTAACTAATTTCCTGTCATTTCCCCAGCAATTCACTATCCCCCTGCTGTCTCTACTTTGGAAATGTGGAGGTTAGAATTCAGGCAGCTTAAATGGATTTTTTTAAAAATAAAGTGTTTTCAGACATGTTGTTTTTAATGTTTTTTTTATATGCCTACAGATATTAATCTTAAAATGTTTTTTAAGATGACAGACGATGGTGATGGTGATGATGCAGCCACTCTGATTTGAACAATTCTGTTGTAATGTTTAATTACCATTTTGTAAAATTTGGAAGATGGGTATTGTGTTTAAGAAACAAATAAATCCACTGATCCTACAAAATGTATGAGCATTTCTGAAGACTGTAGCTGAATTTAAATTTCTTTTATTCCTAGCCAACTAATGTTTATTGTTTATTTTTCAGCACTTTTCAGATCGCTAGCATTTTCATACTGCAAGATGTTTTCATACCATCCTGATTAGAATTTATTGGTATTTTAATTGCACGACTCAGTTGTTCTTTGCATCTTTAATTCATTTCTCAAGCTTGTATTATATCCTCTTTGTGCAGTATATTTCTCTGACAATTACTATTTTTCCTTATCCGAGAAGCTTTTAAAGCTTGGTGTAACATTAGCCTATCTAGGCTAGTGAAAATGTCTTTACAGATTAGTGTAATGTTAATACCGTTGGCTCCTTGCTTTTGACCTGAAGTGGAATATATTGCACTAAAGGAGCAGATGGATTCAGAGTTTCATTGGGAAATGGAGATTGGTTGGCAGCCTGCCAACAGCTCAGTGCTGGAGGCAGAATGAGTTGCCGCCTTGAATTTACCCTCTGCTGTTGGGAATGGGGTGGGGGGAAGGAGGGAGGGAGAGGGATCATACTGAACAAAAATATGCTTCAGAGTGTTCATCAGCAGATGTTTACATCACATTCTAGAAGTAATTGAATCTTTCCAGGAAGAAGGAAGAGAAGGAGGAGGCACTTGAATTATTCTGGGGGAAATGTGCAAAATAAACTGATGTTGTATTTCAGCATGAAATCATACATGCATAAAAATCAGGGCCAGATATACAGATCCCACTTGCATTAACAGAATTTATATGAAAACCTGGACAAGAGAGAATGTAAAAGAGGGAACGAAACAATTGTCTTTGTAAATAAAATGCATTCCATTAATTTCTGTAACAAGACCCCTCTCCCCAAGAAGGGAAATCATGTAATATACATGTAAGAATCATGATCCTTATATTAATAAAACCATAAACATCAGCTTCCCCTTTCCCTTTTGAGCCAAAAAGTCCTTTTATTTAGCATGCATTTCATTTCCCACATTAGTCTGCAATCACATTTTCTTTTGAAATATTACATTTCCACAGCAATGGAAGATACACTTATTACACTAACACTAAATGCCTGGTTCATGTAGCCTCCAATACAAATGGTCTTTTCTCTTATCTTTTTCTTTATTTATAGCTATATATACATACATACAGCATGCACCACACACACACACCCTTTTCTTCTTAAGAACAACCATCTGGAAACTGAAATGTGCACAGATGATAGATACACAATGTAAAACACATAGCTTTTGTATATATTCTGGAATCTGTATTAAAAGAGTCTTGAGAAAATCCAGATAGTCCCTGTTTTAAAATCTGAAATCAATGAATAGCTGAAGAGGATGGCTACACTCCAGACACAGAAATCTGGCACGCTGTCACTTGTGTATTTATGCCCAAAGTACTACTATGACCTTTCAAAGCTGCATTGTTTGCACCCTCTTCTCCCAAAATAATTGTTTGGGGGAAGAAACCAAAGTGCCTTAACAAGAAGAAAGCTTGTATCTGAGAAAAGCGAAGGTTTCATCTTTCGCATACCAATGAAGCCAGGGTGTATGCTGCATAGAGATGCAGAGAACATATAAATCTGACTTCCTTCGATCTTTAATCTGAAACACCCAGAAAAGAAATGCTCTGAGAAAGTTGGTTTGTTGCTGGCTAGAGACTGATAAGCTGTAATAAAAGCAGACCCCACTGCAATTCATCTAATGCTATTGCTATCATCCTCTCTCCCTTTCTCTCCTGTTCTTGCTTTATTTTAGTTACCTCGAGTGCTTACCTAAATCCTTTTCAATGCCAGCTTGAATGCACTTTATATTCCTTCCAGCACTATAACTTATGCTGTGTATTTGCACCAGTGTGCTTCAGTACACACTCTTTTTCCCTTGTTTGACAAGAAGCAATGCCAACACCTAATTAAGGATAAGCCACAAAGCTCGATCCTTGCATTTTGTCAATGGCTCCATTCTGAGCTTTCTGCCTAGTTGGGTTTTTAATGACATGAGCACAATTTCATGTTCAACCTGTGATAGGCCTATAAGCTCTCATTAGAGCATACAGTGGCATTTTTAGTCAGTTGTTTGCCATAAGAAAAAAAAATCAAAGGAAGGAATTCTGTCTGTCTATATCTGATCTGTGATATGTCACAACAATAAGCCTCCTGTTATCCAAACACTGAATATTTTAAGGTCCTTGTTATCCAGATGCAATACGAACCCTACCCATGGCCTTCTGTCAGGAAAACATTCAGTAAGCAATACTTTTTCTTCTCTGAATATCAGATTATCTGAAGATATTGAGCTACCTGATCCGGCATTCAAATTTAATAAGGGTACTTTATACCCCGAAGAAGTCTTACAGATGCCCCATTGCACAGTGTAGAGGGGCATGAAGGATGGCCGTTTGTTTCTCTTTCTTATTTTTATTGATTGGCCAAGGGCAGAAACCTACAGCTTTAGTCCAAGTAGGTCTAATGGGATATTTTGCAGTATCTCATGGTTTTAATTCCACTGTCAAAACAGAAAGCATCTAGCCAACCTTAGCTGATCCTGAAAATGTTAAGCAGGAAGGGATACTTCAGTATTTGGATGGGCAATTATCAGGAAATCTCAGGGCTACAGTTTTTGAAATCATACTAAAAAAAACATGCTGGAAAAAGGTCATGGCAAATCACTTCCCATTCTTTTACTAAGAAAACATTGTGGAGACACCCAGAGTCAGCAGAAATCAATGCACACATGAGAAATTTTACTTAAGGCAGGGTCCATGAGAGTCATTTCAGAATCCTGTATAATTTTGGATGATAGATGCTGGTTCTTCATATCTCTTTGTTAATCCGGAAAGCAACTATATATTTAATTGTTTTTAAGCATCTTCCCTCCCTCCCTCCCTCCCTCCCTCCCTCCCTCCCTCTCTCTCATTAGCAACTTATAACTTGATTATTTGTTTGTTTACATATGTGAAAACCCAATTTAAGCACTAAATCCCAACAGAGATATGAAATGGTCATCTTGTTCTGATTACTCCGTATCTGACCTTTCAGTGCTGAGCACCAGAATCTCATATGTCTGTATGAACAGGAACAGGTGCTTGAAATGTAGGAGAATTTGCCATGCAACCTGGGTTCCAAAATATACGGGTTGAACAGTGATTAAGAATTGGTCTGTATATTTGAGCAGGACTTTTTCAATAATGTTAAGTTTCTGATTGCAATAAATCCTAGCTCAGAACTGAAATTCTAATTGTTACAATAATTTAATTTACTTAAATGTAATGTAATGTTTCTATGGTTAATTTATAATTTAAAAATTGCACTCATCATTAACTGTTGAATCTTAGTAACTTCTTTGTTCACTTATAGAGATTGTATTTCTGTACCAATTATTTTTGTTCTCCCCTCTCTCCTTCTGTTTGGATTTTTTTCTTTTTAAAATAATTAATAAATAAATTAAAAATAGGGACAAGGGGAAAAAAGAATACTAGTTCATTCATCTCTTCGTCTAATTAACTCCTGCTTATTGATTGGCTGCTCTCCATCTAATTAGTAGCTTCTGCCTTCTATTTTTTTTTCTTTTCAATTTCTTGTAGAAATGTAATAATAACCTCTAGGAGTCAAAGCAGCTAGAATTATTCTTAAATATGTTAATGAACACAAATGCCTCATAACTGAAATATGCACAGAGCTTGCAAAATGGTTTAAAAGCTAGCAATCATCTACAAGAAGAAATTTAATTAGATAGATAGATAGATAGATAGATAGATAGATAGATAGATAGATAGAAAGAAGAGAGAGAGAGAGATGGATAGATGGATGATAGGTAGATAGATATAGATAGAGACACAGACAGACAGACAGACAGTCTTCCTTATGGCATTTCTTGATGTTACTTTAAAAGCATTTTAGAGTTGATATAAATTCTATCAATGTAGCTTTATCTGTCTAATTTTAGAAAAAATGGGAAGAATCTGCATTTGCTCATTTCTTCAAGAAATCAATTAAATACACAGTGTTTGTGATGACACTGGGAAAATTGCTTCATTCATATATTTCCACATGGCCAAATAACATGAGAAGCCCATTGGTTTGTTTATTTTAGAACTATGTATGATGCCATTGTGATAATAACAACATCTACCCCAAAACTGGTGCACCTGAGCAGTGCTGGAATAGAAGTCCAAGAATTTAGCATGATTTTATTGACTTCTCAAATAATCACAGCAATTGTTAATATCAATATCAATACAGAATAATGCAAGATAGTTTTTAAAAGATGGACAACAACAATAAGGAATAGTCTAGTTTCCTAAGCCAACAGAAGCTACTTCCTGATTCCCCAACATGATTGGGTCTCAAGCAATATGAATTCTGCAAAGTAATTTGAAACCATAGACAATTCAGTTTCTATCCGAAATTCCCAATAATTTACAAAAAAGGCACCACTTCAAAATAAAATTTGTAAAGGTCAAACTGCCTGTATAGCTGTAATATCTCTTTTGGTCTTTTTCCTTAAAAGGGAGCACAGATATCCTGATCTTCATTGACATGCTGGGGTGATGTTGAGCAAAAATAAAGAATTTAATTCTTTGCTATGTACTGTATTCTCAATCCCAGTGTGGCAGTTTCCATGGCCAAAATGTAATGTAGTCACACAAGAGCAATGTATTGTATCGCTTGGTCTCTATTTCTTGCTTCTCTACATTTTCCATTTCCTGAACCTGTAATACCAGCCAAATTCTTCACTATGATGACTAAATGAGCTTTAATAGATTGTTTAACCATATTTTAGTGAACAACCAATAGTAACCTGGATTTGGACAACACCCCGTTGTCACCAATATGGCTTCCAAATTATATTATCCTAAATCAAACCAAACAAATCTAATTATGGCTTAGTGTGCTATTTGAATCCAGACATATATTTGAACTAGTTGACTGCATGAATCACCTTTTACAAATGTAAACTCCATTACTCTAGTAATAGCTCAATTTATTTTTAATTGAGTCATTGACATACAAGGCTGACATACAGATGACAATTCTGTAAAAATTTCACATGCAAGACAGCCAGCATACACTGGAATGACTATTATTTTTAGACTACATTATACATATTAACAGCTGTAGATGATATCATGCTAAAAGTTCAGAGGAAAAAAGGTGTTTTGCCAAAGAATAGTTTCATCATGACAAATTATAAGCTCCGTTGCCAAAAACAACAGAAAGAAAAATGCATAAACAATTTAAGCTCATTAATGGTGTGCAGAGAAAGTACTAATTTAACAGCATAATTCTCTTGAGACAACTTGTTTCAATGTAGGAAAGAGTTTACTAAACAAATAATTAATGGGAGAATTCCAATTCTTTTTTAAAAAAACCTGATTTTGCAGAAAGATCTGTACTACAAATAACTGGACAGCAAACAACTGCTTAGCAGCAAGGAAGAAAGGAAGAATTTATCCAACCATGGAGTTTTTATTTTCTTATTCTTACAGTAATCAGTTTTTGCTAACTGTTCTTAGCATGCTACTGTTAAAAACCCTTAACCTAATTAAATGTGAAGACATAACTCTGCAAACACTAGAATATCATAATTTGGCTCTGATTTCATCTATTATCCTCACTCCAAGAACAGCTCAAAAATCCATTTAGAAAGAAGTCCTGTTTTAAATACTCCCCCTCAAAGAAATATCTTCATTAAAGAGAAGAGACAATGGGGTCATACTGAGTTAAGATAAAGAACCATCAGTCCAACATTCACTGGCCAATCAGAGGCATTCAGGGAATCCACAAGGAGAACATGTTTTTTCCTCAAATAATTGGTTTTGTCATGTTGATGGTATGTAAACAACAGTTCCTGAGGATCCACAGAGGTTTGCGACAAAGTAAATTATTTCTTTAAAAGGTATATATTATAATACAAATACTGTAGTTAAGCCAGAATTCTTGAGAGAAGGCAAATTATACTAGCACAACAATTCTGCCATGTTCCTCCATTTCAAGATGAGAAATGTTAAAATGGCTTGAAAGGTTGATTTTCCTGTCTCTTAATTCTAATTTAGTCCACATGCTATGCCAGGGCTACAAATTTCCTTTTATTTTTCTGTCAAACAATTAATTAGCTCTTGAGCAGGCATGCTGAACTCCAAAATGTAGATGGAGCCAGAAACAGGCAGAATAAATCAAAAACTTAAATTGCTTTTTTATTTTTTAAAAATGTAATTAAATACAGGTAATATGATTGCCCCCATTATAGTGAATCACATTCCCTTTCTGTGACATTAAAATTTAGAGTTTTGTGCTTAGCTATGATGCCTAAGTATGATGTTCCTTTATAGTAACACAGGTCTGGTTCTGTTTATGGTGAATGAGAAAAAGCAGAAGATAAAACAAGTACAGGTACAACCACAATTATGTTGCTAAGTGAGACACTAGTTAAGTGAGTTTTGCCTCATTTTACAACCTTTCTTGACCTAGTTCATAAAGGAATCATTGCAATTGTTAACTTAGTCACACAGCTGTTAATTGAATCTTGTTTACCCATTGACTGTGCTGATCAGAAAGTCACAAAATGTGATCCCCTGATGCCAACACACTGCAATCATCCTAAATGTGAGTCAGTTGCCAACTGACTGGATTTTGAACATGTGACTATAGGGGTGCTAGAACAGTTGTAAGTGTGAAAAATGGTCATAAGTCACTTTTTTCAGTGATGGCCACTCAGTGACATGCGGTGAAGCTTATGGCTGATGAGGCAAAAAGAAAGAAAGCAGCTTTTGCACACACACCCCACAGCAGCTATGTCCGAAATAGAGGCACCCTGTGCCCTGCAGCTATGTCCAACCCAGCTGCGGGGTGCGGGGCACTTCTATGTCAGACAGAAGCAGTGGGGCACTTTCTTTGGATTTGATTTCATTTGATTTCATTAAACTTGTATGCCGCCCTATTCCCCGAGGGGACTCAGGGCGGCTAACAAACCAAATAGGGAAAGGGGGGGGGGTACAAAAAACAAAGAAGACAAGACAAGTACAAAGAAACAGATTAAAAACTACTCAACAGCCACAACCATTCGAGTGGGGCTGGGAACTCATCAGCCCCAGGCCTGCCGGAACAGCCAGGTTTTAACGGCTTTGCGGAAAGCCTGAAGGGTGGTGAGGGTCCGAATCTCCACGGGGAGATCGTTCCAGAGGGCTGGAGCAGCCACAGAGAAGGCCCTCCCCTGGGGGGTCGACAGACGACACTGGCTAGTTGATGGAATCCGGAGGAGGCCTAATCTGTGGGATCTAATTGGTTGTAGGGAAGTAATTGGCAGAAGGTGGTCTCTCAAGTACTTTCAGCTTTTGTCCGCCCCGCAGGGCAAACACTTCCACCTTGCAGGCCCACTTCCCTCCCCGGACTTTCTGGGAGTGGTGGACCCGCATTCTGCTCCCCCTTCCAAGCCCTGAGTGGCCAGCCTCGGCTCCCGCTGGTTTCTCCAGAGCTCCAGCAGGCCCACCGAGGAGGAGCCCGGACGAGGCTGGAGCGATAGCTGTGGAGGCGAAAGGCTGGCCACTCGGGGCTTGGAAGGGGGAGCGGAATATGGGTCCTCCGCTCCTGGAATGTCCGGGGAGGGAAGTGGGGCTGGCCTGTTTCCTCCCGGGGCTGCTTGGAGACAGAACTGGGGCTGCGGAGACTCGCCCGTGGCCGGCTTCTTTGAAGCGGAGGCGGGGGGGGCAATAGAAGCAGAGCTGAGCCTCTTGCCGCTGCGGGCCTGGCTTGCAGAGTGCAAAAAGAGGAGGGGCCTCTTGGAACACCCCTCCCCCACCCCTCTTCACCTTTCACCTCTGCGGCTCTCGCTCCAGCCTCGTCCGGGCTCCTCATTTGAAGAAGTCAGCTTCTTTTTACCACTTTAAATATTCTTCAGGGAACTATTTATGTTTCAACTGGTGAACCAAATAATACAGACATGTTGCAGTGAATTTTTGGAAGTGTTCAAGAATAACTATAATTTTCTTTAGGAAACTGACCATTTCAAAATGATGTCCCATATTACTACACTTATATACTGGGTCAAACATCAAATATCATTTTATAGCTGCATATTATAGGGGATGGATGATTGGAATTTTGAATTCCTCCCCCCTTCCCCCTCCGTTGGACCCACCTTTGCCAGCTGTGTCAGAGGATGATTTCAACTCTCCTCTTGTCTGCCATGATGAAAATGTAAAAAAAAAAGGCAACTTAGGCAAGACCTGCTGCTCCCAGAGAACCACGTGCCTCCTTTGCATAAGGAATTTTTCACCTTTTAACTCTTGCTTAACTCTGAGCAAGGATTAAAAGGCGAAAAATTCCTTATGCAAAGAGGCCCGTAGTTCTCTCGCCTCCCCCTGCAGTTAGCATTAAGCAGAGTCATTCCGGCAGCAACTACCTTAGCCTTTTTTCCTTTTAATTTTAATTTAATTTTCTTTTCCTCATGACACTGGTGAGACCCCACCTCACCTGCCTCCCAGGGACTGCACGTCCCTGTGGCCACTAAATCAACTATTGTTCATATATTCAATGTTCATATTTTTCACATACTCAATGGTCACTAAATGAAATATTGTAGGTTGAGGACTACCATAATCTACCTAAATGCTTTCCTGTTGCCTACTACTATTTTTTTAGTATTTTATTCTGAATTCTTTTTAAGAAGACACTAAGGCAGCATATAAACAATAATAAAGTAATTATTAGTAACAAATGGAAGTTCATCCTTTGAAAATATTAAAACAGCAACACAATAATTTTCCTAAAAGCAAAGTGAAGTGTAACTATAAATCAGAAAAGAAGATATGCCATAATTTGAAAGCAAGATAAAGTTCTTTGTGATGAGTTCCAGAAGAGTGTGACTGTGAGTCAATGTTCTCATCCACTGTAAAGAAGCAGCTGTGAGGGATGCCAATACCAACAATCAAACAATACGGTTGGGGTGTGGAACAAAAGGAGCCTTATGACTGAAGCGTAATATGAATGGTTAATACCGAAGCATAACAGTTGACTATTGAAAACTGACATTTGTATATAACATTTGCTTCTAACTTACATAGGTTATATGATAGATCATATCAGGGCAATAGCTCATAGTTTTTTAAGAGAAAAAAAATAGGAAGAAAGGCAAACAAAGAGATGGATGGATGGATGGATATTATTTTCTATTTCAAGCTGAAGTTAATAGTAAGTCTGAAAAAAAGTTGGAGAATACCATTTCCAGTGTTAACCTTGATGCAGTTAGATATATTTTTAAAAAAAGATTTTGAACCATAGTAACCTAGACAAGAAGGATACTGCGGGCTGTGATGTGAGGATGGTAATTACTAGATGCAGTCAATATCAGCTCTCTTCAGAATGATTGCAAATCCAGTACAACCATGACCAGCACAAAATTGCTTCGGAACAATCAATAGGAATCTCCTGATTGCATTCTCTGGTGCATGGTTCAAATAGAAAAAGGAAAAACTGCCCATTCAAACCAAAGGTCAATTTTACAAATAAATAAATAAATATGGTCTAAATCTAATGTGAATTAGTTTTGGTCAATGAGCAGATTTATTGTGAGTGGGTGTGAAAATGAGGAAAAGCCAAATGATTAAGACTGCCTACTGAACACTGAAGGCTTTGGGATGTTTTCATCCTGACACAGGATTGTGTATATGTGGAAAGCAGCAAGTGCTAAATATTTTTGTCCATGTGACATACGTGGAAAATGGACAAGCTCTGGTCATGCAGTTGTTGACCTTTTCACCTCTCCTCCATGAATAATTCTGGCATTAGGCCAAAATCTAAAACTAGATTTTGTAAATTGAAATTATTTTCTTCGAATAATTAATTCTGGCTAAACCTGCACCTGACAAAATCTTGGATCCAAATTTGGAAATTTAGTTAGCAGTATTTCCTCATTTCTTACTCTAGTCAGGGTTGTCAAACTGGCGGCCTGTGGGCTGGATGCGTCACAAACAGGCCCACCCCAGCTCCGTGAAGGCAAAAAAACACCATGATACATCACATGACATCAATGAGACATGGCGAGTTTGACCCGTGCTCTAGCTTGATGCACTAATAGACATTTCTCTTTGTTTGCCTTATTCATAATTACCTCAGTTATCCTTTTAATGAAGTACAGAGTATTTCACATTTATTATGCGGAATACTGCCCTTCCCATTCTATGAATGATTTCTGACACAAAGCTCACTACGCCCATTTTAATTTAGTAAATGGAATGAGAGAATAGCATCACTTGATAAGAAAAGCTTATCATATCTATATTTCAGCATAAGAAGAGATTAGCTCTTGTACAATGAGATCAACCAAGGATCAACCATCTTTTTCCACCCTTGCATTCACACAGGAAATGCTTCAGCCATCTTTATTTAACCTTTGCTGTATTTTTAGTGAATTTCATGGTGATATAACACAAATATTTCTACAAACACAAGAGGTTTGTGCGGAGATAATATGTACCAAGCATCCACGGGCTGCTTCACATATGATAGCGGTTATAATCAAAGATAAATAGCAGCTAGACTCAACATGCAAATGAGTTTCTTCACAGGAATAAATGTGGGGGTGGGGAGGAATAAGGTTACAATAGTATTACATTGCAGCTTCCACTGCCAGCCTTATGTTTTTTTCTCTCTCTTCTACACCTTCATATTATGTGATCAAACTGTTAACTACACATCTCTGTATTGTTAGAAATCATGCAGATAGCTAATTCCCTTGCTAATACATATTCTTGTGGTGGTTTAGAAAAGATAATACATGCATTTTACAAACTCTGTTGGAGTTTCTGGATAAGAAATATGCAGTTCAACAAAAATTTGCTAATTTACATATAGTTCCCTATTTCCCATCTCCCTTTCCTATATATAGCATGTAGGGCATGCTATAGTGAGAATATAGTTTCTCAATCTTGGTGAATTAGTCCACAGGACTAGGATGCAATAATGTTTCTTTTGCTGCTTAAACTGCTGGAATATCTCCCCCCCCTTACAGTTAATCCATCTTTCATTTCATTCATTTTTCATTTGTAACTTTTGTTAGAAATTTTTGAGTTTAATTTTTTCATCATTTATCATTTCTGAGGGAAAATTCAATAGTCAATTTAGAAAGCTAAAAACTACCTTTTATTTTAGGCAATTTTTCTCCTTTTTCCATATATTAAAGCAACAAAATATGATAAGGATTTATAAGCTTTTTATTCTGGATTAAAATTCTGCTCTCAAAATGCCACAGAAACACTCTTATGGCTGAAATTTAAACATGTCTGAACCAAATGTATATACATTTTTACTTGGGAGACAATAATTTTTTTCCAGTTGCTAACCTGCATTGAGAATATTTTTTACTTTTTTCTTTCAGAGTCCTATTCTCATATTATCTTCCCTAAATCTCTGTTCACTCTTGCCAAAAATACAGAAGGAGATACTTTGCATTGCTCCCACACTGTTCCTGGAAGATAATGAGTTGGCCCTGCTCATAGAGTTGTTATATTCATTTCCAGTCACTTCAGAAATTTGCTGTTTCAAGCCTGTGAAATCAGATGCAACTTATCATATGTATCTTATCTTAGTTTTTCTTGTATTGTCATCTTAGGTTAGTAAGGAAGGAATGGGACCCAGTGGGGGAGGAAAGCAGACCCAAGGATTGTGGAAAAGTCAGATGGTGAGAACAGAGCATGAAATGGGGAAGCCTCTTGAGAGGTCCAGAGCAGCCCATGGGTTTGCTAGATAGGTGCTGCTGTATGGGCCTGGGCTAGGCTTTCCAGGGTCTCCCCCACCTCTGATGTACTGCATGCTCCACTTAATGGTCGGTGGGGTCACTTAAAGACCTCAACAGGGAAAGCAGGGTTTGTGATTGTTAAGCAAGACTTAATGTCCACAATGCCTTCCAATTGCAATGGGCAGGCTGCCTTACAGTCATAAGATGAAGACAACTTATAGTTTAGTATTCTTTATATTTACAGGTGAAACTCGAAAAAAGTTGCGCAAAAGTTCATTTATTTCAGTAATGCAACTTAAAAGGTGAAGCTAATATATGAGATAGACTCATTACATGCAAAGCAAGATAGTTCAAGCTGTGATTTCTCATAATTGTGATGATTATGGCTTACAGTTCATGAAACCCCAAATCCACAATTTCAGGAAATTGAAATATTACATGCAATCAATAAAACAAGGATTGTATATAGAACAATATTGGATCTCTGAAAATTATAAGCATGCATATGTACTTAGTACTTGGTTTGGGCCCCTTTTGCAGCAATTACTGCCTCAATGCGGTGTGGCATGGAAGCTATCAGCCTGTGGCACTGCTGAGGTGTTATGGAAGACCAGGATGCTTCAATAGCAGCCTTCAGCTCTTCTGCATTGTTTGGTCTCATGTCTCTCATCTTTCTCTTGGCAATGCCCCATAGATTCTCTATGGGGTTCAGGTCAGGTGAGTTTACTGACCAATCAAGCACAGTAATCCATGGTCATTGAATCAGGTTTTGGTTCTTTTGGCAGTATGGGCAAGTACCAAGTCCTGCTGGAAAATGAAGTCAGCATCCCCATAAAGCTCATCTGTGGAAGGAAGCATGGTAGATGGCTGCGTTGACCCTGGACTTAATGAAGCACAGTGGACCAACACCAGCAGATGACATGGCTCCCAAATCAACACCGACTGTGGAAACTTCACACTAGACTTCAAGACTCTTGCAGTGTGTGGCTCTCCATTCTTCCTCCATACTCTGGGTCCTTGATTTCCAAATGAGATGCAAAAGTTGTTCTCATCAGAAAAAAGGACTTTGGACTGAGCAACAGACCAGGTCTGTTTTTCTTTAGCCCAGGTAAGATGCTTCTGACGTTGTTTGTTGTTCAGGAGCAGCTTGACAAGAGGAATATGACATTTGAAGCCCATGTCCAGGATCCGTCTGTGTGTGGTGGCTCTTGAGGCACTGACTTCAGCATCAGGCCACTCCTTGGGAAAGTCCCCAACACTTTTGAATTGCCTTTTCCTGACAATCATCTCCAGGCTACGATCATCCCTGCTGCTTGTGCACCTTTTTCTTCCACACTTTCGCCAAAAGTGGTGACCTCATGGTTGCTGCTGTGTTGCAATATTTTCAGGGAGGGCTTATTTTTGGGGATGGCCTTGTTTTAGCGCATGTGCTCAAAAGCCCGATTGGGCTTATTATCTGGGAGGTTTTATTTTCAGGGAAACAGGGTATCAGTGTCATCAGCATTCTCAAGTTATTGATATTTTGTTCCTCTAATTTTAAAAATCACACTGATCTTCCAGGCCAGCTTCTTTTGATATATATTCAACATATAAATTGAATAAAGAAGGAAGGACTATACAGACTTTCCTGACATGGTACCAATCTCTTTCCCCATGTGCCATCTACAAAGAGACTTCCAGATGTCTCTATAGGTTTCTTATGGGGATAAGAATATTCTGGGCTTCCCATTTTCTTAAGCACATATCATATCATAGCTTGTCATAGTCAATACAGCTGAAGGCTTTTCTAATGAATAAAGCCAATATTTACTTCTTTTTGATGTTATTTGTCTGTCTCAATAATTCAAGTATATCAGCAATAAATCTCTGGCATGTTCTAAATCCAGTTTGAGCAAATGACATCTTCCTTTTCATGATGAACTTATTTCCTCAATTTTTCAATATGTTTTTCTTTTTTTCTACAACTGAACCAATCTCTGAAATACTCCCCTGTTTTCTCATTTGTTTTCCGGCATGAGTGTTTAAAATGTTCCATCTTACTTGCATTCTTTTTTTTGTCAAACAAGGTAGTATATATAACTGAGCAAATCTTTCCTAGCTGGATTTAAGGATAAATGAAGTCAAAAATATGCCTTGATAAATGTTTAAAACAGACTGTTCTTCTGCAGTCACTGGATAATTTAGATTTTACAACGGGGAACACTTTAAAGTATCAACTACATTTCATTAAGTTTGAATGACCCTTTTAGACCTTTAGCATACTAGCAGTCTATGGGGCCTCATCTACCTAGTGATATGCTCTTTAGTATATACCGTATGCCAATATATCATTGTAAGAAGGTAATTGTCTAAAATAACAAAATCATTAACCTATATAAGGTTTGCTGTTGAAATAAGTATATCAATCTACTAGGAATGCCTTGATTAAATTTTCATTTAATTAATTTAACTGAAATTTAAATGGAAAAATAAAGACAGCATGCCCTGCTATATCAGCATGACCCTGAACAAATTCAGAATTTGTAAGGAAATTCTGACTTAGACTGAAATCGCTTTTATTGCATTAAATGCATTATAATCACCACGAAGATATTCTAAAGTTGAGTAGTGCCTTGTAACATCTTCCCATTTAGCATTTATACATTAAGGCTAAAATACAGTAGTTGTTCTATGTGGGAGAGGTAGACTTTAATACTGATTTGTTGTTCCTTTTTATAGCATCTTGTAGAGTCATTTATAAGCCCTTTTAGCTAGTTTTACTTGCCACCAATATGCTTAAGCTTTCATGGGTTGCATTGATTTCAGAAGACATGGGGCAGCTTTTGCAAGTTGTTCCCTCTCAATTACTTTTTTTAGATTGTTGGAAGAAATGTTCATCTGGGTTCAGTTCCAAGTGGGGAGAAAGACACTGGAAACATGGTGGCTGTTTGGGAAAATGATTTTAATGGTGGACAGGACCACATACCTTGAAGATATTGGGTCAAAAAAACAAGGGAAGCGATGCTGAGAGTGTCTGAGTTTTATGCCCTTTCTAGACTTTTGAATTTGAGTTTGTATTCTGATTGGTTGTCAGACTTCCATGGGGCCATGCAGGGACAACTCTGTAGGCTGTCCTGAGGCCCAAGCTTGGTTGGCTCTTGCTGGGTGATGATATAATGAAAGGGCTTTGAGCAATTCCTGCTATGGCTCTGCCTGAAGGAGGTAGATCTTTATGTAGAATAGACTGGCTCAGGCCTTAATGGCCTATTGACAAAGGTGAGGTGGATGAGTTTCTGCCTCCCTTTTAGGATAAATGCCCTTTTAATATTTCCTAAAATATTTCATTTTTCTAGGAAAGGGGTGGGTGTTAATTTCCTACAAGATAAAGTTTACCTCAAATGGCTTCCTGTATTTGATAGTTCAAAAGAGATGAAATGTAGCAGGAAGAAGAAAGGACCTTGAGGGACAGAAAGAAGTTAGCAAGACAACAGTCAGATAAAAGAGTGCTGAGTGTGAGGCAGAAATGTAACATAAGTAGGCATCACAGGTAAGCCTCTCCCTAGTTCTCACAAAGATAAGCGGCAGAGGGAAGCACATTCAGATTTGTATCATTATGTTACTATATGTTTAAATAAGAGTGATACTGACACCTATGACATTGGATATTTTAATCTGATCGATCTTGAATGGATGATATGAAGAGATCTAGTAGCACAGAAGAAGCCTGTCTTTTGTACTGTTTGCCTTCTCCTAGTTACTGCCAAATGCCAAAATGTTTGTTTTGCATTGTGAACACTCCTAAGTTTTCAGCAGTTGAGAGTTGAACGACCAGAGCAGAAAAAGGATGCTTCTTTGGGGGGTGCTGGTCTCCTCCCATTGTGGATGAAACTACCACTGTAAAAAAACTCCAAAAATTGATTGGAGTACACTGCAGAAGAAGTCTGAGAGGAGCCATTTCCTATAGCACTGACATGTGGTCAATCAAACTGCTTCAGCAAATCAAATCAAATACACTTGATGGTCTGAATTATTCAGTCAAAGCAAATATGTGACAAAATTAGCCTGTACAGTTTTTGAATACTGCAATTGGTTTTATTTTTAAATTGCTGTTAACTTTTACAATCAGATTCTGCCTATCATAGCTAAAATCCATTATTCCATATCCAGCATTTTGGAATGATAACAAATGATCTTCTTTTGTGCAACATTTCTATGTGGTTTTGAATAAAAAAGATGTTTATAAGGAATAGAAGATGGATGCATCAACAGAAATAACAACAACAAGATAATGGGGGACCAAGAAGGAAAAATATATGGGGAATGGTTGAAGGAACTAGGTATGTATAGCTGGGAGAAAAGAAAGCTATGGGGTCTGAAACTTAATATTCTCTCTTTTTTTTAAAAAAAGAAAAAGAGTGGGAAGGCACAAAAGAAAGAGAGAAAAGTATATGAAATCCGATCAAGAGTTTTGGAAAATCTACTCTTTTGTAGCATTTTCTTTGGCCTGAAAAAATCCTACTGAGGAGTGTGTCATCTATTTCTGTTGCTTATTATTTATCTTATTATTTTGTTTATAGAAAAGGTATACTTGGTCCCTTTGGGACTCATACGCTACTTAAGCTGGCTAAGAGCAAGTAAAATTAATTTAAAAAATGCAACAAACGCTAGGTGCTACCTGTTTTATTTTGATTCACTCTCTTTTCATTTCCTGAGAAACATTTCCCTATTCCTCAGACTGCTTTATGTTTACTTGAAGGGAAAATTCATTTACAAAATGAAGTGATCAGAAAAGGATAAGGAACAATGATTATATACAGATATGGCCTATTATCATTTATTTTTAGTGTAATGTTGGAGGACAAAATTCTACCAGTGAATAAATTTGATTTGTTCAAAGATCCGAAATTTATGGGCCTTTTCAAATACCTCATATATATTACTTGGTATGTATATTTGAAATATGACATGAACTACTAGATTGAGTAAAGCCAGAGCTCAATATGTTAAATAGTATTCAGCAGGCTGTTGGAGAATCTGTCTTTTATACGAATCTCTGAGAAAAATCTATCTGACATTCCCTTTTTGTCAGCGATCAACTGCCCGCAGATTCCCTGCCAAGTTAAGACCAGTGCTGTTTTTCTGCCAGTTGTTGCAGTTTGTCAGCAGTTTGACCAAATATCCCTTCAGTGTTAACAGCTGTTAGATTGTTTATTTTAAAGGAGATGCTTTGCTGACCTCATTCCATTTTCTGTAATAGAGACTCTAACAACAACCAGCTAGAAGAATTCTATTTTTAAGATAGCAGATTTGACTGTGACTCAATTTTACAAGGGGACAGGAAGCAAACAGAGGACAGATAGCTTATCCTAGCGACCAAAGACCGTTTCAATTTCAATTACTTAGCCAAATATAAGGATGCTTGTGAGATGCAAGTGATTAGTTGGAGTCTATGTATGAGGGCTGAGAAAGCTTTAAATCTTCTGTTTGTCAATCCATGCAGATTCCACTGGGTCAACCTGCAGGTTAGGCCAGGTCAAGAAAGAGTAAGTGAATGGACTATTGCAATAACAGAAAATCAGAGTGTGAAGGAACCTTGGAGGTCTTCTAGTTCAGCCCCTGCTCAAGCAGGAAACCTACACCATTTCAAACAAACAATTATCATATTTCTTCTTATAAACTTCCAGTGTTAATGACTGGAGGCAAGCCATTCCACAGATTAATTGTTCTGTCAGGAAATTTCTCCTTGGTTCTAGGTTGGTTCTCTCCTTGATTAGTTCCATCTATTGCTTCTTGCCTTGCCTTGTGGTACTTTGGAAAATAGGTTATCCCTCTCTTTTTGAGGGGGGCAGTTCCTTAGATCTTGGAACACTGCTATAATATTACTCTTAGTCTTTCTTTTCAGTAAACTAAACATACTCAATTCCTACAATCATTTTTCATATGTTTTTGCCTATGTCCCCTAATCATCTTTGTTGCTCTTTTCTGCACTCTTTCTAAAGTCTCAACATCTTTTTTATATCGTGATGACTAAAACTGGATGCAATATTCCAAGTGTGGTTTTACCAAGGCATCATAAAGTGGTATTAACAGTGTGATCTTTATTCTATATCTCTATTAATGCAACCTAGGACTGTGTTGGCTTTTTTGGCAATTGCAGCACATTGTTGGCTCATATTTAAGCAATTGTACACCAGGATTCCAAGATTCCTCTTGCGGTTACTACTATTGAGCCTATTCTGTACTTATGCATTTGGTTTTTCTTGCCTAAATGTAGCATTTTATTTTTCTCACCATTGAATTTCATTTTGTTAGACAGGGCCCAGTGTTCAAATCTGTCAAGATCCTTCTGTAACTTGAATCTATTCCTGCCATTTTAATGTCATCTGCAAATTTGATGATTCCCCTTCATCTAAATCATTGGTAAAGATATTGAAAAGTACAGGGCCTAAGTCAAAGCATTATATTTAGGTTTCATTCAGGAATGTCCACCAGTTCCTTTAACAGCCTTAAGATCTAATCTATCTGGTACAGGAGAGTTGGATTCATTCAGAGCAATTAGATGTTTTCTCAGTATTTCAATTCTTGTCCTCACTGTATCACTTCTGACAAGTAGGTTGCCTTTTCCCTTTGTAAAGAGAAAGTTTCAAGGCAGGAATTAAGCAATTCAGCTTTCACCTTGTTGTTCTTCATTATCTTGCCATCTTCTTTAACCAATATGTCAAATGTTTGCTCAATTTTTTTCTTGTTCCAAAAATAGCCAAAGAGGCCTTTTTTGTCATTTTTGGTATTCATAGCAAGCCTTAGATCATGGTCAACTAAAAACATTTTTGCAAATTTGTCTAGTTACCTAATATCTTTTGTTATATGTCTTCATTTCCTGCCTTACAGCATTTACTGACAAAGGTCTTATGGTTTGGGGTGATTCTCAGAGTCTGTTCCCCTCCAAATTTCGTTTAAAGCCTTTCATGTTTTCATTTTCTTGTGGAAGTGTGGAACCTATCTGTACTTTTATTTCAGGGAGTATTATGTTTTTGCCAGTCAGCACAGGCCCATTTGTTTTCATTTCATACCTTTATATAGAAGTGCAGAATGTGTTTAATCAAATGACTGATAAAATCTTTATAATATGCTTCAACCAAGGAGACCTGTAGAAAACAAACATGTGCAGGAATTAAACATGCATCTACTATTTAAAAAAGTAGAACAGTGGGAGTTGGCAAGCTACTTTGCATGCTTTTGCAACTCAAGGGCAATTTGGATGCATGTTAAATATAATTAAATGTTAGTAACACTTCTGAGTGGTTGCCCTAAGGATATTGTAATATCATATTCATAATTCACTGCAAGTGAAGTTTAATCACTACCATTCCACAGGCAGGACACAAAAGGAAAAGCAAGATAATTTTAGTACTTTAGAAAACAAGAATATCTTTAGCATATAAGTATTTACAATATTGTGTTTCCTTCCTTCCTTCCTTCCTTCCTTTCTTCCTTCTTTCTTGATATATATTATAGCCATCAAAATGTCATTATTCATTTTTTTAAAGTTCAAAATGTACTTTCTGGCTACATTTCGAAGACACAGGAAAACATCTAGCTACTCTTGAGCAGCTATTGTTTAACTACAATACTTAAAAGGATAAAGGAAAACTCCCACAAAGGAATAGGAAATTCAGTATAATCATACTCAGGAAAAGAGTACATTTTTTAAAGAAACTGTCCTTTCTTATTATTGGATTTACCAGTAGTTGGATTTCAGTAAAGAATATAGTTTTCTCCATATTTAGATGCAAGGTTAGGTTTTGGTTGCCTGATGAGCATGATGAGGATATCACTGTAGAAGTCGATATGACAAAAGTATAAAATGAAAACAGAAGAGTAAGAAGCCAAGTAACATCAAAGTACTAATGTCTGCAGCTATAAGAATGGGTTCTTCAATTGAGAGAATTGTCCTTGGTCCGTGCTGAAGAGCTAAGAATTCTTTGATAAGGAAATAACAAATAAGCATATAGTAACTTTTCATATTTATTGATTGATTTATTTTATTTCTATATCATCTACACGATATGTCCCCTGGCAATATAATCTCATCATGTCCTTGGTCCCATTATCTGTATAGCAGATGTTTGCCTGCTTTGAAATCTGTTGCCTGCTTCAAAGTTTTTTTCTAAAAACTTTACACTTACCTGTGCTAATTATCTCTATTACTACTATGTAGAAAACATGCATACCCCTGATCTTCAAACCTGGACAATAGTAAAACTTGAAACTTAGGGGAGCAGATTCATATATATATATATATATATATATATATATATATATATATATATATATATATATATATATATATATATATATATATATATATATATATATATATATATATATATATATATATATATATATATGCGCATTGAGTGTGTGCACTGCAAGCTTCAATAGAAGTGTGACACAGTCATCTTTCTTTTCTTTCTCCCTTATTCAGAATTTTTTCTTTAAGCATCAAATAAAAGGTATTGTTTTTACTAGCTTGCATTTCACAGTAGGTTTTATTTTCAATAGCGTACAATGACACTTTCAGTTCCACTAAAGAAAGATGAAAATAGATAGCAATGCTTTTTCACACACAGTGTCTTAAAAAAAAAGATTATCCTAAATCTTAGGTTAACCTTCTAGAATTGAATTTTCAGCTTTTGGATGGCTTGATGGAGAGACATGTGCACAATACCTGGATGCACACATGCCTAATTTGTATTTTTTTTAAAATAATTTTATAAGAGTATAGAATTATGGACAAAAGCTGTGCAACAATCAATCTTTAGAAATCTATCCTAACCTGCAGTGTTGAAAAGCAACTGGAATGTTGACAGTTTCGTATCTAAAAGAAACCAAGGACAAAGGAAGTGTGATAAAGTGATGTACAGCAAGGAGAAAGCCTTGGGGGACATTAAACCAATCCAGAACAATATGGAAGTAATCAAGAGTCAGTCAACAAACCAAATAAGACATTATAAAATATAAGTACCAGCCATAACCAATCATGATTAGATTGTACTATATGCCATCTGTCTACATCATAGAACAAAGGAAGCAAATAATTAATGTTGTCTGCAGTTAAGAGCCTCAATATTTATTTACTGGTTTTCTTTTTACGTCTGTGTGTGTGTGTGTTTGTGTGTGTGTGTGTTACATACATACATCATACACACATGCATGCATCATACATGCATCATACATACCTACATACATACATACAAATGTGTGTGTGTGTGTGTGTGTGTGTGTGTGTGTGTGTGTATGTGTGTATGTGTGTAGATGGATAGACAGACATACAGATGCCACACACACACACGGACACATCTTATAGTATTCTTTTGAACTCCAATGTGGTGTTGCTTCTCCGACAGATTTCTACGCTATCTCATTTATTTAGTATTTTTAAAATTCATTGATTAAAAGCAATGCAATGTGCCAGCCTCAAGCATCACCTGGGTTCCCATCCGTGCTTCTGACTCTCACATGGTGGGTGTTAGCTTTGCTTGTCTTATGCTAAATGGCTGCATAGTCTCAAGGTTTTAAATATAACTTCAGCCCAGAAAGGTTTGGGTCCAAGTGTTATACATACTGCATATACTGACACTGAAGATGACAGCTCACAAACTGATTTGTTTGCACATATATAGAGAGTGAGATAAATATAGATATAGTTATCTCCTGGGAAATGCAGCTAGGTGAGCATATTTTCTCACCAGTTCTTAGTAATAATTCAGTGCCTTTTTAGCTCAGTTCAAATAATTCTATTGTTTCTAAAAATCCAGGGCAATATTTTTGACATCATCAAAAAGTTTGTTCTCTATCTAGCCTTCCATTTGACCCTATCGCCTGAAAAGCTTTCATGTTCAATGCTGCAAACATTATAGTGTTTTAGCTGACCACATAAACATATAACAGAGGATTTTTTTCCCCACAAGGTCACTATAGTTGCTATTGTATTTATACATTTGGCAGTGTCCCTTACAGTGTCTTTCGGTAGCCTGAAACATTTTCATGAACATGATCAGAGGTGGTATTCTACCAGTTCAGACCGGATCGCCGAACCAGTAGCGGAAATTGCGAGTGGCTCTGCCCATCGGTGCCCGGCCCTATGGCATCCCATTTAGACCATTTATTCACCAAAAGTGCATGCGTGGAAGGATCTGTGCATGCACTCACATTTGTGAACCAGTAGGGAAGGTAAGTGTATACTACCCCTGAATGTGACTCATGTAATGTTATCACATTTAGAAATTCCAAGTTGTAGCACAACCAGGTGGGACATTCCCATACAGAGATTCTACTAAAATGAATGAGTAATCCATATTAATAAGTACTATCCTTCTATGTTGATGTATTTTGTGGTTTTATAAGGGTTTTATGAAAGAACTTTTTCATAATAATTATTACCCTAGTTCGAAAAATTGAAAGCAAGAGATCAGCAGCTAGATATCCCAGCCAATTAGAGAAACATTTTTCTTTTTGACTTTAAAAGATTTGTCAGTGGAGTAACTAATTTTGTTTGGACAATAGCTTTGCCAAGAATCTAAAATAATTACTTATCATTAGGAGTAGTGATTTGCAGTTCTGCAGCTGGGTTTGTCTTGTGTTGATTGTTGCCATTTGATGGTTGCTTTATTTCCAAAGAAATAAAGTCAAGAACAATGGTGTTATGATTAAGTGTCAGAAGCCAACATGACCTTACCTTAACTCTGAAATGGCTTTTACATAATGGGCTCAACTTAGAGCAGCATTGTGATCCTTTCACACCTAAAATTGCTACAATAATGTGGAGCCACAGTCATATCTCAATTTGTTTTGGAAGCACATGATTGTGACACCCACATACAGAGAAAAAAATGAATAAAGGAATAAAGGCAGATAAAGAAAAGAAAAACCTATTATTATTTCAGTATAGCAAAACCTTTCAGAATATGAAGCAGCTCATCAATGTTTTGTAGAAGAGAAAAATAATGAAAATTACTGCCCGTTTCTGGTTTATGGTGATACATTTAGAATAGAATAGAATAGAATAGAATAGTTGGAAAGGACCTTGGAGGTCATCTAGTCCAGCCTCCTGCTCAAGCAGAAAACTGTATACCATTTCAGACAAATGCTTGTCTAATCTATTCTTAAAAACTACCACTGTTGAACCATTCACAATTTCCGGAGTCAAGTTGTTCCACTGATTATTATATCAGAAATTTTATATTTTAAGATTCTTTGAAGGAGCTGTTAGCTTACTCACACATCGATGTGATGACTGGTTCCTTTTGGCTTATTCTTCTTTCTATTAGTTCTTCCATATCATATAAAGATAAAATTGGGTCTGTTATATAGATTTAGAAAGATATGGTCTTTTTGATAACAAAAAAGCTCATATTTCAGTTGTTATTCCAATTTCCAATTTTAATAGATTTGTATGCCACCCAATCCCGAAGGACTCCGGGCAGCTTACATAAAACAGTTTAAAAGTATTTTTAAAAGTTTAAAAATACAAGACAGAAATAAATTAAAAGAAGGACACAACATGCACTCGATCTTAATGGGGCTGAAGGTCAATCCAGATCAACAGCCCCAGGCCTGCCGGAACAGCCAGGTCATAACAGACTTACGGAAGGCCGAGAGAGTGGGGAGGGTCTGGATTTCAGGGGATAGATCATTCCAAAGGGCCGGGGCAGCTACAGAGAAGGCTCTCCCCCGAGGAGCCGCCAGACGACACTGCGTAGTCGACGGTACTCGGAGAAGGCCCACCCTGTGTGATCTTATTGGGCGTGGGAGGTATGTTGCAGGAGACGGTCACAGAGATATCCAGGTCCTAGGCCATGTAGGGCTTTAAAGGTAATAACCAGCACCTTGAAGCGTGTTCGGAGACCAAAAGAGAGCCAGTGCAGCTCGCGGAGGATAGGTGTAATGTGGGTGTACCTAGGTACACCCAGTATTGCTTGCGCGGCTGCATTCTGGACCAATTGTAGTCTCCGAACACTCTTCAGGGGCAGCCCCCATGTAGAGCGCGTTACTGTAGTCGAGTCTTGAGGTGACAAGGGCATGAGTGATCATTTGGATTGCCTCCCGGTCCAGGTAGGGCCGCAACTGGTGCACCAAGTGAACCTGGGCAAAAGCTCCCCTGGTCACAGCTGGCAAATGATGTTCTAATGTCATCTGTGGGTCCAGGAGAACACCCAAGTTGCGGTCCCTCTCTGAGGGGTGTAAGATTTCACCCCCCCAGGTTTAAAGATGGAATATCTGGACTATTTTTGGGAGGCAGCATCCAAAGCCACTCAGTCTTGTCAGGGTTGAGCGCAAGCTTGTTCATTCCCATCCAGACCCTGACAGCTTCCAGGCACTGGCACATTACTTCTACCGCTTCACTGAGTTGGCACGGGGCGTACAGATACAGCTGGGTATCGTCCGCATACTGGTGGTATTTAATCCCGTACCGACGAATGATCTCACCCAGTGGCTTCATGTAGATATTAAATAGGAGGGGGGACAGGACCGAGCCCTGTGGCACCCCATATTCCAGGGGCCTAAGGGTCGACCTCTGTCCTCCGACCAACACCGACTGCGACCTGCCAGAGAGGTAAGAGGAGAACCTCCATAAAATGGTGCCTCCCACTCCCACCTCTTCCAGCCGCCGCAGAAGGATACCATGGTCTATGGTATCGAAGGCTGCTGAGAGGTCAAGAAGCACCAGGATAGAGGAATGCCCTCTATCCCTGGCTTGCCAGAGATCATCGGTCAGTGCGACCAAAGTGGTTTTGGTGCAGTAACCAGCCCTGAAACCAGACTGAAAGGGATCTAGATAATCCGCTTCATCCAAGGTCTGCTGGAGTTGGGAGGCCACCACCTTCTCAACAACCTTCCCCAGGAATGGGAGGTTGGAGACTGGATGGTAGTTTTTAAGGACAGCTGGGTCCAGAGCAGGCTTCTTAAGGAGGGGTCTCACCACCACTTCCTTCAAAGGTTGCGGAAAAGGCCCATCCCGAAGCGAGGTGTTTACAATCCTCTGGATCCAGCCTCGTGTCACCTCCCTGCTGGTCAAACCCAACCAGGAGGGACAAGGGTCCAGTAGACAGGTGGCGGTACTCATCGCTCCAATGGCCTTGTCCACTTCCTCAGGAATGGCAAGCTGGAACTCACTCCACAAAATTTGATCAAGGCTCTCCCTTGGCATCTCTGCTGGCACTGTCCAAATGGAGTCCAGGTCCGTCCAAATCTGAGTAACTTTGTCCAACAGAAACTGAACAAATTCCTAAGCTCTTCCCTGTAAGGGTTCATTCGCATCCCTCCCTTTCAGGAGGGAGCGGGTTATCCTAAACAGGGCAGCCGGGTGAGATTCTGTGGATGCAATAAGAGCGGAAAAATGGGCACATTTTGCTGCCCGTATTGCCCCTAAATAAGACCTAATAAAGGTTCTTAGTAGTGTTCAGTCGGATTCGGAGTTACTAGCCCTCCAGCATCGCTCTAGGCGTCTCTTTTGGCGCTTCATCTCCTGGAGTTCCTTGGTAAACCAAGGCACCCTCCTGGATCCACTGCCGTGGAGAGGCCACAAAGGCGCAATCCGATCTAGTGCCCTAGCCACTGCAGTATTCCAGGCAGTGACCAAGGACTCAGTCGAATTGTGGGCAATGGAATCAGGTATTTCCCCAAGCTCCGTCTGAAATCCCAATGGGTCCATCAGGCACCTGGGGTGGAACCATTTAATCAGCTACACCTCCCTGCAGTGGGGGAGCAGCTTCCGGAAATCAAGCCTCAACAGGAAGTGATCTGTCCATGACAAGGGCAAGATCTCAATCCCCTTTAATTCCAGATCATATCTCCACTGCTCCAAGAGAAACAGAAGGTCGAGTGTGTGTCCCACCACATGAGTTGGACCCTGAATTACCTGGGTCAAGTCCATGGTTGCCATGGAAGCCATGAACTCCTAGGCCCCATCAGAGCATTCGCCAAGAGATGGCAGGTTGAAATCCCCCAGTACTATAAGTCTGGAGAACTCAACCACCAGTCCGGCTACTGACTCTAGGAGCACAGGCAGGGCTGTTGTGACGCAGCTGGGAGGTAGGTACGTCAGCAACAAGCCCACTTGACCCCCTAGGTCCAACCTCACAAGGAGGGACTCACACCCGACATTCTCTGGAGCAGGGATCCTGCGAGGAACTAATGATTCCTGGATTATAACTGCGACTCCTTCACCCCTTCACTGGTGTCATGGCTGGTGGAGCACCTGAAACCCTTCTGGGCACATTTCTGAGAGGGGGACTCCTCCCTCATGGCCCAGCCAGGTTTCAGTAATACATGCCAGGTCTGCCCCTCGTCTAATAGTAAGTCCCGGACGATGGGAGCTTTATGGACCACAGACCTGACATTTAGCAGCAGCAGCCTGAGACCAGGGCCCTGATTTCCCATGTCACCTGATTCCCAAGTTGAGCTATCAGGGCCGGAACGAGGGATCTCTGTGACGTAGCAAACCCTCCTTCCCTGGTAATGGCTAGCCCTGAAGCTCCCATCGTACCTGCCCCTCCCAGTCGTGACCGGAATGCTCCAGCCCACCCGCATGCCTGTAGACCCCTCTCTATCTCTCAAGGCCCCGCTCTACTCGGCAGGCCATTCAAATCAGACACTCTGGGATGAGAGGCAGATCCGGGCCCCCATCCACTTCTGCTTCTGCACTCAGTGGAGGGGGCCCCAGGCCGCACTCTCAATCCCCTCATATGTGTTGTGTATTGAAGAAAGTCCTCGCTGTTACGAATGACAGCTCGGAAGCAGCCAGGCGCGTCTTAGCCAATCAGACGCGCCTGTCAGTTGCCGAGCTGTCATCCGCGCGAGCTGTAACACGAGCCTGCTGCCTGCTGTATAAAAGGCAAGCCGTTTTAACAGTTAACTGTCTTGTTAGAGCAATCACCTTGCTGATTGCTACATTGTTTCAGCTGCTTCAGCTGCTGCCGCCTAGCCGGCTTTCACTTGTTACATTGTTGCGAGTTACTGTTACAAATCCTTCAGCTTCTGAATAAACGGTTACAGTGTTTCACAAGAACCTGCCTGGTTTCTTAAGTTATAATACTGGCAACGAAGACTGGGGACCTGTAACCTGAAGAAAATCAACTGCAAATTTGTTCTCTCAGTTGTTTAGAGTTCTCCTCACCGTCATGGCTGGTATGCCTACTTTTGCACCTTTTGGAGTCGGAGGTGAGACTTGGGAAGCATTCCTTGAAAGGTTTGAGTGTTTTCTGATCGCAAATAACCGCCAGGGTTATTCTCAAGCGCGAAAGTGCGGGTTTTTTCTTACAGCTTGCGGTCCGGAAATGTTTGCCACCGCAAGGTCTTTTGCCGCCCCAAGAGCGGTTTATGACCTCTCCTGGCAAGAGCTCACAGATGGGCTTCAGGCTTACTATGCCCCTCCCCCCTCCCAAATAGCCAGACGTTTTGCTTACCGCAGGTGCGTCCAAAAGCCTGCAGAGAATGTCAACCAGTTTTTGCAAGCTTTAAGAGTTGCTGCAGCACAGTGCAATTTTCCTGACTTAGAGGCTAACCTTGCAGAACAATTTGTCTGTGGCTTAAAAGACATTTTCCTCAGACGCCGGCTTTTGGGCAAGCCTAAAGTCACGTTAGTTTATGCCATAGATGAGGCTCGCGCTGCGGAGTTGGCAGATTCGTCATCCAGCGAGATAGAATGTTACCTCGCGCAGATGACAGTTGCTGGCAGTTTACCAACGGGTCAAGCCTCAACTGCCTTGGTCCCTCCTCCACTACAACAGCCAACGTACATCACCAATTTAATTGATGAGCTTGCCCCTCTTCCAGACTATTTACTTAATTTACAGGTGGACAGGATTGGGGCACAGCCCCGCAGACAGCAACCGCGTCAGCAGCAGTCTATCAGCCATCCACTTTCCAATTCAAATGCCTGTTTTAGCTGCGGTGGTCCGCATGCCAGGGCTTCCTGCCCCTTTAAGGCTGTAGAGTGCCGCCGTTGTGGGAAAAAAGAACATTTGGCCAAAGTTTGTAGAGCTGCTCAGCCTGTTACAGCTGCTTCGTCTGCTCCTCCACCTCCTTATGGGACAGCTGCTTCAAACAGGAGTTCTCAGCCCCGCGCGTCTGCTCAGCGACAGGATGATTGCTTCAATGTCAAGCAAGCTGGCCTGCCGCTTTCTGATGTCTCCATCAATTCTTCCTCAGAGGGTACGAACAAGATAATTGTCACTCCATTGATCGAAGGTCAACCTTGCAACATGGAAGTAGACTCTGGAGCTTCCAAATCCTTGTTATCTTGGGACAAATTTTCTCTTTTGTGCCCCCATGTTAAACGCTGTCACCTTTCTCCTCCTGACTCTATCCTAAAGGACTATCAGGGGTCTAGCATTTCTATTGTTGGTTCCTATAATGTCAGAGTTTCTTATGGGCAGCATTGTACAACTTTGCCTGTTTTAATTGTTCTTAAGCCCTTGCCATCCATTCTAGGTTTGGAATGGTTCAGTCCACTGGGTCTCTCAATACATGGAATTCATTCCATGACAGACACTTCTGCTGATGTGGCATTAGTTTTGTCAGATTACGCTGACATTTTTGATGGCCAGCTGGGCCGGTACAAGGGTAACCCTATCTCTCTCAACTTGGATCCCCAGGTTGCTCCCATCAGACTGAAGGCCCGCAGGGTGCCTTTTGCTTTAAGGCCCAAGGTTGAAGCTGAGCTCGACAAGCTCGTGGCACAGGGCATACTGGAGCCTGTCGACCATTCACCGTGGGAGACCCCAATTGTCATTCCGGTGAAGCCCGACGGCTCCATTAGGGTCTGTGCCGACTACAAATCCACCATCAACCTCGCCTTGCAAGCAAACCCATATCCAGTCCCTGTTGTACAACATCTGCTCCATTCCCTGGGGCAGGGTTGTATTTTTGCCAAACTGGATATGGCGCAAGCCTACCAGCAGCTTCCTGTGGATGACGATGCGGCGGCTGCCCAAACCATCGTCACCCACTGGGGGGCTTTCCGTTGTCGCCGCCTACAATTCGGCGTATCCGTTGCCCCGGGGATTTTCCAGAGTCTCATGGAGCGGTTGCTCCATGGGCTCCCTGGAGTGGTACCATATTTTGATGACGTCCTGATCGCTGCAAACAGCCGATCAGACCTCATCAAAGTTCTAAGGAAAGTCCTCGACCGTTTCAGGGGCGCGGGACTTAAATTGAAACGCAGCAAGTGTTTCTTTGCTGTTCCCCAAGTGGAATTTCTGGGCTTCACAATTGACGCCCAGGGAATTCACCCTACCCCTTCAAAATTGGCAGCTATCAGGGACGCACCTGCTCCAACTTCCAAGGCGCAGCTACAATCGTTCCTGGGGCTTTTAAATTTTTATGCACCTTTCATTCCACACAAGGCATCACTGGCCGAGCCCCTGCATCGGTTGCTTGACTGATCAGCGCCTTGGCAATGGGGCAGCCGCGAAGCACAAGCGTTCGCAGCTGTCAAATCCCTGCTGACGTCAGATGCAGTCTTAGTCCAATACAGTGACAAGATGCCTCTGACTCTAGCGTGTGATGCCTCGCCCGTGGGTTTGGGAGCCGTTCTGAGCCATGTCCTGCCCAATGGTTCAGAAGCTCCCATAGCTTTTTACTCCCGGACACTGTCATCAGCAGAGACGAATTACAGCCAAATTGACAAGGAGGCTCTGGCTGCAGTGTCAGGAATTAAAAAATTCCACAATTACTTATACGGGCGGCATTTCACCTTGTTCACAGACCATAAGCCACTCCTTGGGCTTTTGGCAGGTGATAAGCCGACCCCTCCTATTCTATCCCCAAGGATGACCCGATGGATGGAATTCTTAGCGGCGTACTCCTACGCCTTACGCTACCATCCGGGCAAGCAGATAGGGCATGCAGATGCCCTGAGTCGCTGCCCACTTCCATTGAAGGAAGTCAAACCAGTTCCTTGCCTTTCAGTTTTGGCAATTGCAGAGCTAGAATTGCCTTTGTCTGCTACAGACATAGCAGCCCACTCTCGGTCTGACCCTACTTTGGCAAAACTTCTTAATTGGGTCCTGAGAGGTTGGCCTTCTGGTACATTACCACCTCAATTCAAACATTTTAAAAACAGACAAGCAGAGCTTTCAATTCATTCTGGCTGCCTGTTGTGGGGCGACCGTGTGGTCATCCCAACGGTCCTTCAACAACAGATTTTGCAACGCCTTCATGAAAGTCATCCTGGGGTCAGTAGAATGAAAGCTCTTGCTCGCAGTTTTGTTTGGTGGCCAGGGTTAGATGTCGACATTGAAGCCTGGGTTGCCAAATGCGAGACATGCCAACAGTCCCGGCCTTCTCCTCCTTCCTCTCCCTCCCGGGAATGGGAGATGCCTCGAGGGCCTTGGTCTAGGTTACATATTGATTTCGCTGGTCCATTCCATGGGCAGGTTTTCCTTATAGTTGTGGATGCGTACTCTCGATGGGTGGAAGTATTGCTAATGCACTCCACCACATCTGACAGCACTGTGCGAGCTTTGCGACGGTTGTTCGCAACCCATGGGTTGCCAGATACAGTGGTGTCTGACAACGGCCCGCAATTTACAGCCACAACTTTTCAAACTTTCCTGGCTGAACTAGGGGTATGACATGCGCTGGTTGCCCCTTACCACCCGGCAAGCAATGGCCGAGCAGAAAGGGCGGTTAGATCGGCCAAGGAGGCTTTGGGCCGGCTAAACCGTGGTGACTGGCAGGCTAGGGTGGATGCTTACTTATTGGCACAGCATTCCACACCTTGCCCACTGACACAGAAGAGCCCCGCGGAGATGTTGATGGGCAGGCGCCTGCGGACCACCCTGGATAGATTGCATCCCGTCTATTCAGGAATTCAGTCTGGCAACCTGGGGCCTCCAACCCCATCCCGTTCTTTCCAACTGGGGGATCTAGTTTGGGCTAGAAATTATGGAGGGGACTTGAGATGGGTTCCAGCAGTTATATCGCAAATAACAGGACCCGTTTCCTATAGGGTTCACTTATCCGATGGATCCTCATGGCGAAGACACCTGGATCAATTGAGGAAACGGAAGACAGCAGCCGTAGCTTCTCAAGCGGATGTTCAAGGGTTTCAACCGCAAGTTCAACAAAATCTAGCCTGTGTAAATGCTCCTCCCATTCCAAGGGTTCCAGATCCTTATATACATAGCCCAAACCCCTCAGAGGCGGACTACCAGCCTCATGCCCATCCAGCATCATCTGCCACCATGTCTCATCCACACAGTTCACCTCTTAGTTGTGCAATTCCTCCACAATTACCACAAGGACATCGTTGCCAGGATCCGCCTGCAATAGAATTAAGGCGGTCCGAGCGAATCCGTCGTTCCTCTGCTTATTTAAAAGACTACGCGTGCTTGCGCACAGCTGGGGGGGAAGAAGTGTTGTGTATTGAAGAAAGTCCTCGCTGTTACGAATGACAGCTCGGAAGCAGCCAGGCGCGTCTTAGCCAATCAGACGCGCCTGTCAGTTGCCGAGCTGTCATCCGCGCGAGCTGTAACACGAGCCTGCTGCCTGCTGTATAAAAGGCAAGCCATTTTAACAGTTAACTGTCTTGTTAGAGCAATCACCTTGCTGATTGCTACATTGTTTCAGCTGCTTCAGCTGCTGCCGCCTAGCCGGCTTTCACTTGTTACATTGTTGCGAGTTACTGTTACAAATCCTTCAGCTTCTGAATAAACGGTTACAGTGTTTCACAAGAACCTGCCTGGTTTCTTAAGTTATAATAATATGTACCAACCAAGCATTCTCCGGAAACATACCCCACTATAGTTTAAAAGGATACAGCAATACAATAAAATAATATCGCTAATTTAAAAGAAGGTAGGATCATTCACTCACAGGCATACACATACACTCCACATACAAAAGAAGAAAAAAGGGGGGGAATGCACAGATATTAAATTGGTGTTGAAGTTGTGCAAGTAAGATCGTTGGTTCATGAGGCAGGGACTCAAAGGTCAAGTCTATGGCAAGGGGGTGCAGAGGGAATAGTTCATCTTCTCTTCTCTCCCAGACAGTGTGGTAAAGGGAGGCAGAGGTCTGGGTGGTTGAGATGGTGTCTCTAGAATAGTGGTAGGTGGTAGTGGTCGTGACAGAATCATATATCTGGGAATCCAGGAGTCCAAAGTCCAAAGTCCATAAGCAGTCCAAAGTTCATAAGCAGGGAGAGCCAGGTGGTAAAAGTAATAAGGCGGAGAGCCACAAAAAGGGCAAAGAAGAGGCCGCAACGTGGAGAAAGTCCGATCAAATGGAGGGGGGATGCCCGAAGGGGTCATAACGATGGTAAACAAAATCAGCTGTCCACCTCTGTCCAGCGCCGCACAAAATAGTCATTCCACCCCATGTGGAGACAGACAACGAGCCAATACAGCTCCAAAGGCTCCAAAGGCTCCAAGGGCTCTCCCAATCTCAAAGAACAGAGGCAAAGGCCGCCCGGACTGCCGCAAGCCAAAATGAAGAAAAGGGAGGGGGCTGGGAGGGCCGTGGCAGCGGCAGCAAGGCCAGCACAGACTCACACTTGGTCTATTGCAGGGGTCTCCAAACTTGGCAATTTTAAGACCTGTGGACTTTCAACTCTCAGAGTTTCTCAGCCAGCATTTTGGAAGTCCACAAGTCTTAAAATTGCCAAGTTTGGAGACCCCTGGTCTATTTAAGCTTGGTCAAGCATTTTATGAAAGGATGGTTTGGATTATGTAACAAATGCATATTTTTTTTTAAAAAAATGGTATGGCATGATACTGGCCTAAAATATTTAGTAATTCATCCCATGCAAGGCAGGTTGAATAAATAGGATACTGTGCATCGTTCATGAAAAATCTTTCCTATGTAGCAGATGTGTGTAGTGTCATAATAGTATAAATACGTAAAAACTGTATAGAACAGAAACTAGTAAGAACCTTTATCACAAATTCATTAGGGTTGTGGGTTCAGCTTCAACATCATTTTCTGACTTTCTGCCAATGTTTCAGTCTCCCCCAAAGGGCAGAGTTCATTTATTGTCCATATTCTTAAAATAGTGAGATTGGGGTTCAAAAAAGGGGGGTTAGGAACGGTACAATGATGAGCAAAAAAGATGTGGGCTAAGTATAAGAATGAATTCCACCACTCCCAACTCATAAAAGACTATGTCTCCTTGTATCTCAATGTGTATAATAGGAGCTGTAGTCTCTCACATCTGGAGAACATTGTCTATAATCAGTTTTCTGTCTATAATCAGTTTTCTGGAAATTAAATAAAGAAACATATCTACTTCCTTCTTACTTAAATGTAATTGTCTAGCAGGCTGAAATGCCATTAACAATTTTCAAACATAAGTCAACATTTTGCCATTCTCACACCAGAAAAACCAAGCCAATCATCCTCAAATCACACATATTGCATGAGATCCTGATCGCATAAAAGTGATTTTAGAGGCAAGTAGAGTGCTGAAATGTGTTTTAAGGCAGACGGTCAATGCAGACATCCACTTCGAAATGGGGGGAAAAAACCAACAACTTGGAGGAATTATGGCCGAGCCATAAAATAGAACAAAGAAAGCAATGAACTAATAAAACACATGAAACAATGAAAGAGACAATCCAAGTTTATTTTTAATCTTTCTGGAATTTTTAAAATCCTTTGGAAAGCATGCTTTCCAGATGGGTCATGGTCTGAGGCTTCCTCCCCCTCCCTCTGCCTTAGGCACACATTTTCCTTTAAGGAGGCCAGGTTTCCATAGCACTAGGGGGTAGTCATGCTGGTATGACAATATTCAACATGTTGAAAAGATGAAAACAATCTATTTGGTTACATCAAAATGCCATTGAATATGCAAGTCAAAGAAATAACATCATTAATAAATTCATAGTGGTTCTTGCAAATAACCAATATAAAAACATAATCATGATTAAGCTCCTATAGGAAAGTTATTTCTTTCTTGAAGTAAACCAAAACTGAACATGAGACTACAAATGCTCTCAGTTGTTCTAACAAACCAAACAAAATGTATGTAATTTATAGGTGATATTTATTTCTTGGTTCATTTTTATTAGTTATGTATGTAAACATTCATAATATATTCAACATTTTCTCTATTTGACATGGAACATAGTGGAAGACAGCTGATATCATGGGGAAAAATCTTTCTACTTCTCTCTCCATTTTTACATTTCAATTTGTATCTCTAAATCCTTGTTTATATTTGGGTTTCTGCTGTGTCTGTGGCTTTCTTTCTTTCTCTCTTTCTCTCTCTCTCTCTGTCTCTATCTCTCTGTTGCTTTCTTTCTTCCTTCCTTCCTTGCTTCCTTTCATATCTCACATTAGGAAACTGTCATCTACCTAAATAGAAGATCTCTGATAGGTTTCTAAATGTGACAGACTTCTAAATTCTTTTACATACCATATTTTTATTCATTGGGTTGTAAAGAATAAATGGGAAAGAGAGGAGAGGAGTATGCAAAATATACCTTCTGTATTTTTGCCAATCCCTTAATAGCTTTTCCCTATTAGACCACACGATCAGGATGGATACAAACTAAAAAACTAGATGAAACAGCAGCATTCTGAAGTGCTGCTCAACTTTTTCTCCCTTAAGAATGTATCTTGGATATTTTTCCCCTGAATCTAATTCTCCACACCTCCAGGGGCCCAGGGCCCAGATTTCATATTTAAGCTTTATTTTGGATTATGGTAATGGTTGCTACTTGTATGGGTATTTGCAATTACTTGGAAAACGTCTGAACTTTCAAGGTGCTTGATAAGGATAAGATCCAAAATAGTTCAGGAAGAAAAACACAATTTGTTATTCATGAATCTCAGTGCAGTCATTATCAATAATATAACTTCACTGTTACTGTAATAGTCTAAAATTATTAGATATGTTCAGTTCCACCATAGTATAATTATGGGCCAATGTCAGTTCATTCAAACTAAATATTTTAGTAATGATAGTACGTAGTCTGTTTGAATAGTTTTAAAATTATACTATTTTGCTTTATAAAAGATTTATTCCTTTCCTACATCACACTAATATAACATGGGTGAACTGTATAGTTTCAGGGAAGTATCAGTAATGTGATTTCATAAAAATATTGATTTTACATACAGAAGCTGTTTCCTGACAAAAAAGCTATGCATGTTACAGAAGTTAAAATGGTGAATTACAAAGAATTTCAAAAAATCTCTTAAAATCAATAAACTACAATATCTCTCCTTCAATACTTTTTAGTGATTACTATAGTTTGTATCATTGGTATAATGAAAGTGTTAAATGTATGCATATGTCTGTGTCCATGTTTGTTATATTCTTATTTTGTGATTGTTATTCTAGTTTTTCAACTAACCTAATTATCAGTGCAAAGTAGAGAAATACTCCTACAGTTTTTTTTTAATACTTGTCATTGACTTTGTTGAAAGAGAAGTTGCATTAAAAACATTTCAAGGGAGAAGAGAGTTTCAGCAAAATTGAGTCTGTGTTTATTTAGTTATGTGGGATCTATATTATTCCATTATACAATCCACCCTTCAAAAATCTATGATCTCTCTAGTTTCTTTAGTTACACATAAGTTAACCAAGAAAATACATAATATATTCTTCCATGACTCATTTAAGTCAGAACTGGTCGTCTTGTCACTACAAAGAAGAATAGGCCTTTGAAAAATTGTTGAATTTGGAATAATTTAGAGAAATTAGTTAACTGAATCTCTGTCAATAGATTTGGTGGAGAATTAGTCATATATGTCTACCAGCAATGGCAAAGTGCTAAGAAATTCAGCTATTCCTTCAAAGAATCCAGAACCATGTAAAGCATATGGAAGAAATAACCAAGATAATTTATTCCAATTCAGTCATCAAATTAAAAATAATTTAACCTGAAGTTTGGAGCCATAATTCAAAAATTCAACTAGAGTTAGAGTGACAATAAATATTTCAAACATTAAAGAATGACTGAGAATACGACTCACAATGCTGCTATCAGTGACAGTTCCAACAAGAAGAAACTGAATTGGAACATCCTGTCATTTGATCATGAACACATCAGAGGTGGGTAGCTCCTGGTTCAGCCCGGATCAGGTGAACCATTAGTAGTGGTGGTGAGAGGCTCCGCCCACCCACCCACATGCTTCTGAGCAGGCACAGCTTCTGCACATGCACAGAAGCATCACACACACAAACTGGTAGTAAAAAATTTGGAAATCCACCACTGGAACACATAGTATCCCAATAGATTTTTTTTAACCTAAAATTGTTTTCAAAGCAAAATGGCACATCGGAGATGAAGTGCTGCTGATCACTACAAAAGGACCCGCTAGTAGTTATCAGAAAATGAATCTAGTAAGTTGATATATTACTAATGGAATGCAACACTTAAGAAAAACATCTTCAGAATTTGGAAAAGAAATTGGGGTATAAACCATAATCTTGTCCAGTTTAGCTTAGAAGTAAGTTTTTTTAAGCAATTACATCAATGTTCTGATTAGAGGAGGGTATGAAGTACTTTCATTTATTTTCCAATTCTTTACTCCTTTCCCTCGTGCTATTCAGCATCGTTACTGACTTTCTGATTGAATTTTAAGGCAGAGCTTTTAGTTTTATTCAAAGATGACATCTTTTATCTTTTCTATACTACAGTTGTTCATACTATAATGTTCTAGTTAAATCCAGCGTTGTTATTTTAAGAGATGAAATAATAGAAAGAACCTTAATCCTTTTATCTGAGACTTTGATCACTTTTCTTTGCTTAGCAAAAAAAAAAGCACCTACAATATTGAAGTTTAAAAATTTGGCCTATAATGATGCTAAATCATCTGGCTGTAACAATGTGGAGCTGCTGATGGCCTCGGATTGTGTGTGTGTGTGTGTAGGGTGTTTTTTGGGGGAAATATGAGTATGTGGATTCATCAACCTCTTCCTCCTTGGCAACTACATTGTGAGATGGATATTATTAAAAGATTGCTGGGGATACTTCAGTCAATGGAAATCCAGGGATCTAAATTCAGAAGATATCTGGCATTGTGATGGAGTTTTTTGACAGCTAATGGGATTTTTAGCTGATATGAATTGTTGTCGATTATTTTGATAAGGATATTGTTTGGAGAACAAAGGGAAGAACAAAGGAAGAACGGTTTTGCTGTGTCATATGGGTATGGAGTTTAATCACAGGCCTGTGGAACATGAATCCTTCATGGAGTGGGTCAATTCAAGAAGCAAGACAGAATGAATTAAGCACTAGCCACTGGCTATATATGTTGGCTAGCTAGGTTACAGTTGTGGTTCCTGTAGATTTTCAAAACTAGTCAGCAAAAGCAGTAGCACTTAGACTTATATACTGATTCACAGTGCTTTACAGCCCACTATTACAGAGTCAGCATATTACTCCCAATAATCTGGATCCTCATTTTACTGACCTCGGAAGGATGGAACGCTGAATCAACCTTGAGCTGGTGAGACTCAAACTGCCAAACAGTCAGCCAAAGCAGCCTGAAATATTTCAATCTAACCACTACATCACCACCTCAGTTTCTATTACCAGGAGACAAAGGGAGTAATAGGACTAGTTCATTGGGTATGACTTCCTGTATTCCTGGTTATCCTTGGGACTGAAGGAACATGGTTATGTGGAGCAATTTGGATTTGAGATTTTCTTGGATTGTTCCAGCAACACTAGAAGAAGAGATGTGAGGAAATAACAGGACTGTAAGTGAAAATGTATATTTCTTATAGGCAGATTAATGTTTTGCTTAGTTTAGTTTATTGTCATTGCACCTCAAACAATGAAATTAAATGCCATCTTCAGTGTACATCATACATAAGAAAACTATAAAAATAAAACAAAAGCATACATCCTTCACATTCTGTACAATTGAATTGAAACCCCTGATTGAAGTGGAAACCGAGGGTACATACTTGCCAATACCTACTTCTCTGGAGTGACTCTAGAACTATTGTGGATGCCAACATGAATTACTTTCCCTGTAATATCTAAGAAGAAAAACTACAGTGATAGACTGAGCACTCTTCATATTTTGGAGTTATTTTGGATACCAATATTTGAATTGTGAACCAATTTATTGCTGCCAGATGAGATTGAAATTCAAAAGGAAATCCATCTAAGGCCTGCTTCAAGGATGCTTCAAGGATGGGTTGATGTCTTTCTATTGTTGCTTGTTGCTGGCCTAGAGGCATGTGTTTTGGGTCATATGAACCAACTTGAGATAGAGTAAGACAATAAATAGGAAAGCCCTTATGACAGGATGAATTAGTGGGGACTTATACCCTGCTAAGTGGTGTCCTTGTTGAATCTGGGCATAGGTTAAGAAAGTAGTACATGAGTGAATGTGTATTCATTGATCACTGCATTCTTCTGATCTACTTGCAGAGTGTGAAGATGGATGATACTTTTTGCAGTGGTTCCCATAGAGAGGGGAGGAAGGAGAAATTAGCCAAGCGGCCATTCTCTTGCAGTGTGCTGCAGGTTTGTTTCTTTATCTAATGATAATTGCACATCACAACAATGAGACATGCAGGACAAACTTTCAAAATCTAGAGTCAATGTCTAGAAGTTGTAAACATAAGAATGAGAGAACAGCTGAAGTTAAACAAGTATGATGGGTTTGCTGTTTTCTGATATGTCAAACATTGTCTATTGATGTGGTGGCATTGAAGAAGTGCAAATATGACTTGAGGGAGTTTCTCCTAGACTTATTGTCCCCACCCGATAGGCACCCATGGAAAGCTTCACAGCTGGACAAGACCAGAAACTGCATGGATTTCAGTAAGATATCTTTAAAGTTAGTCAAGATTTGTAGGTTTCAATCCTGAAAACTTCCAGGAATTCCAAACCCTCATTTGTAATAAGTTCATTAAGGTAAAGTTTCTTTGAATAATTTGCAATGTTTCCTCCTCAGTTTCCTGTCATCTGAATTTATAAGATAAGTCTCTCTGATTGTTTATGAATACTTTCACTTCTGTTCTTTCCCTGCCTCCATAATTTATTATAGAACCCTTCTTGAACTTTGGCTAATGCACCAGCTGCAGTATTTCCTGGGCCACAAGAATCTTATGAACGTAATTCATGCCTTCATTATCTACTGGACTACTGCAAAGTGTTCTACCAGCAATTGCCTTTAACGACCTCCCAGAAACTGCAATTGATCCAGAATGTAGCTGCCTGTTACTGACTGGCACACATAACATGTGCACATAAGATCTCTACTTCAGATCCTGCAGAGGTTCCCCATTTGCTTCAAAGTGCAATTCGTAGTGCTGTTTTTATTCATTGAAGCCATATGCGATGTGGCACAAAGGTGTTTTCAAGATTGTGTTCTGTAGTAGGTCCTGACTATTTCACACATTTGTCCTGAGACAACCTGCTAGTAGTCCATCACCTCCACAAAGCATTGGACCTAGAGTTTTGCAGATAATATTTCAGAAGCAATATCTGTAGTTTGGAATAGTCTTCTTTTAATAATTAAATTTACCTGCATGCTTTTGGTTTTCTATAAATTGCCAAAAATAGAATGTCTTTAAAAACCTTTGATACTAGCTGACTTATCTTTAATCACCTTGTGCATGTTACATTTCTTTTCTTCTGTTGTTTTATTGTTAAATAGTAAACACTTTGTAATATGCATTGATGGATAATTGCAGTGGAGATAAATCCAATCCAATAATTACATAACTTCTTCCAAAAAGGTCCAAAATATTTATTTTCCTGGAGAATTAAGCAATATGTTTAGCAATTTTTTCCACAATATACTGCACTGTCTATTCATCTGTACTTTGGGACTTCATTAGAGCTTCTTCTGCCAGGGCTGCTTGTAGGTCAGTCAGCACTTCCATTATCAACTTTTTATTTGGAGTTTTATTATTTACCTCTTTAAATGTGCCTTGAGCTTAAACTTTATACAAGTTCTTGAAACAAGAAGTGCAGGTATATGTGTATTAAATACTTGCAGTGTTTGGTCCTTTTAACCTGGTTTGGTCCTGAAAGAGAACATTTTATTAATAATGAGTTGTTGCCACAATAGAATCAAAGAAACAGCTGAATTCTGAAAATTAAAAAAAAATCACTCCCAAAGGGACGTATTTAGTTTTAGGAATTGGGATGCTTCTAACCCCAGGTATGACATAAAGTAAATTTCTACTTAGGCACATAATGAAAGTATAAAATAAATGGCATGCAGACAGCTGTTGTAACATGCTTTCTTGCCATAGTTCAATAAGTAGGAACATATATTCACACAAGTGCACTGTCCTGGTGCCTGAGCTTTATGGCACTCAGCATCGAGGCTAGGTATGGTTGCTGTCCTTACTATTTTCATTGCTAGACAATTTCAAGAAAGTGATTGGTGGCTTCCTTCCTACCCAATTTCACCTATCAGCAGAAATACGTTTACGTTTATTAGGACTTGTATGCCGCCCACTCTCGAGAGACTCAGGGCGACTTACAAATAAAGTAGGGAGGGGGAACATATAAAAATTAAAAAGTACAGACATTAAAATCATACAACATTCATAACATAAAATGGGGCTAGATAAATCAACAGCCCCAGGCCTGCTGGAAGAGCCAGGTTTTAATCGCTTTGTGGAAGGCTGGGAGAGTGTAAGGGTCTGGATCTCCACGGGGAGATCGTTCCATAGGGCCGGAGCAGCTACAGAGAAGGCCCTCCTCTGGGAGTCGCCAGCCGACATTGACCGGCAGATGGAATAATAATTGTTTCTGGTAAAATGCAGCAGAACAGAAATGAGAGACTTGAGATGTTCCATCTTCTGCCTTTCTTAGGCTCCACCATTTTTATTTCCTCAGAAGTTTTTTCATCTCCTTAGAGAGTTTTGTCTTATACGCCAGCTGCCTCCAGGACTAAGAGGTTTGAACACCGGGAATATAAATCTCTTAATCTTCTGGCAAATACCAAAGATCATGAGAATGTTTTTTCTTGTGGCAAAATTAAACCATGCTTTTCAAAGCCACTTCACCATGTTTCCAGTACAAGGTGTAACTAATCAATTAAACACAATAGGGAAAAGATGGCTTATACATAAGACCTGCTGATAACCAGGAATAAACCAGTACGGCAAACCTTATTGGTCCCACACACCTGCCTGACTTATTAGTTGCTGATGCTAGCCATGTAATGATATATTCAGATTTTATCATTGTTCACTTTTAAAAATTTCAGTACCATAGCAACTTCCAATACTCATTTTCTAAATACTAGCTTGACCTAGAGATGTATAAAATGGTTCAAATGAATCATTTTGAACAGAAAACAGCTAGTTTCAGTGGTTTGTGTATGAAACATACTTTAAACATTTTGCTTAATGTATGAACCAAAAGAGGGCTGCTTGTTTTCCACCCAAAAAACAATCATTTGGGTGGAAAAAATTCTAAGGTCCCCTTCTCTTTTAGGTGATATGACCAAGCCCAAATCTGACTCTATCCTTTTTCCTTTTTCAGATCCAAATTTGTCTGATTGCTCTCTTCCAATTGTGTGGTCAAAAAAACCTGACATCTGAGATTGGCTGTATGATCAATAAATAACTAATGATTATTGAAAGTCTGAGATATTGGGTGAACAGGCTGTGGAACATAGAACTATGTCAAGTAAATCATGTGAACTCACAGCAGAAAAAAATTGGCTGTGCGAAAGCAGAATCCTTCCTGTCAGGTGTCAGCTTGAACAAAGAAAAGCTCAGAATAAAGTAATCTTTGCAGCTCCTGACCATTAAATTTCCTGAACTGAGATAGCCACTGGCTATAGTGTTTGGGTATGGGGCCTTACAGTTGGGTAGACTGTGGAAACAATTTTGGCAAAAACTGTTTTTCTTGGGCAGCAGGAACTATTATTACAAGCAAGAAGAGGACAGAGGAAAAAAGGAAAAAGAAAAGAGGGTTTTGAAGATGAAAATGATGAAAATGGAAGAATAGAAGACATGCAGTGGTGGGTTCCTACCAGTTTGGACTGGTTCGGCTGAACTGGTAATGGTTTGGCGGCCTGGGTCGGGTGGAATCGGGCGACGCCATCAGCATTGCCATCTTGTTTTTCAGCTCTGCACATGAGCAGAACAATTTTAATTGCACTGAGCATACATGTGAAGCGAACACATGAGCAAACCAGCAGGAGTGCCTGCTGGAACCCATCCCTGAAGAGGTAGTTTTCAGCTGGTTCTCTCCGGTTCATGCGAACTGGTAGCAGTGGCTGCAGGGGGGGGGGGCTCCGTCCATCTGCCTCGATGTAATGTACGGCCTTCTGCACATATGAATAAGGTGGTGCATGCGCTCACATTTGCGAAATGGTAGCAAAGGTAAGTGAATCCCAGCACTGAAGAATAGCAATAAATGCACTGAGGAAAATGAGATAACATGCTCCTTATTCAACTGCACTCCTGCTCAACCAGAACCTCCATTGCTGCGCATGTCCAAGGAGATGCTGATGCTATTTAATGTGGCTCACTTCTTCAAAGTGCTCTTAGGAAAAGATTTATTCCCTGTGAAATCACATTTAGATTATTTCATGGTTTGGTTCACTGATGCTAAAGGACCTTTGTTATTCATGTGAACAGTCACTGCCTTCTTGACGGGATACAATCTGGACAAACCAGGAATAACAGACTGTCCTTTGCTTGGATAACCTGGCACACTACATCCAAGTCTCTGTGCAAGTTGAATATCTCCAACACCTGATATATGTTTAATGCAAGAGACAGGATAGAGAGAAAAACCCATTAGGTGAACACAATGGATGGGACAAATGCCTGATGTACAAGTAAGGAAGGAGTTCAAGAAAGGCTAGTGCTATCCAATATTCAAATCCACATGCCAACAGAAAATTATCGTTCTTCATGGATTTTAGTAGTTTAAGAATCTTGTTTTAGGTGATCACTATTTCCCGTGCTCAAAATGTTCCAGTGTTGAACAATGTTGTTTTTAAGTTTTGTTTAGTTGAAATACAGACATGTAAAATGATTAAGCATGCTTTGAATAAAATCAAAGCCAATTTGAAGGTGTTTGTCAGAACCTTTGAGATAGAATGTTTTCTTTTGAGTTTGAAACATAGTGTATTTTCCATTTGGAGCAGACCCCCTAGTTTGGCCCATTAGTTTTATTAGTAGCAATGTATAAATTTAATGACATTGTAAGCGCATTTCATCCAACTCCAACATCTGTGTTGGTCTGATTGAAATCACATTTGTGTTTCTAAAGCCAAGCCTCTTGAGAACTAGTGTCACTTTATGAAAACTATGACATTTTAAATAGTTTGTGGGCAACTTTCTGAACACAGATTGAAACCATGCCAAATTATCTCCTGGTTGGCACCAAGGAGAATATGCCATTTTCTCTCACACATCTGTCACGCTAAAATAGAAATCTATAAATAAATGAGCACATGTTTAAAACTAAAGATGTAGACAATTTAAGTCATATCTTTACAGCAAGTAGTTCCATACATTAAAACAGATTTTCTATTGAGAAAGATGTTTAGGATCATATTGAAAACCATTTAGCCTCTTATTTAACGATACTGTTAAAAAGTGCAAGAAAGAACAAATGATCTTTATAGTTTGTTCAGACTATTAAGTATTAATAAAGTTGGTATATTTTAGAAGCAAGTAGATGTATGCATAAAAGATGTGACATTCAAAAGATAGTCTAAAAAGGTGTTTGTGAGATCTGTATGTGTAACTAGGAGCAGTCGTCTGATTTAAGGGTATATGTATGTTTTCTAGTAATATGTGTAAGTAGAGAAGACACATTCCTTGTACCTAATGTCTGAATTTGTGGATAGGCTTTAAATCATCTTCCCTTGTACACTAATTTCATTCATTCATTCATTCATTCATTCATTCATTCATTCATTTTTTTATCACCATCCATCACAGATTCACGACTCTGGGTGCCTAACAGTAATTTAAAATTATATAAACAGACACACATAGCACAAATACAAAAACAATCCACATTTTCTTAAGCACTGGTTGTGTAATTATTGGTTTGATATGACATTAATTATAATTGATCCCTTCTACCATTAGAAGCACAGATTTAAAACTTGCTTAGCTTATGTATATATAATATGTATATATTGCTGACCATCAGATTTACAGTGCTATGTTTTTTTTACATAACTTGGACAAACCTTTAAGGTTTTGGGGGGCATTTTATATCTTAAATGCACTTATGTGAATTAATTAATAGTAATTTGGACTTTAAATTTGGTTAAAAATCCATAATATAAAAAAATACCAAAAATTAAAACAAATGATAAATTTGAAGACAATTTTGCATGTTGTGGCAAATCATGACGTCTAGGGGTTTTTTCATTATTTTATTTGTTTTCAGCACAACAAAATACATGTAAATTAAATGAAAATAATCAAACAGCTTTTTAGTCGCAGACCTGTGTTATAGATTATGAGCTTATTCTAAACATATTGAACAAGGATTACAACACTATGTGATCTGTTCTGGAAAACTTTTCAAATAAAAGGTAAAGGAAGGATACAAATTTAATAAATGAGATTATGTCACACTAAAAATATAGTAGATGATGTATGATATTGTAATATAAGTTAATATTTACTGGTATTATTATAAATAAATGGTTCCTAGAATACCTAATAGCAATACAATGTAATAAGTCAGGGGAGTCAAACTCGCAATGACACATTGTTGTCATGTGACATATCACAGCTTTTCCCGCTTTGCTAAAATAGGGGTGGGAATGGCCAGTGCATGACGCATCTGCCCTGCGGGCTGTGAGTTTGGCAGCCCTGTAATACATATAATAAAATAGCTATGAAATATGTTTTTAATAGGACCAGAAATATAAACAGCTAAGAAAAAGTGTCAGCAGTTTCACAAATTAGTTAATGGGCTAAAGACATCTCTGAATAAACCTGGATTAACTTTGGTTGGTGAAATATCATTAGGAACTTAGTTAGTCAGATCCGTATTTTGGCCAGAATCTGATAATAATCACAATTAAGGCTCCTTAAAAAAACTTTCACTAAATGTGATTCAAGTATTCACAAGCATGTGAGTATACTATATGTCTCCTCAAGAATGGAGAATCCTGTCAGGCTTGAAAAGAAGACTTTTTCTTTTTTTTCCTATTCTCCTGGGCCAACAGCCAAGATACTGAACAATGTCAATATTCCCGTCATCAGCTCTTGAAGCTAGATGTGAATCATGTGTGTCTGCAGCAAATTGAGATTATGTCAAAATGATTTGCATGTGGTATATAATATGTTGTTACCACAGTAAATTTCCATATAGAGATCTATATGCCCTTATTGAGCCCCAATAAGTATATAAGTCATGCCTTATGCATTGTGGGGCATTTCATCCATTGTTTCCAATGAGCTTGGAACTCTAAGTAGCAATAACAATAGCAATATCACTAAGACTTATATACTGCTTCATAGTGTTTTACAGTTTTCTCTAAGCGGTTTACAGAGTCAGCATATTGCACCAACAATCTGAGTCTTAATTTTACTGACCTCAGAAGAAGGGAAGCTGAGTCAACCTTGAGCTGGTCAGGATCTAACTCCAGCTGAATTAGCCTGCAAGACTGCACTATAACCACTGCACCACCACAGTTCCTGTCCTAATATATCTGGAGGACTTCAGTTTGGCTTATTGAAAGAGCAGCATTCACTCCTATATTCTCCTGCATATACTTGCCTGAAATACGCACTCATCTGTTTCTAATGGCACCGTCTTAATTCAGTGAAATTTGCATAAGAGACATCCCTAGTGCTGTGCTATAATCTACCCACTATATTCATATCTTGACTGAAGCAAAAATACGAAAGATGGAGAAGTACAACAAGCCAAATCTCTGGAACATTTTGAATACAAACAAGGAAACAAATACATAAGACAGCGAACAATCCAATACATATGCTGTTTAACCACTTTGACCATTTATTATTCAGCTTAATGCATTTTGCACAATGCACATTTCTTTGTGCGCCAAAACACCAGCAGAAGCTTTGTATATGCACATCAGGCTACTAGTAAATTACACTCAGAGCAATCAGATAATGTTGTTAATATGACTCACATCAGTGCAATTTCTTTGCTCCTCCCAGTATGATTAATTACAACTAAATTGATGTTGCCAGGAATGATTAATTTTACAAGTTTAGAAGCAGACTAAATGAGCTAAGCAAAATGGAATTGGCACTGTCAGTATTTGAAAAGTCTACCACAAAAGATTCCACTCACAGCACAAATAACTAGCTTTGCTTCACTGATAATTAAAGCCTGGCATTTCCAGCACATACCTTATTTGTAGTGTGTGGTGCTGCTCTTCAGTCACATGGTTTTATTTAAATCATCCGTGTTATGCTAAGGATTTGTTTTGCTCCTTGACACCAACCTATTCCCAGAATAAGAAGGTAGGATTCAATTCAGATTTCTAAAATGATGATGTTTGTCCATCATATTTGAATAGGACGTTGACATCTAATTGTGGGGGATGTCAAGACTTGTGTGTGAATTGGATTAAAGTGAGAGAGGTGTGTGCAGCATCAGCCTCACTCACTCTTCTCAGATTCCATCTTGCTCCAATAGCAGGACAAGAGTCAAGACAGTTGGATATGGGCATGGTGCAGTGGTTGACCAGGGCATTTTTTGTGTCTTACCATGCTCTTAGCATACCATATCACTTGCATGACCCTTGTCCTATTCTAATAGGTTTCATCCGTTCAATGCACCAGAATCTGTATTCACATGCTTGAGATAGACATGTCTCTATCTCACTGAAGGTCAATGATCCAATGGCTACTCTCAACCTGGTTTGGACAGCCTGTCAAAGCTGTTGCCTGGGGTGTGGCCTCTGCACATGCTACAGCTACTAGGAGTCACAGGTGAGAGCTGAGTCACAGGTGGGGACCAAAGGTGGATTAGCTGCCCCAAAAGCTACCCTAAAATGAACTGCCCTAAAAGGACACAGCATGCCCCTCACCAGAGGTGCTACCCCTCCCTGAACACCCCATACACGTAATATGTATTAATTTCTGAAATACATATACTCTGGATTCACAAATTACTCAAATAAACCATGAATTTTGATTTCTAATTCTTAATGGCTGAATTCAAATAAGCCGCTAAGCCAAAACCATACAAAGTCCATGATAGCTTGACATAATGTAAGAATCTATCCAATATATTCACCACCAGAACTCGATTTATCTTCCTTAGCTAAAACTATGGGCAGCAAACAATGGGTGACTGTGGCATGCAATATTAGATCAGGTGTCTGGTGGTGGCTGTTTCATCAGCTCAGTCCTGTTGCCACAGCATGAAATTTGGTTTAAATTTGAAAAAGACAAATCTTATTTGTAGAGAAATCTGGAAATAGGCTCTAGTATTTAACCATTCATTTTTTATGAATACATTTTTTTACTGGTCTTACAAACACATAACAAGTATAACACATTAGTTATGGGGAAGAAAGAAAGACAACAGAAAAAATAGCAAGATTAAAAAAATAGGTAAGGAACTGAAGAGAAAAATATGCTAAAAAATTAGTTTGGAATGTTGATGACTGATCCACGTTAAATACCCCTCCTCCCAGTCATATGACCAGACTGGAATATAGGCAGAGCCCAGGATATTTTTCCCAGAAAATACATACAGATATAAGGCAGTGGTGAGATTCAAACATTTTTACTACCGGTTCTGTGGGTGTGGTTTGGTGCGCATAGCATGGCTTGATGGGCATGGCTTAATGGGTATGACAGGAGAAGGATCCTGTAAAATCCCCATTCTCTCCCCATTCCAAGGGAAGGTTACTGCAAAATCCCCATTTCCTCCAGATCAGCTAGGACTTGAGAAGCAGAGAATAGATGGGGCGGGACTAGTCAGGGGTGGTATTTACGAGTTCTTCAAACTACTCAAAATTTCCGCTACTGGTTCTCCAGAACTGCTCAGAACCTACTGAAGGAAATGTATATGTACTGTATTAGCATGTTTCTATGTGTTAGAGAAAAAATGATAGACACATTAGGATAGATACTAAATGTATCTATGAATAATTTTACAGAAATTTTAATTGTTATAATCCTTTTTTGTTTTCCAAGTATGGCTTCTACCATGGGTATTTATATATGTACATATATAGCAATAAGTTAAAATTTATCAGAGGAAAATGGGTTGGTTTTAGCTAGAAGCTGGGAACCCTGGTTAACAAGTTAGGGAAGATGGACATTGGAGAGGACTTATAGCATTGTATAGATATTTTATTTATTAGTCAGGAGCTCAAGTGTGCATACCCAGCACTCCCTCAAAATAAAAAGGATTTTGAAATACAAGGGTGGCTTAAGAGAGCTTCATGGCTGAGACTAGATTTAAGCCTATGTCTCCCCAGTTTCAACCAACCATCTTAATCACTCTCCCAAATCTCATGTAGAAGCTACAGCAGTCTTTATGAGCAAATCCTTAAAACCTAGTAATAAAAAGGAATACTTTGAAAAGGCCAAAGGAATGGGTTTTAATTATAACCCTTGAGAAGTCAGGAAGCATCTCAGGAAATGCGGATTAAGGCCACCGTATGCATAGGGTATTTGTTGTTATGGCTCCTCCTGATTAAAACACTGCTTGTTGTATTATACATAATGGTGTTGTAGCTGCAGCCAATGTTCCTTGTAATGCATTTTCAAGTACAAAAATTGCTTCAGAAAAAAAAGAAGAGCATTTGGGGAAGTAATTCTGTGGAAACCAATGAAGTGGCTCACATAGACAATATGTGATGCAAATTTGCTTAAAGGATCTTATTTTAGGCTATTACTCCGTGAGCCTTAAGGCACAAGGGGAAAAAAGAGAGAGGGAGGGAGGCGGAGGGAATCAGCTCCTACTTGGTATAGCGATTTAGAACATCACTGCAAGTATGTTCAGCAAGAAACCCTTCATTAATCCTTTCCTGTAATTCTACCCTATTCACCTTCTGTCTGCCTAACTCAATAGAATGTAAAACCTGTTGTCAGCACAGTAACTAACCCAGAACCCATCCATTACACAGTCAAGGCATTTGTAACGTTTGCTGATTTACCCATGAATAGAAACACAGAGTAGAACAGGACTGAGAAGAGAGACTGTCCTTTTCCCACTTCACCAGCACATCTGCCGCCTGTGTAATGTGCTGAATTGTTAGAAATGATCAAATGCTTTGATACATTCAGCATTTGACTTATTCTGGAATTTCTATTTGCCTAAGCCCCTGATAAAGAGGGAAGAAGAGAAATGTTTGTGGCTGAGGGGGAAAAAAAGGCAGATCTCTCATTTAAAAAGCCAATTTTTATTGCAAAGTAGGCCCCTGGTATCCATTGTATCTTCTAGAATGTAAACCTTCTATACTCATAAGGAAATTTCCGTTTGTAACATAATTTTAAGTTATAATGGTTATAAATGTTATAGCACACTAACCAATTTAAAATTTAAAATGATATATCACTATTGTTGTAGGTATACTGAGAGATTATGCACTGGAGACAAATTCCTTGTGTGTCTAATCACATTTGGACAATAAAGAATTATAATCTAATTTCTAATGTAATATATTCTGATATCAGATAAATATTGAAGAATTGAATCTGGGCTGCAAAAAGATGGAAAACCATTTGGGGAAGCAAAGGGTTACAGAAAACTGTCCCAGTAAGTAGCTATATTTTGTAGCCCAGATATGGACACCTTAATCTACATGAGATGACATTATATAGGTGAAATTTGAGAAAGTTTGGGAAATTTATTTTTCTTAGAAAGATGAAAGGAGACCATTGTATTGAAAAATATGCTGAACAAAAGAAGATATAAACAGTTAAATTTGGCAAGAGGTTCACCATTCCAGTTTAATTCACTCTACATTATGAACTCTCAGTGATCTCTGATCTAAAGATAGAATTTGGAGTTGCAACCTCTTATACACATTTATTTTGGAGTAAAGTCTGTTGATCATACTGGGTCTTGAATTGAGTAAGCATATGATGTCATGGGTTGTTAAACCCCATATATTAACTTTCATCCATTAAAATGAGGAAGACAATTTTCTAATTCAATGTTTGAAACTTAAATCCCTCACTCAAAATTCATTTTCATCTCTATTAAACCTTAGTAATCTTCTTTGTACAAGTACATATTTTGAAGCCGACGATGAAGGATTTGGAGAAAAAAACCAAGGTAGGGTCATTTCCCAATACCTAATACAGTGAGAAGACTATCTTGGATTATAATCTTTTTTAAAAGAGTTGGATGTTTTCTCTTATATCTTAACAGTGAAATATTAATCTTGTAATTATGCTAATATAGATCAGAACATCTGTTTCTGTGCAGTACGTGATTGATATTGGATTTCATGCTTCAAGCTTGAGAACACATGCTTCAATCACTCAATGAGATTGGAGCAGTCCAAGATAATGTATGGCCTGTGAAGAAAGTGCTGCTTCTTTCAAATTCTCTACATATTTCTTTCCCAACATTTGCTGGCTATCATAATTCTCTTATTTTGCCTAATGAAAATGTTTATAGAATCCTACCCATGACTATACTGAAAAGCTAAGCAATGCCATACCAGGTTAATAATTTGGATAAGAGAATATCAAGAGTTTCCAGGTTTGGAGGCTAAAAAGAGCCAATGGGAATTCACTTCTGTGAGTCAAGCTCAATTGATGATGTTACATTTATGACAAAAAAAGCCCTTAAAACAAAACTAAAAAAAATGTAAGAATTTATTACTCTGATTAAAATGACAGGATGAAAGACATCATTTATCCCTTTTCATCTCTCATGATCCATAATAGGCTGAGATTGCTAAGGCTTTAACCAGGAAACAGTAAAGTTGAGAATTGCAAGAAAACGAGAATGATAACATGGCCCCAGTGATCCCACAACCTTGTCCACACTTCATTTACACAGCTGTGGTTATATACCTGTATATGGATGGATGTTTGTGAACGCATTCTGTAGATCTGGGGTGCATGGTGAGACTTGGATACTAGACAAATTCAAATAACACACTGAGCTATGCTTTAATTGCAATCCAATGAATACACCACAATAGTCTGGGCTCCTACAAGATAAGACAACCAGCAGCTGTAGGCTAGGTTGCCACAATATGCCTATAAAAAAAAACCTACAACATGGCTTAGCATACTTTGTGAATTAAAATTAAGCATACCTCGTGTTGATTTTCTTCTGGAGCTGATTGTCATCCTGCCAATAAGAAACTGCATTATACACACCAATAAAAAGATAATCACCTTCCCCTGCATCTGATGAAATTATACTTGAGTTCAGTCTGCAAAGGTGCATAAATTTGGTTATGGATAATCGAGCCAAGGAAAATGATAGACTTGCTTTGGAGCACAAAACGTGTGTGCTGTGGTCTTTCCCTTCTCCCAAGGATCTTCCCCCTTCTTGTAAAATGCTGCATCTTCCCAACTGGTTTATAGAGCAGCAAATGAGTTCTGATAAACTAGGCAGTAAAATAATTGAATGCTGTTTTGTTTTAACCTGCAGGAGAAGAGAAGCTCCCTTCCTCTAATTAGCCAAATGTTAAACCCCTTCCTAAGAGCAGCTGCATTGTAGCTCAGGGTTTCCTGCTGATCCAGTTGACATAGCGTGAATCACTTTGACCTGCTACTGCTTTAGCCGTCTTTTGATCCAGGCTCTGTTTGCAATTTGACCCATTCAGATGACTTTCTTAGAATAGCCTAGCAAGACAACAGCCACATCAGCTCCATTTATCTAATGGAGTCTCCCTTCCCCCATCCCCATCCCAGATTTGAAGCTTTGCCAATCCTTTGTAGAGAAGAAAAGGGAATCTGTATCTGATGGACTTTGAACTACCATCTGGCAGTGTTTAATGTTTTGTGCTCTGTTCTGAGAGTGGTGTGCTGAATCATAACTTAAAGTTCAATAGCAATTCAGTCACAGGGCCCCAATTCAAAGTATTGTTTACAAAATGCTGCCTCCCAAACAAAGCAGATTTGAGAGATGGTTCTCCCGGAGGCTGAGTCTTGCTGGCCTAGAGAGGCATTGTTCAAGTACCAGTCTCTTTGTCTTACATCTTTTGACTGCATACTGTTTAATGCTAAAATTACTGTCCCTGACTAGAAATGGTTGGTATTAAGGCCAATGTAAAATTTTGATCTTTTTTCTTTTGAATTTGAAGCAGATGGTCCCCCTGAAATTCTGTGGTTATCAGAAGAAAGGCAGTAAATGGTTTACCATCACCGAGTTACATTTCCTCAATTGTACTTCCTGCCTAATATGTAAGATTGGAGTTCATGTCCCACTGGAGCAATATTAGCCCACATTTTAATTTAATGGCACAATAACTAAATCTACTAAATATGAGAAGAGTCTTCCTTTTAACAGAATAACAGAGTTGGAAGGGACCTTGGAGGTCATCTAGTCTAATCCCCTGCTTAGGCAGCAAACCCTATACCATTTTAGACAAATGGTTCTCTAAACTCTTCGTAAAACCCCAATGGTGAAGCATTCAGACTGGAGGCAAGTTGTTCCACTGTCAAATTGTTCTAACTGTCAAAAAAATTTCCTTAGTTCTAGGTTGTTTCTCTCCTTGATTAGTTTCCACCCATTGCTTCTTCTCCTGCCTTTAGGTGCTTTGGAGAATAGTTTGACCACCCTCTTCTTTGTGGGAACACCTGAGATATTGGAACTCTGCTATCATGTCACGCCTAGTTCTTCTTTTCATTAAAATAGACATACCCAATTCCAACAACCGTTCTAGCCTCCAGTACCCTAATTATCTTTGTTGCTGTTCTCTGCACTATTTCTGGAGCCTCAACATCATGTTTACATTGTGGTGACCAAAACTGGATGCAATATTCCAAGTGTGGCCTTTATCAAGGCATTATAAAGTGGTATTAACACTTCACATCATCTTGATTCTATCCTCTGTTAATGCAGCCTAGAACTGTGTTGGCTTTTTTGACAGCTGCAGCACACAGCTGGGACACATTTAAGTGATTGTCCACTAGGACTCCAAGATCTCTCTCACAGTTACTACTATTGAGACAGTACCATCTATACCAGGGGTGTCAAACGTCATCACGGTGGCATCACGTGACGTATCGGGACTTTCCCCCCCTTCACTAAATTGGCATGGGCATGGCCAGTGCATGACGTATCCAGTCTGTAAGTTTGAGAGACCTGATCTATACTATACCTCTACATTTGGTTTTTCTTACCTAAATGTAGAACCTTACTTTTTTCACCATTGGATTTCATTTTGTTTGATACTGTCCAATGTTCAAGTCTGTCAAGATCCTTCTGCATCTTAAGCCTATCTTCTGGAGTATGGGCTATTCATGCCAGCTTGGTGTCATGTGCAAATTTGATGAGTTCCCCATCTACTCCCTCATCTAAATCCTTGATGAAGATGTTGAAGAGTACTGAGCCTAAAAGAGGCCCTGTACCCTTTTATTTCCTAATGGTTTGCTTTTGTCAAATCTAATATTCATTTGGTTTTTCATGGGTTTCAGCTATTACACCTCCATGTATGTTCATGGAGTATCCCTCTTTGCATGGAACAACATGTAATAATTATTCCCTCCGCAAGGTAATGCTTGTCTTGTAGAAGGCTGGTCAGATTCAGCTGCTGATTCTAAGTTCGGCATTTCTCATTTTGCCAAATCTTTTTTCTTATATTAGGGTTATGACAATGGCATCTTCATTCATCCAGTTTGATTAATGATATTACAAAGGGAGGGTTTTTTATTTTTATTTTTTTAAAAAAATCATTTTATTAAGAAGCATATTAAGGAAAGAAGGATGAGCAGTTTCATTTTCTTACTCTCACTTAGCAGGCAACTAATTGCATCGTACTCCATTGTGAATTACTTCCTGAATTTCATGCTTCACTTGATAAATGGCTTAAACTGGAAGGTGAGAACTTTTTTCTGTATTCAGGGCAGCTTAAAAATGTTTTAAGCATGTATATTTCCTATTATGATGTGATCTTAACTTATGGATACAATGCACTATTTTTAAACTCAACTTCTTAATTATAAAGTTAAGACAGCGCTTACAGACATTTTTGGCAATTTTCTCTCTCTCAGGTGACAGGTGGGTTTTTTTCTGAGTGTTAAGATAAAAGTAGACTTCCACTCTCCTCAATGCTTAGGGCAGGGATGTCAAACTCACATTGTCATGGTGATGTCACATGATGTGTCACAACTTTTTCCCCTTTGCTGAACCGGGAGTGGGGGTGGCCAGAGTATGATGATCCGGCCCACAGGCCGCAAGTTTGACAGCCCTGGCTTAGGGGATCATCTGCATAAGGTAGACCACATCATGCAATGTATGTTTCTCTTTTACTCGTTTACTTGTTTCTTTAGCCCATGTCCAACAATTCTTTCATAGAACAGTTTTTTTCTGTTTAAACAAACAATAACCTTTGAGCAGTCTTAATATTTACCCAATCCAACTAGGTTTAGTAGCTTATAAATAAAATTATAAATTTTCAGCAGGCATTGAGTTGCCTCTTTTAGTTGTCAGCAATTCTCTTAATGCCACTTTTGCTTCCCATACTTCTCTCTAATTATTCTAAGACTATATCTTTTGGCAAATCTACATATGTCCAACCTTTTATCTCCTATAAGAAGTTTTCTATCAGAATTGCTATTTGTCTACTTTCTTTATCAGCAAATGAGAACTAACACAAATTAATTTGAGTTTCTGCAGGGAAGCCTGCACATATAACTAAGTTAGGAGAGAAATGTGGGGGAAAATGCATCTGAATGCAAGTGTATCAGTACTGTGACCAGATCTCAAGGTCAAAAAATAAACCAGACTTGCGTGTTAATTAGTCTAAGAGCTGTGGTAGTGCAGGGCTTAGAATGCAGTACTACAGGCCTAACTCACTGCTCACTGCTCACTGCAGGAGTTTCATTCTAAGCAGCTCAATGTTGACTAGGACTTCCATCCTTCTGAGGTCGGTAAAATGAGGACCCAGATTGTTAGAGGAAATATGTTAACGCTGTAAACCACTTAGGGAGGGCTGTAAAGCTCTGTGAGGTTGTATAAGTGCTATTGCTATTGCTAACAATTTTGTGACTTACATAAGTATTTGTATAACAGTTTTTCACATTTGGGATTCTCAGTTTCAAACTAGAGCTGGTAAAAATGCAATCCCTTTATTTGTACAGTTAATTCAGTACATATGCTAACTCAAATGATAGCCAAGCTTTAAAAAATGAACTAAGGATGAACGTGAAGAAGGCCAAATAAAAACCATCCAACTCAAATTCCACTAACCTAACCTCATCTCTATGTTAAAGGCCTGGAAGGAACTGGTTGCGAAGTCTTATATCAATAGGAAAGAAAAGTCATCATTGTAGTGCTTAAAATAAAAGTCCCTTTCCTGTAATGAAACCTTCATGAACTTGTACTCATGGGTACAATATAACTTTATTTAGTTGGCATCTGATTGAATGGCTGGGAAGGGCTAGTGGTTTGGGCAGGACCTGAACTGCTCACAGCTCAGAAAAAGGGAACGATTAACTTGATTTTTGAATGTTCTTCCTGGCTATCTTGGGGATTTCAAAATCTCAGGTGAATCTAGATTTTTCTGAGCACCTAATAGCTCTTACCTTATGTTCAGAGTCAAACAATAGACATCATCTTGCTAAAGGTAATTAAAATTCTCTGCAATCAGATTAGAAACTTACATTTTTAAAAATCTTTGATGAGACTCCATCTTTTGTCTCTAAATGAGGTCCACAAGTAAGCCTTCAGAGAAAACAGTTTTATTCATACTTTGTTTCTCACAAAGACAACTGATATTGGAGCATTTCTTGCTTCAGCAAGATGTCCATTTAATTAATTCTAATGACTCCATTAATCAGCAGGGTCTAACCTTGGATAGCTTAGAAACCCAAAGCAATAGTAATAGTCCCTCGAAAGAATTAGCCTGAGTGTAGCAATATTCATGAAATAACAATTTCTTCCCAAATGCATTTTTGGTCTTTATGGTTTTTATGCTTCAGTGAGCAAGGCTATTTGAGTAAACAATCCATCCTTGACTCATTCTGTGTACAGAAAGAAGATCTGCTTTGGACTAGTGTTTTTATAAACTGGAAAGCTGCCAGCTCTCTCTAGGAAGAGGAATAGCCCATTAATGATGACACTGTGAATATAGCTTTTGTTTGGTCTTTAACTAAATTTAACTTTCATGTGTCCTCCTCCAGATTTTGATAAAAGATATCTTTGCTAGTGTTTTCTTAAGTTTCTTGGAAAGCAGTTCTGACATTCAAACTGAATTGAGCTGTTTTAGCATTGTTTTTGCAGCATTACATATCAGAGGTTTTGTTTTTCTTTTATTGTTGTTCCTTGACCGACCAATTTATCTGTTGAAATGCTTCAGCATATCTATTATCTATCAAAAGGTCTCCATTATCCTCTTTGCACCATGAGTTATGGTGGGGGGGGGGGGGGGAAACCCAAGTAATCTTAACTGAATTCTATCCACTGGAGTCATTTATGCAAACAGAATCCAGCATTCTTTTTATATTCACTTGCTGGTAGTAACTGTCAGCTAAGACCTGGGAAAATTGTGTTTTATTCTCACTGTTCTGCATGGTGAATGCATGTTATTATTCCATCCTTACCACTTCAAAAAGAGCTTGCTGATATGATTTCATATATAAAGTTCCATGATATCCTAGCATTTTGTAAACCTTGCCTTAAATAGATTTTGTAACAATCAGATGGGGTTTTATACCTACAGCTTATAATTGCTAAATTTGTTGAGGAACACATTCATGTACTCTTTGCAAAATAATGTTTTTTTTCCTATCTGGCAAGGTAGAAAAAGAGCATATAGTCTTCCCATTCCTCCTCTATTTCAGCCTCTAACCCTCTCCCTTCCTAGCCCATCCCAATTTCACTGATTTGAAAATATACATAATGAAAATGCAAATTTAAAATGCTATCTTTCCCTAGTTTGTTATCATATGACCCCTTTCTCTGTAGATTCCTGAATAGAATTTTTTCAAATAACTGGGTCAAGAAACCAAGTGGCTACATTTGTTGGTAAAGTGAAAAATTAATATTCCTATGCCAAGCTTTTTGTCTTTCAAACATGACGAAATGACGAAAATGAACTAGTACATGTCTCATATAGGCAGTGGTGCTATTCAACTGGTTCTATCTGGTTTGGGTGAACTGGTAGTGGTGGCTATGAGAGGCTCCACCCACTCATCCGGACAGCATCATGTCCCATTTTTGATGCTCTGTGCACGCGCAGAAGATCCTGCACATGTGCAGAGGTGGTGCATGTGAGTGAAGTGAGCTCATATTGGCGAACTGGTAGCGGAGGTAAGTTGATTTCACGCCTGCATACAGGGTTCAAATGCCACAGGAGTAGTTTGATTTATTGTAGTAACCCTGGCTTCTCATGTAGCAAGAAACCCAGCAAAAATTGTTCTTTTATGCCATGTCATATTTTCAGAACAAAATAAATTCCATTTTGAATTGTTCTATGTTGACAGTGAAAGACCTTTGAATAATTTGATAATTTAGGAGACCTCTCTATAAAGACAAATGAAAAATAAGCTCTGAACAAAATTCCCCTTTCTTTCTCCAGTTTTAACTGCATATATCTTGTGGAGTACTGTGAATATCCAGAGGCTCATACCTAACATTTTCCCAAATGATCGCTTCTTTCTCTCTCTTTTTCTTCCCTGTGAACTAGAAGACTCCTGGCTATATTGAAGAGAGCTGGATGGATGACTTCTAGAAGTGCATTGGAGGTGGTAAAGCAACGATCTATGAAAAGAAAATGCTCCTTTGTAAAAAGCGATGGGTATCGATTTTATTTGACAGATGCTGAGGTCCTTTATAAAAAGACTATTGTGCAATAAAATATAGTTCAAAAGTGAAATCAATAGCATATCAGTAGTGAAACCAGCCTTGATAGTCTTTTCTAAAATATAAAACATACAGTGCAACCTTGAGACATTCAATCCATTAATCGGATTGGTTGCCCTTGAAATTCAGAGACACGGGAGTAAATGTGTCAATGAAAAGATGTGACATGGCTACATATGACATAAAAATATATGAAATGATTCACATTGAAACATTAAAAAATGTACAAAATATATGTCTATATCTATCTATCTATCTATCTATCTATCTATCTATAATCTATATATCTAATCTATATATCTATCATCATGTATCTATTCAAGAGCAAAGGGTATGTTGGCATCAGAGATACTTCATATCTCTGCTGAACAAATATTCTTTGTGCGTACAATACTGCAGATATAATAGTAATTTTCAAGTTCTTTGGAGAGGCTAATTTCACCAGAGATCTAAAAGTAGCTAAGATATACTTGAGTTCTGAGCAACATTTAAATAAAACTGAAGCACTGTTTCGAAACACAATATGGGAGAAAAGGGGGAAAGGAGGCATCACTTTATATATGGATAAGTTTTAACACTGGGTGCACACAAATGGAGAGGGGGGGGAAGAGAATGACCTTGTTAGTCATGCCCCCTTTTTGCTAGTCCCGAAGGGAAAAAAGACTTATTAATAAGCATCTGCATCATTGAATATACATGGCTCCTTCAGATACGTGTTTAAAACTCTGTATGTAACACATTTGGACCTACTGTATCATTATTGTGACTAACATTGTTATATAAGGATGAAAGACACTGAATTCAATAACCATCAGTTGCCATCTCAGTGTTTATATGGGTCAGTGACTATAACAGTCTGCAGTTCACAAGAGACAGAGTACAAAATATTTTTCACACATGAATATAGTTTTACATTTGCCCCTTAAAACTTAATAACAAGGGGAAAAAGGATGATAGCTGATGGGAATTCTATTCCAACACAGCTGGAAAACTTCAGGTTGGACCAAATTATTGTAATGTTCTTCAGAAATGTTAAGCTTTCTTAAAACTGAGTTGGAAGGAAAGAAACTGATTTTTGAATGACTGCCAAATCAATTTGAATGCCACTGTCTGGATTTTAGCATGACCTAAGGTATGACTAAGCCATCAAGATATAAACCAGCATAGATATACTGTCACAGACTAATCCTGAACCTTATTAAAAACAAAAACAAAAACCTTGGAATAGAATATTTTGTATGGTTGAAATGTGACTGCTAGGAAAAGCATAATCTTTTTTCCCCCCTGTATAATAATTGACTCTGAATAAAATGTGCCATGATGGCAGCATGCTACAGGTTTTCCCAGATCTGCTACAATTCATTTGCCAGACATTTAGAAGGACTGGGAAACTCATAATGTGACAGTGCCATTTTAGGCTGCACTCCATGCATTTTGTATTTCCTTTCATGGCTCTGCCATTGAACCAACAAAACACTTAGCACCCGTTGAAATGAAAACTGCTCTGGGCTTCTTGGAAATAGGATGTAGCCATTTATGCACAGCCAGAGAACAGGACAAAAGATGACACTCATTTGCATAAATTCTATCCATGGCACATTTAGAAAGAATGACTATATTTTAAATAGAAATGCAACACTCCACACCCTTTGTGTTAAGATAATTGTCTGGTAGTCTTGGTCTCCTAGAGGTTGGGGTATGGGACTAAGTCCTTCTTTTATTCTTAAGGCTCTTTGATTTTAAGATAAAACTTAGGCTAGGAAGTAATTTACATAGTTGTCCAATCTCTACCTTCCTATCCTTCCATAAAGCACCAAATAAATGCCCCTCCCCCCCCCAGTGCTGGGATAAGATATAAGGTGACTGCATGTCTTAAGTGCCAGTTGACTTGATGCCAATTTTTTTAATGGGGTTTTATAGTTTTAACATGGTCTTTATGTTGTTTTAATTTTTGATTGAGGGTTGCCCAAAGTTTGTTATAAGATGCGTGGCTTATTTAAAATGTTTTAAATAAGTAAATAAATAAATGACTTTAGGGAATTGTCTTGATGGCCTTTCAGAGTAGTACATAACATTACACACTTGGAGCATGGAGATTTAATCAATTATAAATATATTTAAAATTGTGAATTACAGCTTTACCATTTTTGACAGTTAGGGTGATGATGTAAAAAAAAGAATCAACTGTAAAAATTAAAAGGGGGTGTGGTATGCTGCCTTCAACAAGAGTCATGTGAAAGCAATTATATCTAATTTTGACCCAAAATTTAATGCATTCAATATAATCCATATCCATTTCAAGCTCCAAGTCCACTATAGTTTTTTTAAAAAAACATTCTTTTATTTTTCACCATTTGGTTATTGCACAGTTAATAATGTGAAGTGATTCCATTCAAAAGCATGTGTGTTTAATATGATATAAAACAACATGAATATGTCTTAGGAGCTTATTCATACATGCATGCCATTGTTACCTCATAAACAGCTGGGGGGAAATCAAGAAATGTGTACTGTATATATATTTCATAGGCATTTCTAAAAATAATGTAATTAAAATCAAGCAGGAGGGGGCAGAGAGTGTTCATGGATAATTGGGTAGGAGCCAAGAAATGTTGGAATCAGTTTTAATTTCTTTTTTCCATTGTCTGTGATAGTAAAAAATTAGCTGTTATTCATTTACTCATCTTATTTTCAATGATGGAATAAATTATTAACACCAGTTATTTTCAGGTGGAGGGAGTAGGTATTCTTAGTCAGGTATAAATGTTTATTTCCAAGTGGTTTTATTAATTTTGCATTGCATTAATAATTATCATCCGGGAAATGTGTGGCCTCTGAATATCTTTTTCTCAGTATACAATCAGATTTTGGAAAACTCACATTTTACTACCACTGATGAAAAATGAATCTTTCCACATCATCTGTTAATCTTTTTTTATGTACAAAATGTGAATACCATCAGCCATTGATGCATGCCTTTTATATCACATATGGTGAGCAACACACTTCATCATTCCTATTGTGAAATTATTTGAGAATCTAGTATTAGTAGAATAATATCCCAAAATTTGTCTGCTACTCCATTACGTTGGAATTGTATGGTTGTTGACTCATAGCAGGAACATAAATGGATTTTGTTCTCTATCAATATCACAGATCTTCGGGACTAGCTGAAGACCATTGACAACCCGCTCATATTTATGACAGTTGCAACAGTTGGGATTCACTTACCTTTACTACCAGTTCACAAATGTGTGCACGCTCACGCATTGTCATGCGCATGTGCAGAATGTCATGCATTATGTTGTGGCAGGTGGGTGGAGCCTCCAGCAGCAGCTGCTACTGGTTCACCCAAACCAGTAAGAACCAGCAGAATACCACCACTGGTTACAACGTCCTGGGTTCATGAGATCACCTTTTGCCACCTTCTGACAAACAAAGACAACGGGGAAGCCAGATTTACTTAACAACTGTGTTACTAATTTACCAACTGCAGTGATTCACTGAACAACGGTGGCAAGAAAGGTTGCAAAATGGGGCAAAACAAACATAACAAATGTCTCATTTAGCAACTAAAATTATGGGCTCGGTTGTGGCTGTAAGTTGAAGACTGTATACATATTGTAGACTAGAACATCTGAGGCATATACTTATATGGTAAAGATGAACCTTTCAGACAAGCTGTCCCAGTAGATAGAAAACTGTGCTGCTTATCACAATTTTGAAAATGCTTTCTGATCTTCCTCAAGATGGAAGTGTGGCAGGCAATTGGCAGGAAGCTATAACTCTTATAAGCAGAAAAGTGTTTGCAATAATATGCAAGCAGATATACTGCTTCCAGCTGGCAAGTGAATGCCTAGGACAAATTTAATCTCTGGGAGGTTGTTTGTGATCTTTCTAATGTGGTGGCATTTTACCAAAGCTCTTGTAGGAATGCTGAACGAGAAAACAAGGCCTTTTGATTGTCTGAAGAAACCCTCAGATTATAATCTTTTCCAGATCCAGTAAATATTTTCATACTATAAAAAAGAAAAAAGGTGAACCTTTTGAAGCATTTGTCCTCTCCTTAAGTAAGTCAATTGTTAAATACAAAATAGAAATAAACATCTCCTAGTAATAGAACAGGGACATGGTGGCTCAGTGGCTAAGACACTGAGCTTGTCGATCAGAAGGTCGGCAGTTCAGTGGTTTGGATCCCTAGCACTGTGTAATGGAGTGAGTCCCCGTTACTTGTCCCAGCTTTTGCCAACCTAGCAGTTCGAAAGCATGTAAAAATGCAAGCAGAAAAATAGGAACCACCTTTGGTGGGAAGGTAACCAAAGGAAGTGTTCCTTGTATCTTTGGCATTTAGTCATGCCAGCCACATGACCACAGAGACGTCTTTGGACAGCGCTGGCTCTTTGGCTTTGAAATGGAGATGAGCACCACCTTCTAGAGTCAGGAATGGCTAGCACATATGTGCGAGGGGACTCTTTACCTTTAGTAATAGAACAAAAAGAAAATATCAATAATTGATTTGATGACCAACTAGAAAAGCCGGTGTATCTTCATAATATCTCTTTCGCTTCAATATAATTGTGAGATGCTACCTGAGCCTGACATTCCTTAATGGAAATAATTAAATTTAACTAATCTTGGATAGTGTTTCAAACAGCAGAAAAAAGTGAAATAACATCTCCAGACATTGTTTTCTTCAAAAATGGGATACTAAAAACATGCAAGCAAATTACAACAATATTTTATTCAGGAAGATTTATGGACTGTTACGTTTCTCTCTCATACGCTGCTGAAAGGAGTTTTATTCCATTCCAGTTCCATTCCTTAACTTTTTTGTTTTGGTCATTATCAAATACCTCCATCTTGTTTAAATAACTTGGTACTTAACCTCTGTTTGATGTTGAAAATGTAAGACTGCTGAAATTGCAGCCAAGAGGATATGACTGTGCCTATGTGTGTCGAAGTAGCTTTCTTTTTTAAAATTTGCTCTATCTATTCCATTATTTGCAACAGTTGAAACTACATGGGCTGTATTTTTCTTTTTTTTTCTTTTTGAATGTTGCCATGGAATTTTGGTCCTATTTTTGTCAAAGCTTTGTATTGGCTACATAAAGGCTCTTATCTAGGGCATTTAAAACCATTGTAAGACTGTGATCCTGTACACATTTATGTGGGAGTACTGTTGGATTTTGAGAAGCTTCTTTCTGATATAGATAGGCTTCCCCAGGAATCCATTCAATCATATTGAATGCTGCAAGACAATATTATTTCAGTGACATTGGCTGGGGATAAAATTTGTCCATAGCATTGCCAATGATGAGAATTCTGGATTTAATAATACCTAAGCAGAACTAAATATTTAATTCGAATATTATGCCACTCCATTATTTGTCCTTCATTCATTCCTATATATCCGTAGTTAACATTCACAGATGTTAAGTCAGCCATAATTTATGGCAGGTTATAATTTAATATTCATGGCAACAATGCATAATACTGTTTAAGAATTCTACAACTACCATAAATACAAATTTCAGTGGAACCTGGCCAGATAAATGCTTGCTTAACTTTTTTTATTATTATTCAAACTCTTTGGTTTCCTGCTGATTCATGCAGGAATTGTATTTATTCTCATTTTAAAACTTCTCCATTCTTCTTCTTGCGCCAGTTCTAGCTGCTGTACTAATCATGCAGAGGATATGATTGTGTGAATTCCTTATGTTATAATCATAGTATCAATCTGTAGAATAAGTAGGATAAGTATGTTATTCTTGTGTGGCAATATAGCCAAGATTCTTACAGAATCTTAAAGATGAACACAGTTATTATAGCATAAGCATTTGTTGATGGAAGGTCATGTCATAATAAATTGGTCAGTCTTTAAATGCCTCCAATTATAGCATTTCAGTCCATATATAGAAAAGTTCAAAAATGAAAGCAGAAGGAATAGGGAGGAGGGATATAGAAAAAAGATACATAATTGTCTTGATCATTGGAACAGATCCATAGATTTGAGGTGAAAAATTTAAAAATGGGAAGCGTTTAAAAAAATCAAATCTAACACCATTCCTTTTCAGTTGATTTAAATAATATCAACAGTGATAGGTCTTTCTTGTTATCATTAAAGCTATGGATTCTTAGCTTCAAATATGCGAGCAATCAAAAAATGACAACAAAGAGACATAGAGAACTCTAACTCTACTTGCTGTCTAATGGCTATTCGCATTTCTGTGCAAAATAGTGCATGGACTTTTAATATACTGCATAGCCTCTTTTCAGTGGTCCCTGAAAGTGTTGTGTGGCTTTAGTGATTCATTGGCTCCAGGAAAGAGAAGAATATCATCTGCCATTTTGGATCGCATCATATTCTTGTTTTTCTCTGACAAACAAGTATGTGGCAAGACAAACATTTAATTAAATAACCTATTCTGATTTAAGTACAAATTTGACTTAAGGACAGATTTAGGGACAGAACTCGTTCTTAATCCGAGGACTTGCTATAATTCAAAATATTGTTTTTTGAATTATAATGGTTTATTTCTGGGTACATTCTCCAACTGATATTGACCTTTTTGATAATATGGGTCTCTGAAGCTGCTTGTGATCCCTCGCTTCTCTCATGTGAGGGTATCTGAGGGCTAGACATCCCTGTTTTCAGTGATGCCCCTATTCTGTGCAAATCTCCACCTGAAACCCTAGCATTTGGGAAATAATTGAAAAGATGGTATGTGGTTGTTGTGGTTGTTGATGTTTTGCATCAGTACTTTTATTATTATGCTAATGTCATGTTTTAACTATTACAAAACATACATTCTCTCTCTGTTTCTGTCTGTCTCACACATGAAGCATACATATATATAAAACAGGGCAGGGAATACAAAATAAAAATTTATCTACAGCCCCTTAAGTATACGTCTATGATTTATTATAATGTACAAGTTACTCACCTAGTTAGCAATGTGCAACTGAACTGAGTTCACACCACTTTATCAAATCTTATATGACTTGAAGAAGTTTTAAATCCCAATGATAGATTTCATGTGTATACTGTTTTAAAGAATTAATAAGATTCTTCCCTTGAATAATGAATCTTGGGGAAAAAACTGTTGCCTCAGAACAGCAGCTGCCAGAACTGACTTTCCTCCTGTGCTTGAGGACTCATTGCACTTTTCTTTGAACTTTCAGAGTAATTGGCTGTGGTTCCCTGTAGTAAAAAAAAAAGAGAGGAAAGAATGTGCTTCTCTTTCTTTTTAGGAAAAAAACATGATTTCAAGAAATGCTGTGTACTTTCTGTAGATGGAATACTTTCAGATGCGTATAAACCACAGACCAAATCCAATGGATGCAGATACAAGAATTATGTTCATTATTAAAGTACTTTATATTTCAGTGAACCTTAGAAGGGAGGTGGGACAAGTAAACTAGTTCCACTTTCCTATTTAATTGTGATTTTTATTGTTTTTCATAAAATTAAGAGATTCATGATTCCAAATCTATAGGAGCAGAGATGTCTGGAGAAGGCTGAATCAAAAATAGTCAAGAGGACAGCTACAACTACACAATCAAAGCCTTGTCTTTTGTGTGTGTGTCACATAAACAGGTCTTTGATCACTCAGTGACTGCCACATGGTCACACACCATTTTAACTTTTAACTCCCAGAGACCTCCACAGAAATCTCTATAAAGGACCTTTATTAGGCCTGACTTAAGTTTTGTTAAGAGTTGCGTTTCAAAGAAGTCTCACAGAACTGTTGACTAGCAGCCGTGGGTTGTTGTTTTTTTTTAAAAAAAAAATTCAGACAATACAATTGTTGTCATGTATTAAGATTGAACTTGTATAGTAGACAGAATTTCACCCACATGCATTAGAAACTCATAAAGGCAAATCTCCAGACATTCACTAGCCTAAACACATAACCTAAATGGCAATGTAAGAAAACAAACTAAGTATTCTTTCCCATTCATGCTCTGAGGTCAACATCAGAATTGAAAACTGCTCATTTAGCAACTGGGACCACTACAGCCTTTATAGGCATCACATGAGTCTATTCATGCACCCCAATCAGCAGCTGCCCAAGACATTTTGAAATTTACAGATAGGAATAGGTGCAACTTTCACAAAATATACCTAGCCTCAAAAATAGGATGTCATGGTCAAAGGTACTGAACACTGATAAGAGATCCAGGGGAACTAGCAAGGTCACATTCCCGCTAACATAGAATAATATTTTGTTTTGCAAAACTATTTTTAAAAATCCAAACATTGTTACTTTCTTTTCTTTCTTTTATTGCCTAAGCAATAATTCAGCTTAATGGTAGAATATCATAAAATTCTAATTCTAATTCATAAAATTGCATTCAGTTTTTTCATATTCTATAGTGGGTGGAACTTTTATAAAATCTGACAGACTTAAGGACAAAAATCAAAAGAGTTTAAATGAACTCATAATATTTCCTACAACCTTAAAATCAATCCAAAATTGCGACATTGCCCTTTACTTTCACTATTACTTGAAATAAATAAAACCTGATCCATGCCTTGAAATGCATACAACAGAAATGAACTGTTTGCCTGAATAATTCATCCCAATAACAAATTTCATGTGACTGCAAATTGTTTTGCTGTTCTCTAAATTGGCATTATGGGTATACAAAACTGTGATTTAGGTTTAACTTGTTAGGAAACATATTATGTATGGTTTTTGTCATGTTAATTTGTACAAAGCTTTGCTTGAACTGACTCTTGGACTGACAACAACAACAACGGCAATAATAATAGCACACTAAATATAACTAGAAAGATACATTTATCTTGAAATTTATCAATGACTGAATATATTCTAAATGTGCAAAGTGCAACTAAAGCAATTAGATAAATAAAGTACCTAAAAGAAGTATGAGGCTGTTAGTAGAATGGCAACCATACAAACAGAAAGAAAGAAATTCTCCACTCCTTGTTTTAATTTTTATCCTTCCTTCCCCATTCTGTTTAACGCTGTCCTGTTATTTGTTTGTTGCTGTTGTTTGTAAAATTGACTTCAGATGTTTAATTCCTTTTTAAATGGAGAGAAACAGATTAATCTACCCACTTACCAGCAGACATGTCTGCATTACAAACAAGCACTTATTTTGATTAATAATGTAAGTGACTTTTTTTAACCTTTTATGGTTTTTTGGGGGGAAAAAACAGACTTATTCAGCCCGTTATTGAACTATGGGATAGCAGATTAGCATAGCAGTTCTGAATAGGTTCAGTTTCTCTAAATTTTCTCCTTCAACATTTCCACAAAGAATACTATATATTTAAAAGTGTCCTTTCCCCCGCTTCTTAATAAATTGAATCTCAAAGAGATTCTACCCTTTAAGTAATAAAACTAAAAAGCTCATCTTTGCTGCAACTCACTAATGAAAGGCAGCTTCTGTGCCCTGTAATTTATTCATTTATGAAGGGGTCTTCTAAGACAATGAGAGTGTTGGAGAATGAAAGGAATAGTAAGTTTAAGTGTTCTTTTGATGTTGGGGGTGGGAGCCATGGATCATATAGCAGTGGTTAACTTGTGCCCTTGGTGAAAACAGCCTTATGATGCAGGATACAATTTCTGTGGAGGCACAAGGGATATACAATCCTCATTCACCTGGAAGCAGCCCATAAATCCTCCCATTAAAACCAGCTGGAATGTGTTAGAGAGCCATTTGGAAGACTTCCCCTTTGCTAAGGATGAAGGAAAATGGTTAAGATTGCCTATAGGGATGGTTAGGTTAAGACTCAGCCAGCCCATGACCTCCTGCTTTCCATGCCTTGCACCTCATGGGCCTCCCTACCCTCAGGTGGTTTAGAGCTGATCCTAACAGAAAGTTGACACAAAGCAGGAAGCTGGATTCTATCTGCCTAGATAGGATGGAAAGTTAGAAAGTGGGAGAGACAAGAAGGGTCACTCCAGTGAGTGATGCCAGATTCCTCTGAAGCTGTGTGAGTAGGGTTGTAGTTGGCATAACTTGAATTTGTTGAAAGCAGATAGTGGGTATAAGCCCCAAAAACCTACAAAATAGTGTTTATTAAAAGAAGAAGGAAAGCATAGATAGATAGATAGATAGATAGATAGATAGATAGATAGATAGATAGATAGATAGATAGATAGATAGATAGATAGATAGATAGACAGACAGACAGACAGACAGACAGACAGACAGACAGACAGACAGACAGACAGACAGACAGACAGACTGACTGACTGACTGACTGACTGACTGACTGACTGACTGACTGACTGACTGACTGACTGACTGACTTCAAGATTCTTTTAAGATGGGGACAATATTCATCAGAATCTATTCATCAGAGTCTGTTCCTTGTTTTCTTCTCTCTACGTTCAGATGCTACTGAATTTCAGCTCCATTCCTTCAAGCCACCATGACTAATTAAGATAGGTGCTGGAAATTACAATTCATCCACAAAACTATAGACCAGGTACCTCTCCTGCAAGGCTTAAAAGTTAAAACCCAGTATGCCACTTGTTCTAGTTTCATTCCAGTTATCAATGAAGTTACCAGTTACCTTGCTTTGTAAGGTACAGGTAAAACTTCCCCTTTACATATGTGCTAGTAGTTTCTGACTCTAGCTCATCTCTGTTTCAAAGCTGAAGAGGCAGCACTGTCTGAAGACGTCTCTGTGGTCATGTGGCCAGCATGACTAAAAGTCAAAGGCACATGGATTGCTGTTACCTTCCCACCAAAGGTGGTTCCTATTTTTCTACTTGCATTTTTACATGCTTTTGAACTGCTAGATTGGCAGAAGCTGGGACAAGTAATGGGCACTCACTCTGTTATACAGCACTAGGGATTTGAACCACTGAACTACCAACCTTTCTGATCGACAAGCTCAGTGTCTTAGCCACTGAGCCACCGCATCCCCATTGCTCTGTACTTTCATGTAAAAAGCAGCAAATGGAGGCCACCCCACTAATGCTTCATCAGATTTGAACCTTTGTGTAGAATTTCTTATTTTTCAGAAAGGGATCTACTTATAATGAACTCTGAAATTTTGTAAAAGTCATTTCTGTGACTCTTCAATCCATCCTATAATAGATCTTGCTTAGCCCCTGGAACCTGTTATTTTATCACAATTGTTAAACTACTTCAGAAATTTAAAATGCATAATTTTATATTTTTCTTTTGGATTGATATAGTTGTCTTATCCACTATTAAGACAAATTGCAATTAAGTACATTTTCTTTTCTCTCTCTTTTCTAATGTTCTGTACCTAAATACATGGTGTATCGGTTAAGGAGTGGTGACTTCTCAATTGTCCTATAAATTAGAGTTATAAGATGAAAGCCTAATCTATTCAAAGGGTGGGGGGGAAGAGTGATTGCTCTTCCTTCTCATTGGTATTATGTTTGTCAGTATTATGTTTGTCAATCATTATGACAAACTGCATTAATTATGTTTCTAATGAGACTTTGATTTCATGCCTCCTTAAATCCATTTTGGAATAACCCATGTCAGCTTGTTGAAAACTTCTGTGTTTTATCGTTTTCTGCATTCAATATTTGCTAACTTTTTCTTGAACTGGATTGAGTGCAGGATGTTATTTGCACTAGGGTTGAAAAAAAAAAGGATGGCCATGCTGTAAGTAGTCAAAGCTATATCTTCAATTGGATTACAATGAACCCCTGCTCGGTGATTTACATGGTTTTGATTTAGACCTCCCAGCAGAGTCACAGTAAGGGGGCTAAACCCTGAACAGATTGATAATTTTAACAGTGTCAGACAGTGAAAATTAAATCACTCGGGGATACCGATTGACACTTCAATATTTTTGCTACCAAATAAAAAGAGGGCTTTGGTGAAGTTTTAAATAAAAGAAGGGAGAAAATCCCTAAATTTTATGAAAATGTCATTAAATGTTCCTGGAAGCGGTCTTGTTTTCTAAAAAGTAAATATATTGGAGCTGTGGGGTCCTTGTTTAGTTCATATTTCTAAGCAGAAATCAGGGTAGCCTTCAGAGTCCTATAGAAAAGGTCCATTTTTAATTACATAGTGAGGTACTATTTTGGATATGGCCCTAAGGTTTTGTGGGATAATCCTGTACATTATCCTGATGGGTACAATCTGACTCTGACAATTATATTGGCATGGCAGTGCTCTTAGGCTGTAGGACTTGGATGAATGTGTAGATCAATGCACACAAACCAGAGATGTGGCTAAAAAGCATCAGGGTAGCTGGAGTAGTATTAATCAGATTACAGTAGACACTTTGTCGTTTTCTCCTTTATTATAATGTAGCCTAATTATTATTCCGTACAATCCACAAGGTAGAAGTTAGGCAGTTTTATATAAACACTTAATGTTGTTTTGCGATTATCTAGAGTCTGACTATGTCCTATAGATTTATTTATTGTCTCATTTGTGCTAATATTGTTAATTGCCTTCAGAGACAACATAAATGTTGGGCTCCTTTTCTCTCCATCATTACTTTTACTGGAAAAAAGCACAATTAAACTCAGTACTTCTATGAAGGCATATCTAGAATTATGCTTGTTTGCTTTGAAACCAGTACAATTGCATCAAAATCACACATTGATAGACCTTTGCCAAACAGCAGGGAAAACTGGTCATCACAGAATCAACAATGAAGGTGTAATTTTTTTTGAGTCTGAACTTTTATTATCTGCTGACACAAATTGAAAAGCCAAATAGAAATGTGACAGTGATGCTTCCCTCGCCTTCATTCTTTTTAGCAGAATTTTGTTACTCTAAAGCTCAGCTACAGCTAATATTTGTAGCTTGAGCTATAGGAATGAGGTCAGCAGATGGCATATTTATCTTGTAGCTGCAGCTGCAACAAAATGTTACAGTGTGAATGGGTCTGTTTGGGATTACAAACCAACACATTGTTTTTAAGATGCTCATTCCACTCCCATTCACACTGGGTTTATATTCTCCATAAAGACACACATAGTATTTGGCAGATTGTTTCACAATTTTCTGAGTAGTTTTCACATATGTGCCACACACACACACGCGCGCGTACACACACACACACACACACACACACACACACACAATCCTGGGTTGATGATGATTCATTTAGTAGCTATTTGAAATTAGCACAGTGCTGAATGAATAGTGTGTATTATCTGTCCTCAAAGTTCCAATCAACCCAGCAAACCCCACCGAACCCTTCAGTCATGGGCCTGCAATCTAAGCAATTGACAATTGGCATGAATTTGGGATGTTTCCAGTGTCCTGCAGTCACAGTGAAACAATGTGTCACCCTCCCTGTCTGCTTCCCATAAGTCCAACCCCCTCTCAAGCAGAAAATCCTATATCATTTCAGACAAATGGTTGTCCAGTCTCTTCTTAAAAGTCTCCAGGGTTGGATTAAAATCTCCAGTCTTAAGTCTCCCCATCTGCTCATGCTGCACCTCACTGGTCACCTTCTCTGAGCCTCCTTGCACTCATGCTGTGCCTTGGCCACTCACCCATCCTCGCCAGACATTTGCACACCCTCTCTTATTTGCTGTGCTTATGCTATACCTGCCCAGCCATTTGTCTACCCTCTCCAAGCCTCCCCCACTTGACAACAGCCACCATGCTTGCACTATCCCTCTCCCTCCACCTGGGCACCCTTGAACACCCTTCTTGAACCTTGCTGCAATCATGTCATGCCTCCCTGTCTGCTTGCATTCTCTCCCCACAACATATACACCCTCACACACCCTTCCCCAGTCAGCAATAGCTATCCCAATCTCCTTTGTGCTTGTGCTGTGCCTCCCATGCTACAAACACCTCCCCACAACCAGCCCTTTCTCATCTGGTAGCAGCCTACCAGCCTGATTGCACTGCCTGGGACACTCAACTTCTTCCCAGCTTCTCCATTGATTTGGTTGTCGGAAGCCAGCAGATATTGCAAGGAAGTGCTTGCTTAATGACCCAGGGTCATCACTTAATGATGATTGCAGGGATTGCCATTGTAAGTGATGTAGTCATGTGATATTACACTTTGCAACTGCATTGGTTATTGGTGGAAATTTTAGTCCTAATTGCTGTTATAATGAGAGAACTACACAACACAGACAATACACACATTCTGGGGTATCCAAACCATTGATATATCCCTTTCTTTAGGAAATATGAGGATAAATAAAAACATAATTATTTCACTATTGGTATATAAGATACATAGAGATGTGTAACCAATGCAATTGGTGGCTCCTTGAATAAAAGACATTTATTAAATTTTGAGCATGTGTTGGTCTTTCTTATTTATATGGCTTTCTTAAGAAAAATGTTTTTCTGTGCTGATTGGCTGGCTCTTGTACCAGACAGAATGGTGTCTTTCCACCTTAAAATGTAAGAGCAACATATGTATTCTTTAAAAAATTAAAGCATCCAAACTTGAGCAAATACCAAATGTGCTCGAAAGGCATCTCTAAAGATGGAGTTCAAAATTAAAATCAATAAGGCCTTAGGTCTATTTTCTGCAGCCAGAATAATAACTGTTGCGAATGATTCTTCATTTTTCCCTCTGACTTTTACTGGATTTATCCTAAAGGACATAATCTACTTCAGTAAAGAAAAAAAATCATTTTAATTATTCTGAGTGAATTATTTTGCTTTTGGTTTTAAACTGTGTTTGATCATTGAGATGTTGAATTGAGACTGGGGAAACTCAGTTTGAAAACTATTGGTAGCCTTGAAAAGTGACAGGCTAGCTTTAAGGCTTCACACCACTCAAACCAGCCTACCTCTCTGGTACAGGAAATAAACTGAAGGGAAAACTCTATGTAAGTTGCCTTGATGTTCTTGCAGAAAAGGCAGTATGTAATTTTTAACAAATAAATAAATAAAATCAAAACAGAATTTTAGCCTTTATTCTGCAATAAAATAAACTTATGGAAGGAACTAAAAGATACATCCAAGTTATAGATTTATTTTTCCCTACACACTTCTTTCCATTTTCCCTTTCTCATTCTTTACTTTTTAGTGATAATTCCTGTTATGAGAACTCAGAAAGAAGAGCTGCTCTTGTCAGCTTTGTTTAGTCCAATCAATATTCTGGACCTTCCTTTGCTATGGCTCAGATCTCTGTCACTCCTGGCTCTTTGATCCAAAGCTCATACTATATAAAGGACTTGACAATGGATCCCTAACCAACTATCTGGAATGGATACCTTCACTATTTCACAACCCACTGTGGCATATTCTTCTCATTTTATTCTGGAGAGAGTGTCTGCCTCATTCATGAGCTTTGATTTACAAAAATATTAATAATGTCCCATTCTCTTCAGAGATGGGGAATTTTTTCAACTGAGCTTCAGCGACATTTACAAAATTCAAAATTGAGATGCTTTTTTCTCTCTCTTTCACCTTGGTATCTTGATTTCAAATTCTCTCAAGATGTTCTATCAGAGGGTATTTTTAATCTTTTTCCCAGAAATGTTACAATACCAGCGCTAAATGAAATGGAACAGTTAAAATTGTCTTTGTTCCTGTATTTCTTTGCCTTTTCTTTTCTTTTTCATTTAACAGCCTCATAAAGCAAACTTTTTAATGAAGTTCCCTCCAGTTTGGTTTGGTTAGGAATGGATGATGGAAGTTATAATCTGATGCATCTAAGTATCCAATCAGGGAGCACATTGTTCAATGCATTTAGCTTCAGCTTAATTAATTAAATTGATCTAGAACTACAATCCTGGCATTATTGAAAATTAAGAAAGATAAAAATGAAAGATAAAAAAGTGATAGGAGAGAGCTACACGTGGAAAACAGAGAATGAAAAATACAAATGGTTAAAGCCAAAAAAAAAAAAAGACTGCATCCCTGGTACAAAGATCTTGTCAAAGACAAGGCATACCAGAGAAGAATTTAAAAACTAATGAAATAAAAAGGACTCAATTGCATCTTAGGGCTTTTAAAAGTACTTTTTTTTTTGAAAAACCACGCCATATTCAGTATCTCCCACTGCTTGAAAACTAGCAAACAGCTGCCTTTTGCATGTTGACTTAACAATTGTACCCCTGAACAAACATGCAGAGAACTGAGTTGTGCATATTAGGTGTTTTGGTAGAGTTTAAAGAGACTCAATAAATCTATTAGCTGTTGATTTACTAAAATTAATTTGTGTTAATTTGCTATTCAAATATTTCCTTTTTGTCCCCTTTTTCTAGAAGTGATGACAGTTGCCTACTTAGAAAAGTAGGAGGAAAGGCTTACTATATAATTCTTGATAGCACAGCAGGCTTACTAAAATGCCTATGAGCTCAAATTTGCTTATATCTAATACTATTCCCTAAAGTCCCATCTCAAATCCCTTAAACAGATTAGACATAATATTACATTCTTGTCTGGCACTTGATACCAAAAGACCTTTACAGCAGAGACACATTAATAGTGCCAGAACCATATCCAGGTCAAGATATCGTCAGTATGTATTACATGAATCATGACTGTACAACTGATAGTTAATGATAATAGAAGCCAAAGTTTGATGAAAGGAGAAAAGACTTAGCATCAGAAGACAAGCTTTCTAAATAAATAAAATGACCGGTTCATATCTCTGTGAATATCAGTCTGTGATGTTACGCTATCCTGTAAAGTGAAGTGTGGGTGAATCCGTTTCATGACTGTATTGCTTGGGGATGACTGTTATCAAGCTATCAAGACCCTTATAACAGGCAAACAGTAATTCAGAAAAAATGCAGAAATATAAACTATGCAGGAAACAGGTAGGAAAGCAACTAAGAGTGATGAGTAACCTGATAGTGCTTGACATTCTAAGCATACGAAAAGCTTAACTCAAAGAAATTCTACATCTAATGTAAAGGTCATATTACAGTGCCTTAAATACTTGGATATCCATATCCTAGACTTAACAATTTCTGAGATCAGAACATGGAAAGCTCAAGAGGGCCTGTATTTAGATAGAGAAAAAAAACCTACATGGTTTAACTTAGCTACTATCTAGATCATTTCAGAGTACAGTTAGAAGTGAAAAAACTCCTTGAATGAGATGTGAAATGTTTTCAAAAGAAAAAAAAACCAAGAATCCAGTTGCCTTTTGGAAAAAGTACTTTTTGGAACAACCATGACCCTAGATAATTGAGAATCTCCATAGACATTTAAACTCAGAATACAATTTAATCAGTCACATTTCTTTTCACTCTTGTTTTCAATATTTCTATATTGATTTGCATCACTTCAACAATATACTTTTAAGAAAAACCCCTAGGGCATTGGAGATTAAAGATAGATGATTAGATAGATAGATAGATAGATAGATAGATAGATAGATAGATAGATAGATAGGTGGGTGGGTGGGTGGGTGGGTGGGTGGGTGTATATATATATAGAGAGAGAGACAGACAGACAAACAGACAGACAGACAAATGAGAGACAGAGACAGAGGGACAGATGATGATATAGATGTAGATATAGATATGGATGGATGATGATTGTTTTTAGAGAGGAAAGAGCATTAGAAATGATGTTGGGTTATTTTGTCCAGTCTGTCAAATAAGTAACACTTTCACTTTCTCAGTTCTGTCTCATTAAAGTTGTATTCTAATTCTGTCTCAGCTTGGTGTCTTTGCTTCATAAGTTATTGCCTGCTCATTACTTCTACTCTGAGAAATGAAATTTATTCTACCTGATAGCAAGGAAAAGGAACTAAAAGACAAGCAGCTGGGATATGGGAAATTAGCTTATTCTAAAAAGCCTGAAAAGGCTTTCTTCACAGCCATGGGTTACCATAAGTGTCAGTTTGGATATGTGTTTCTGTTTAATTGTCTTTTCTAAAAATAATAAAATACCTAGTATTATAAACAATAAAATATGCTTTGCTTCTTATGTTGTCATCAAGATCAATGTTGCTAATAAGGTCACTGATTGTTTCCTCTGATATTCTGTAATTATACAGTTACTATAATTACCCAATTACAATTCATAGTCTGAAAGCTTCACAGACTGCTATTTTATCTTTGTGTGTATGTACCTTAGTATACATTTTTTTGCAATATAGTGACAAGGATTTGAAAATTATCAACCATGTCTAATCATTATCATGTAGTGCATGGTTATATACACAAGAATAACTCTCACATAAGTTTATTTATTTATTTAATGGAGGATGGAATGTCTTTCCCAAGGATATAGATTGACATGTGTGTGTGCGTGGATGGGTGTATATGTGTATCTATGTACACACATACACTGTCATAAAATAAATCTCTTAAATGAAACAATAGCAATATTGTATTATGTAATAAAATTATAATGAACATCTGAAGATGACAATTAATGGTTTCATTAAGCTTTTCACAAATTCAGATGAGCATAATGCAAACTAATAGGTAATAATAACATCAACAATATACCTGCATTAAGGAAGCCATTTATTTTTTTAAGACTAAGTCTTACTTAGGGTTTAGTTGGGAGATAAAATGGTCAAGAGTATATAGCAAGCTTTGTTTAAAAAAATCAAGAAAAATGTGCTATGGACAAGAACCATGTGAATAAATGGATAGGGGATCTTGCATAGAGTAATTTTTAATACAATTCCTTATATATTTACATATAACCTAATAAGTATCTTGAGATCCTCATGTCCTTAATGACTTGTTATCTAAAATGATTTTGCTGTTTGCATGTATTGTCTATCAGGAAGTTTATCTACACACATGGAATCAGTTCATTAGATTTTTCTCCTTTGAATTAGAAGGAAATATTTGGCTCATTTTTTTAGATCAGATTTTTCCCATCTTAACACCATCCAGATGTTATGCATCACAACTACTATTACTCAAACTCTCCAATGGTCAGGCTTGATGGGAAATTTATTCAAAATATTTGGAAAATACCAATTTAAGGAAGGTTCTGTTGTGTCCTTTCTATGATAAAATAATAAAGCAAAGAGGCACACAACTTTGAGTATTCTATGAATTTAAGCATATTTAAAATTAAAAACAGTTGGAGTGGTATTTGATCTTTAAAGGGAACTCACATATGTCCATGTCCAAAGCAAAGTGTGTTTTTCCTTTGTTTTATTTGTATGTACCTGTTTAAGGGATTTCATCTTATTCTAATTTTATATAGGCTGAAATAAAGACTTCTAAGATAGAACAAATCTAGGTGACAATATAAACATATATAGGATATATCACTGAATGGCCTTTTTTCAAAACACACTTAATTGGATCAATTGTGGGAAGGCAAATGCATTGTTCAGATTCCAGAAAGGACTGTTGTTTCAGATGTTACACAGATTTGTATCTTACACAATTCTACATTTACTCCACTGTCAACTATGTCAGGGAATTCCAAAATTCAGTCAATTTCTTCATTTGGCCTGGCTAGTTCTGAAAAATGAGTTGGGGAGGACATATGGCTGAAAATAGCAATAGCACTTAGATTTATATACCGCTTTACAGTGTTTTACAGCCCTCTCTAAGCAATTTACAGAGTCAGCATATTGCCCCCAACAATTTGGGTCCTCATTTTACCCATCTCAGAAGTATGGAAAATTGAGTCAACCCTGAGCCTGGTGAGATTTGAACTGCCAAATTGCAGTCAGTCAGCAGAAGTAGCCTCCATACTCTAACTACTGTGCCACCGCAGCTCATGCAAGTCTCTACATTATAGAAATTATTGCTAAGAACTAGCAGCACAAAAGGCATCTCCAAAACATTATCGTTAACAGTCAAACCACAGGAGATATATAACTAACTTCAATTATAATTCTGACCTGTTCTTGTCTATACAGAAGCAGGATTGTATAAGACACCATGAGATATATTGTCAAAAAAAACAGATCAGAGTGTAAACTAAACATGGTGATTCTTCCATTCCTGACAATAGAAAATACCTGGTTAATGTCCCCCACTGAATATCATGCCACCTAGATTTCCTTTCTTTTTATCTTCTGCAGTGCTGATCTCTCTCCCATAATTGTACATTTCTTGGATTTCTTCCCTGCTCAATAAATTTGATGGAAACCAGAACCAAAATACATCTGATCCAAGGAAGTATAGAAAGAGGAGATGGCAGGAAAGGAACACAGCAATGTCTTTAAAAGGTGTTGTGCTTGATTGGGGATTAGAAGCAATGTTTTCTGTTCTTGCAAGCGGTTCCCTAGGCCCTAATTTTTCTCAACTCCTTCCTCCTGCCTGTTAATTTTTTTAAATAAAACTAACTTCTTTTTAAGATAAACTGGACCATATATGCTAAATAGTATCCATTATCTTAGCCATGCCTACTTGTGCTTCAGTTCTCGGGGCGTGGCTTGGTGGGCATGGCTTGGTGGGTGTGGCAGGAGAAGGATACTGTAAAATCCCCATTTGCTCCAGATCATCTGGTACCTGGGAGGCAGAGAATAGATGGGGCAGGGCCAGTCAGAGGTGGTATTTACTGGTTCTCTGAACTACTCAAAATTTCTGTTACCGGTTCTCCAGAATTGGTCAGAAGCTGGTGAATACACCTCGGTTGTACTTGCAGACCAATGAAGAGTCACAAGACTTAATAGCAATGTCACAAAGCTTTTATAAGTGCTTTCCCAGTTTACAGAACACTAAGCAGATATTGTATAGGGATGTGGTGGCTCAGTGGCTAAGACACTGAGCTTCTCGATCAGAAAGGTCAGCAGTTTGGTGGTACGAATCCCTAGAACTGCATAATGGAGTGAGCTCTCATTACTTGTCCCAGCTTCTGTCAACCTAGCAGTTCAAAAGCATGTAAAAATGCAAGTAGAAAAATAGAAACCATCTTTGGTTGGAAGGTAACAGCGTTCTGTGCACCTTCAGTGTTTAGTCATGCCGGCAGTGGTGGGATTCACCCAGTTCGCACCTATTCGGCAGAACTGGTTGTTAACTTTCTAAGCAGTTTGGGAACCGGTTGTTAGAAGAAATCTCATTTTGTTTTTTCCACTTTACAGAGATATTCCTGTAAGGAAGGCAGGAAGGAAACATTCTGGTGTTGTTTCTAGCCTAATCTTTATTGCCCTGCTTACAGAAACTGCCTCTCCGGTTAACCCTTATTACACTGTAACAGCTAAGGTGAAGCGCCCATCGATGTGAGTGATGTTGAGTTCACTACACCCACCCAGTCACATGACCACCGAGTCACGCCTACCAGATGGTCATTAGGGCTGAGAACCGGTTGTTAAATTATTTGAATCCCACCCCTGCATGTCGGCCACATGACCACGGAGATGTCTTCGGACAGCTCTGCCTTTTCGGCTTTGAAATGGAGATGAACACTGCCTCCTAGAGTCAGGAATGACTAGCATAAATGTGTGATGGATACCGTTACCTTTACCATAAGCAGATATTAGAGAAAATGGGTGGAACTCTGTAGATCCCAAATACTGACTTTTTACCTTGTTGGTGTATCCATATACCACATGGAACAATATTCAGCCAGACATGTTCTATGCAATCACTTTTGTGCCAGTTTAGCTTTTCAGAGGGTGTTCTCATTGGCTTAAGGAACATTGAAGCAGTTTTATAGCCTTGATTTCGTTATCCCTCCCAAAAACAGATGCTCCTTCCTTCTGTAATAAACTTGAATGGTTTAGGGATATACAGCCTAATTACTGAAATTGGTATCTTCATCTTCTTGGATTACAAACTGATATTACTGCTAACCAGATTTAATGGAATTACAAGGACTAATTTAGAAATAAGGATAAGTATAATCTTTATTGTCATTGTACTTAAATACAACAAAATATGGTCCAAGTTAGCTTCTAACATGGAAGCAAGTCTTCGTTGATCTGTTTATGCAATTAGTTTTCAAAGGGTACAGATTGCTTCAACAATCTAGGGTATGATAGATAGGTTACATGTGGGCTGTTGAAAGAAAGTTCTATGTAAACAAATTTTAATCATGCAAAAATGAAGCATGAAATGGCTCTGAATAAAAATAATGAAATAAATATAATAAAGATGTCAGTCCTGACTTCCTATAAGTTATGCTAAAGAGATAATGCAATGTATGAGCTAGATGCTCCAACTGATATCAATTGGTTTTCTTCTCTTTTCTTTTCAAAGAAATATTTGCACATTGAATACATGAAGTAACATAATTTTCCAATCTTCAGCCTCGCTAACTTCTCTTCTCTTTAAAGCATAAAAGAACATTGGGACCTTGAGCTCACTGGATTGTCAAATGCAGTATCTGTAGATGTCAGCGTCTTTATTCAAAATACTCTGAATATCATAACAGAGACTTTCTATAATAACCCTTATCTAGTATATGGAAACTTGGACAACTTGGAATTTTGAGAAACCATAGCAATTTTCCTTCTAAACTCTAGACTTTATGTTGCCACCATATTGATGTTAACAAAATATAGTTAGGGAAAACAAATGCTTCCCAATTTTTTTCATCCAAGGCTCAAAAATACATGACATTTTCATTCATAATTTAATCATAGATGTAGATTTTATTCTTGATCAGTCTGGAATTCAATAGCAACACAATTGGATGAAGGGCAAACTGGTGAAGCAACCAAGAGCCATCTGGTTGAGTAAAGATTGTATCTGAAATAAGGAAATATTTAATGAGCATATCACATTTTAATAGACTGTAGGCAATGGACCATATGCATAAACAAGCCTTTCAGTTTGATGTGAGTATTTTGAAGGACAGCAATATTAGTTGGACCGGTAAGTTGAATAGCCTTTTGGGAGCTTTGATAATGACAGATTTTTCTTTCTTCCTAAAATAACATTTCCATCCCACTGTTGCTTTGCTTGCATTTGTTTTATTTGTTAATTGATTTCAGAATCATTTCAGCAGGGAATAACTATAAAATCACAGACCAAGACTAACTCATGATTACATTAAGAAAGAAAAAAAGCACAACATTTTCTAAATCATTTAAGTTAATAGAAAATATAGAATTATGATGGAGATACTGCCTTGTAGCACTTGATGTAGAAGTGTAAGGGACATATGCAAAACAGAATCAGTGGGTGGGATTAAGGTCATCAGCTGCTTCTCTGCAATTTATGTAATACAATAGTTTTGGGCAAAGGAAAATAATGTGGAAAGAAATTATATAAAGGAGCGGAAGACTGTGCCTGTTCATCTGGATGTCAGCAGGACAACTCTCTAAAAACTATAATAAACAAAACAGGAATGAATTTAATATGGTGAGGAAAAACTCTGGCAAAGGAAGGAATTCAAAAATGAACTGGATCAGCTTAGAGAAATGCAGAGAAAAAACTTCCAATACATTCCCATGGAGAGACAGTTGTACAGATGATTGAAAGTTGGTAATTAAGACTTATCCCTACTGATCATGTGACTCAGAGGGAATACATTATATACATATAGATTAACAGAGTTGGAAGGGACCTTGTAGATCATCTAGTCCAACACCCCCGCCCACCCAAGCAGACCCTACCCCATTTTTGACAGATGGCAATCCAGTTTCTTCTTGAAAGCTTCCAGTGATGAAGCACCCACAACTTCTGAAGGCAAGCTGTTCCATTGGTTGATTGTTCTCACTGTCAGAAAGTTTCTCATTTCCAGGTTGAATCTCTCCTTGTTCAGTTTCCATCCATTATTCCTTGTCTGGACTTCAGGTGCTTTGAAAAATAGCTTGATTATCTACTTATGTATACATATTATATTATATGTAGCTCATCTCATGCTTTTCAGTATATAGGCCACAAAAACACCAATACAACACAAGGGATTAACAGAAACACACACACACAGACACAAATATAGAGACATAACTCTGATTAGTCCCTTGAAAGAAAGTGCACATGTGCATATTACTTTATTACAGAGAAGAAAATAAAAACCACCACTATAAGTATAAAGGAAATGGAAAGAATTCTATAAATCATGTTTTGCATGCTTTCCCATCTGTTGTGGTTTTGTTTTGTCATTATTTCTTTCTGGGTTGGGATTATGGGAACAGGAGCTCACTATGTCTGGTGGAGTTTAAGTTGGAAATCTTACTGCATAGCACAATATATAGCCATGATGGCGAACCTATGGCACATGGAACATTTCTGACGACACACAAGACGTTGCCCTGTCAGCTCCAGCTGACAGGTTCGGGAACAGACTTTCGGTTTGCACATTGGGCTGTTTTTTGCCGTCCAGGAACTTCAGGGAAGCCTCCGGAGGGTGAAAAACAGCTGAAAATCAAGCCCAAAAATCAGCTTGCTCTCAGAAATGGCAACTTGCCCTTGCGTGCCCTAAGAAATGGCTCCGCATGCCACCTGTGGCATGTGTGCCATAGGTTCGCCATCATGGCTATATATTATGCTATGCAGTAAGATTTCCAACTTAGACTATGGAGGCTCCTGAAGCCTCCAGAGGGAGAAAAACAGCCCAATGGGCAACCCGGAAGTCCATTCATGAGCTTCCGGTTTGCGTGTTGGGCCCACTCGAAATCGGAAAATAGGCTGTTTCTGGCTTCTGGAAAGCCTTGGGGGTGGGGCAATTTCACCCACCCCAGGCTCCTAGAAAGCCATGCATGCATGCGTGGGGCCTCAGCGGGGGGGGAGTGTTCTACATGCACAAGGGGCATGGCGCAGGAAGGCATTAAATATGGGGTAGGTACGCGAGCATGCGTGTGTGCTTTTGGCACCCGAGGCAAAAAAGGTTTGCCATCTGATATATAGCCTACTGGGGGAGGGGGGTATAGTAATTTTAATTTTTTAAAAATCCAGATCTTGTCTACTGGGCAAAGATTGATTTGATTGATTGATTTGATTGATTTGATTTTATTATATTTATATGCCACCCTTTCCCCCCGAAGGGGACTCAGGGCGGCTCACAATTCAAATCAAGGAAAGGGGGTACAGACAAAAAATAAAAACAAAACATAACAAAACATTAATTTAAAAACACACAACAGTCATACCATTCGAGATGGGGGCAACAGCTCTTTAGCCCCAGGCCTGTCGGAACAGCCAGGTTTTAAGGTCTTTGTGGAAGGCCTGGAGGGTGGTGAGGGTTCAAATCTCCACGGGGAGTTTGTTCCAGAGGGTCGGAGCAGCCACAGAGAAGGCTCTCCTCCGGGTAGTCGCCAGTCGACACTGGCCGGCGGATGGAATTCGGAGGAGGCCTAATCTGTGGGATCTAATCGGTCTAGTGGAGGTGATTGGCAGCAGGCGGTCTCTCAAGTACCCAGGTCCAATACCATGAAAGGCTTTATAAGTGACGACTAGCGCCTTGAAGCGTATCCGGAGACCAATAGGCAGCCAGTGCAGCTCGCGGAGGATAGGTGTTATGAGGGTGAACCGAGATGCACCCACGATCGCTCGCGCGGCTGCATTCTGGACAAGCTGAAGTCTCCGAATGCGAGTGACTGTTGTGAGGGCCTCCCGGTTCAGGTAGGGACGCAACTGGCGCACCAGGCGAACCTGGGCAAATGCCCCCCCTGGTCACAGCCGACAAGTGGTGTTCAAAAGTCAGCTGTGGGTCCAGGAGGACTCCCAAATTGCGAACCCTGTCTGAGGGGGCGTACTGTTTGACCCCCCAGCCTGAGAGATGGAACACTTGGCCAATTAGTAGGAGGGAAACACACCAGCCACTCGGTCTTGTCCGGATTGAGTACAAGCTTGTTAACCCCCATCCAGTCCCTAACAGCCTCGAGGCACTGGCACATCACGTCAACTGCTTCACTGAGTTGGCACGGGGAGGACAGATATAGCTGCGTATCGTCCGCATACTGATGGTATTTTATCCCGTGCCGTCGAATGATCTCACCCAGAGGCTTCATGTAGATATTAAACAGGAGGGGGGACAGTACCAAACCCTGCGGCACCCCATAATTCAGGGGCCTAGGGGCCCTCCGACCAACACCGACTGCGACCTGTCCGAGAGGTAAGAGGAGAACCACCATAGGACAGTGCCTCCCACCCCCACCTCCCGCAGTCGTCGCAGAAGGATACCATGGTCGATGGTATCGAAGGCCGCTGAGAGGTCAAGGAGCACTAGGACGGAGGCATAACCTCCATCCATGGCTCTCCAGAGATCATCGATCAATGCGACCAAAGCGGTTTCCGTGCTGAATTTAGTTTAAAAATTGAAATGCCCTTCCTCCATTTATTCTATCTTTCATGGTCATCACCTTCTCCCCAGTGCCGATAGTCATTGGAAAGTAATCAAATATTTCCCTTTTAAATTTCCCATAGGGACCCTAACTGCTAAAACATTATTTATGTGAGAACTTTTAATGGAACTTTTAGCCATTGTGGAAAAAGGAAATGCAAAGCAAAAGAGAGATGCCATTATGATGTGCTTTTTAAAAAGTCTCTGAAAGCCACCTACTCTTTTACATGGAGTGTAGCCAACTGCACCACTGGGCACAAAGACATGGTGGGTAAAGGAAGGGAAACAGTTGGAGAGCATTGGTGACTGCTGAGAGCAGCATGTGTGATGAAGACAAACAGAAGCCGATGGGTGAGAATACATTCAATTGGTTAATCATCAAAAGGTACTCAGAGAACAGCTTGAAACAGCAGCAGCATTGAAGACTAGTAGCACCTGGAGAAGATAGCAGCTAAAGCAACTGAACTGCAGCATCAGAAGTCACAGGGGAACTTCTGGGAGGAGATCCATACAGAAAGCACCCAAGGATAGCTGGTAAGACTTGAAGAGTCCAGAGCACTGAAGAAGCCCAAGCCTTGACAAAATGTAGAAAGGAGACACAGGGTGCTAATGGAACTGTCCAGTTCTAACAGGAGGTCCAAAAAAGCAAGTCATCGTAGCAGCAAGCCAGAAGCAAAATTTGCTAATCCACACCAATACCAAAGAAAAGCAATGAAAAGGAAATTTGCTGTGTGAAGGAGGATGAAATGAAGGGAATTTTGAGCACAGCTGAAATATATTTGAGAATTGAAACATATATAGACATATAACATTATGATGCATATAGAAAAGGGGAGGAGTTTATGTCACCACATTATGAAGGACAGTCCATCATCTGTCCCTCTCTCACAATGAAGGAAAATAATGCACAAAGCAGAATAATTGTGGCAGCCCATCTGAACATCTGGAGACTGCTATGATGTGAGGGTCCTCTCTGACATTCTTGGAATATGCACATACACACCCACAAAGACATATTACATGCAATATTACATAAAGTATTTTGAATACATGTTAATGCTGCTTTGAGATATGTGTACAAAATGTAACTCCTTAAGTGAATTATCTATCTATCTATCTATCTATCTATCTATCTATCTATCATCTATCTATCTATCTATCTATCTATCTATCTATCTATCTATCTATCTATCTATCTATCATCTATCTATCTCTCTATATATATATAATCTATCATCATCTATCTTCTAAATTTATGGATTCATGCCTTGAGGTACAAACGAATATATTTTGTTTGTTTGACTTAGTGCATTGTATGATCCAACCAATTGTGTTATATTCATTAAAGGTCCTTCAGCATGTCATGGTTTAATGTGAACCAACCTAAATATTGATCTTAAAACAGGATATCTTTTGGCTGAAATTTTGCTATCATTTTGCTATTATTAGTTTGCATACAATTGAAAGATTTATTTCACAGGAGAACAATGAAAGAAATAACACATTTTACTTCTGGCTGGATTTCAGCAGTTGATCACACATTGTAGAGTGTTACTAAGTAATTCATAAAGTTTTATAAAATCTGAATGTATTGTTTCTTTCAGCACTAAGAAGTGCTGAAAAAAGTCAGAAAGGGTTTCATATAAACTGGTGCACTGATCAAAGAAAGCATTGTTATTATAAAGAATGTTTTCTGTTCAAAATATAATGGGGAAAAAGTGTGTAAATAACAAAAAGCCTAAACCATACATAGTGTATTTATTTGAAAGGAAAGTTAGGATAGTTTTCCAAATAAAACTCTATTTAAATGGGAAGGCTGTTTTCTTTTTGTTAAGCATACAGTAATGGAAGCAGATAATCTTTTCTCATATCTATATTTATATAGGTGGGTTGTCATAAAATCAGATTGTCTTCTTGTGGGTAATTATAATTTAATTACAGTTAAAACTACCTTTTTGCTTTTAATTACAGGCCTACAGGGATGGGACTTTTACTAGGAAGAGGGTGTGCAGAAAGGGAGGTACCACAATCAGAACCCAAAACAATCATGACAAAAAGAAGGAAAGCATCTAGCCAAAAGTGGAAGGAGGAATTTTAATAGACAGCATGCTGTGATGGAAAGGAAGAGATGTCTCCTGCCTGTCTGGTTCTTTTTGAGATAAGATTTGCCCTTCCTTGAGCTGGCATTGATTAAAAGTAGAGAAGAGTAATATAGTTTTACATTGCCGAGAAAGCATAAAATACGGACATGTTCAGACATTACTCTAGGCATGGTTTCTTAACCATGGTTTATTGGCAGAATGGCACAATACACTTAGCCATTAAATATGTTTTATAAAACAGTTATTGGATGTGTCAGTGCTGAGCCAAAATAATCTGTATTAAGATTTAGTTTGACCTTCAGATTTTCAGATGCCACATATTTTCAGATTCTACCTGTACCAGTAAACCTGGGGGCCATATCCTTTAAACTTTTTAAAAATATTTGTGGCAGTTAATCGGTTATGCTTTTTAGCCTGAACCAAAACTAGTTTCGTTCTTTACTCCTTGTCAAAGCCACAAAGGCATTACAGAAATAACTGTGTCTCAGAATTAATCCCTCAAGGGATAGGTTCTGAGAGAAAATTATAGCAAAAAGGAACTCTACTATGAGAGTTTTAAGAAAAAGCTACACTTTTGTAAGCATAGACAAACTTCTGATTTGGAAAGTACAAAAGGCGTATGAATCACGTATGAATATGGATATAATACAGACTAGGTTTCTTTGGCTTGTATTAGCTTCCCACAGCACTGAACAAACAACTTTGGGCCTCTATTTCCTTCGCCTTTGTTTCCCGACTTTGGAATTCTTCAAAGAACACATCACTAAGCCAACTGGATTCACTACAAAGCTGCAGAGTAGCTCTTTTTTATCACAATGATCAAGGCAACAATTGTGTGCTGACAAGAAAAGAACAACTAAAACCATCAAGCAAACATTAAAAGAACAATTCTAGAGATAGTTGCCTTTGAACTGCAATAATGGGCAACATTCAGTCTGCGATCTGAATTCAGTGTAAAAGAATTCATTACTAAACTGCCTTCCCTTGTAATTATTTAGTTGCTAGCACCATGTAGCTTCAGTAGCACTGCTTTTGTCAAAAGGTAATATTTTATAGGCTTTCTGAACTCCACACAATTGTTATATTGTCAGTTTACTTTTTGTTTGTTGTAGAGAGACATTATAAAAAGCAGAGGAAAATAAATTTTTCTTTGGCTTTGTTCCAAACCACAAACAACTCAGTATTGTTTGAAAAAGGAGAATGTTGAAGTATTGTTACATTTATTAAAAGGAACCATCATTTTGCTGTGGCTCAGAAGCACTTTCAACCAAATTACAGCAGACACAAACAACTGAAAATAAAACTTCTTTGGGCAGAGAGTCAGCCACTGTTGCTTTAGTTTTGGAGCCACACTATGTAAATATTTGCTGGCAATTGTTCCTGTTGCTTCATTCATCTTTGTGGTTCCCTTATAGCAGAAAATGTTTGAATAACGGTTGGAACCCAGGTTTGGTCTTTACTAAATGAATCCCATTGAAACCAAAAGAATGGAAATCAGTCATAATAATCCCATTCAATAAATCTCTATTTTATTCAATAAATTCACATCAGGAATTGAACCGCAAACGTAACCATCCATCTTTTAGGCTAATGTATTGTGCAGGTCCACCCCAGATAAGCACTTTACAATTAGCATTTTACAGTTCAGTGGGGATTGCAAGTCCAGAAAATTCATATAAATGATTTAAGCCAAGGATAGTACAGTTATTCATTTCAAAATTTATTCCAAATAGGACCAAACTATTCCAGTTCCATGTTTTTGAAAGGCCGCTGAAATAATGGAGGTTTTACTGTTTACAATATCCTATATTTGTTCCAAAAATACATTTTTAAAATAATACTAAATTGAAAAGACAATATATAGAAAATTGGGTATGTTTTATGTAGTGGTTGACATTATTTTGTAATAAATTGAATTACTGTGGGGAAGCTTTTGGAAATTCAACCAGTACAGAATATGGAAGCAAAATGATTGGCAGGTCAACCCTCCCATTCAGGGAAACCCATTTCTGACCTAGTTATTCTGGCTACTACAAAATATTCTATTCAGGAAATAGAACAGGTATGGTAGAACAGTGTTTTTCAACCTTTTTTGTGCAAAGGCACACTTTTTTCATGAAAAAAATCACGAGGCACACCACCATTAGAAAATGTTAAAAAAAATTAACTCTGTGCCTATATTGACTATAGGCAGGTGTTTTTCCCACGGCACACCTTACACTATGTCACGGCACACTAGTGTGCCACGGCACAGTGGTTGAAAAACACTGTGGTAGAACATGATCTCAAAATAGATTCCTCGGAGCATTCTGGAAGCCACATTTTGTAAAAGCTATGCTATAATTTTACCTTCTGAACAAGGTGCACTTTCCAATCCACAGCTGCTACCTATATGTTCAAGTAATGCCAAGTTTAGGAGCAACACCAAGCTACAAACCTAGAACATGCTATAGTAGCACATCAGTACCAGTTTGACTGCTAGCCATGAGTAATGTATCTGTGTTATATCTCAGTTAGTTGACTCACAAACAATCATCTTTTGGAGACACAATCTCCAGACTTTCCTGTATGAAAGTTGGAGATGACTATATCTACTATTCCAATTTGAATTTTTTATCCATAGATAAAGATTAATATACCTATGAAGAATGGATAGCAAAATCACAGCCCACCTTCTGTAACTTGTTGCTCATTAGATTTATTAAGTTGTTGACAGTTCTGGGACATGTTGCTCAATTATATCTGAAGCTTTGCCAGATTATGGAAGACCGTAAACCAAAACTGTCCAGTACAAATACTACATTGATTTGTATAAAAGCATACATGACAGATTGGAGATTATTTAAATATGTATTTTATCTAGCAGTGATGTTACCTAGTTGAGATATGTGCAAGAAAAAGGGAAGCTCAGAGAACACCAAGGACTCCTCATTTCAACCCAAAGCTACAAATATTTTCCTTTATTCATATTTTATCCCATGTTGATTCTTTACCACATATAGTAAATTTTGTGTGGTCCATCACAGAACTACTCACACTGCTCACCCCACACAAATATTTAATTTAAAATGTCTGTAGTAAACTTTTTAATATATCCCAAACCACAGTATATATAAACAGATCCACATGTGGTAAACCCATCTCGTGGCAGTCCTCTTGGGAACAGCTATAAATTTTTGGTATTTGTAATACATCCTTTATGATAAAACTTAAAAGTATCAAAAAAGGAAGGAAGGATGGCTGAAACAGATCTGTTGATAGAAATACTTCAGTTATTAAAATTCTGAAAAGCACGAAGAATACTTCTCTGCTTTTTTTCTTTTTAATGAGAAGAGGGATGAAATTTTCTAATGGAATCCCTACTGTTGATTTCTAAAGATTCTGAAATTACTATTGGCTGAGAATAGTGAGAATCTTTGTTTCAAAGTTGATGGAAATTGTGGAACCACAAACCTACTCATTTTAGACAACTATTGAAGCAATATAACGGTATTATTCTTACCATCAACATTTCCCAAAGCTAGAAGAAAATTCAGAAGGATGGATTTTATCCAATATGGCACTGGTAAAGATCCAGGAAGTTGACGTTTAGACATCTGGATGGCAGCTAGGTCGCATTTCAATGGTTTAAAATAAATGATTGCAACCTAAATCAGGGGTTCCCAAACTTTTGGTTCTGTAAACTCCTGACATGATAAATTTGTATAAAATTAATGATTTCATGACATGGTCAAGAAACACATGTACCCGCTTACTTTAATAATTATATTTCACTCTGTGATTCAGAGGAGTTATCAGATTTTATAATACTGTAATGTTTGTTATGGGATTGCAAAGCAGAACACAAACCAAATTGAATTTTGATCATGTTTCTGCTTTATTGGACCAATTATTTAAAAAAAAATCAAACCAAAACCAAAGCTGTGGTTTCCCTATCCTAAATTTCCCATGATCCCTGGGTGCAGAGAGAATGGGCTGGTCTGACCCATAGTTTGAGAAATCCCAACCTAAGGAATTCCTCTGTTACTAATCTAAGTAGTATGGGGCATCTAAATTAAATGCTTTCCCCAGCTTTTTCCTGTTCCATATTAATGAATAAAATGCTAATGTAAAAAATTAAGTAGATTTTTTTTCTGCATAAACCTTTGGATGGAAAATTGAAGAATATTTGGGAGGAATCATGTATAAAACATAGATGAGATTTCACAGTAGTCTGACTAGCAGCTAAAAATGGGAGATTACATTAAAATGTAATCATGAAATCATGCATTATTTATATCATCATAAGAACAGTGCTTGGTCTCCCTCATTTCATATTACTATATTATTTACTTCAAATTGCAAGTCTTCAACCTATTAAACATAAATGTACTTTCTAAAAGGATATTATTTTAAGAAAACAAATTATTTAGGTTACTTTTCACAAATTTTCAAACTCCCATAGACAGAAATAATCCCTTTAACATTAATTGCTGTTTTACCATAAGGATCCATACTTACTTAGTTTAGAGATCCAATAGAAAAGTCCTTAAAACCCTCTGTTCCCTTAGCAGTCTTAATCTGGAAACAAACTGCTTTTTCAGTATTAGAAGTGTAAAGCAGCTGAGGCTGTAATCTCATAATCATTTCCTAAGTAGTAAAGTATCTGGAACATATGAGACTTGTTTCCAAATTACCATGCATAGGATTGCAATCTTACAGTTGAATACTAGATATATATTCTGACATAAAGATAGCAGTATTCATCTCATTAAGATACATAAGTGTAGCTGGAGGGAGTAATGTTCTTGCAAGTCCAGAAAAAAAATCCATGGTAAACTAATTGCCATACAAAAGATCTTTTGATTCACTCATGTTAGTAGGAAAGTCATTCTCTCTGTTCATTCCATGATTTCCATGGGCACCAGCAGAAAATTCCATTGCAAGGATGTACAATTAGTATGTAGCTGGAAAATTCTGTCTGCCTCTTCTATCTTTTTTGTAATAACAAAAATTTGCACCTCAAGTTCTCTTTCAATCTAGATAAGCAGCTCCATTTCCCTGGGCTAGCCCTTGAATTTTTTTAGGATGGCTATAGGTTTTTGTTTCATCATAGTATCAGACTTTTTGTTGAGTTTGTCAGGGAAATAAGAGTTGGAATCCAAAGACCTCCTGACCTAAAACCACTATAGCCTGTGTCAGCTATTACTTCTGAAGAGCATTATCTGTGACCTTCATATGACAAGGTAGGTAATCTTCCTCTTACCACCTATGTATTATTGGAACTATAGTATTTTTCTCAACTACCTTTGGATTCATGTTAGCCAAAGGCTAGATGAGAGAAATAGTATAGTCCTGAAATGATAAACAGGCTTAATTGTATCTATTCAGAAATAAATTCTTTCCAATTTACCAGTAATTGCTTTCTGATTAAATGTGTAGTGTCTCTAATAATTCACATACATTTTTAAAAGAGCATTTGACAGCAAGATTCTTCTTTCCAGGCCACTGTTTCTCAACATAATTTATTATATTTTATTAAGATAAATAGTCTATTGATGCCATTTTGTGCCTTGGATCAGAATTGGACCATTCTGTGTCTTGGAGCAAGGGGTTGGACTAGAAGACCTCCAAGGTTTCTTCCATCTCTATTCTGATTGAATTATCTGAACTAAACAGAAGACATAATATTTCTAAAATATAGAGCAGATATCTCTAATTTGTTGTCCTTCAGAATGCAAACCAATAGTTCCCATTGATGTATAGTTAAAAGAGAACGTGGGCTAGAGTTAAGTTGGCCAACATTTTTTAAAGATGATGGTTAGTTTACTGATGATTGGGTTACTCTTTCAACAAAAACATTAGTATGATATTGAAAGTGGGAAGTATACAACTTATAATTATCATAAAAGCTGGGAGAACTCATATATAAGAGCCGGGCTACACATAGTAGCTCATGGAATTCACAAGGTGTCCTTAAAAAGATTATTTTGGTCCACATGCAGTATATATTTACAGTATATTCAGACCGAGGGTTAGAATTTAGGGTGAGGTTGTGGGCTTCAGTTGTATTGGTTTTGTTGTTGAGCTTTTATGTTTGGTGTAATTTAGGACCTTTTAAAAAGTAGGTTAATAGGCTTTGGTCTTTTCCCCATTCTAGATACCGTATTAGGACTTTTTATAAAATGCTAGCTGATAACCCAGCATTGCCAAGGTATTTATTTATAAGAGGAAAATATCAGGACCAAACATAATTTCTAATGTTGGATTTTCCCCCTTACCAGAGGGAGTATTGTGAAGCCGTTACCATGGCAATTCCTCTGTGCTGTACAGTAGAAGCCATTTTAAGGTACAACAGGCTGTATCTTAAGAGAACACAAATGCCGAGGGGTTGTAGGGGTATCTTACTCCCACACTATTTGTTTCCAGAGAGTAAGTCATCTGTGTACCAAGTTTGATTGAAATTGTTCAAGGCGTTCCAGAGTTTTGCTGGAACACACACACACAAACACACACACACACACACACACACAGAGAGAGAGAGAGAGCCATTTTTATAAATATAGAGAGTAGGTTTATTTTTAAATCTATTTTTTAATTCCTTAATATTTTATATTGCGGTTTAATTTATAGAACATTGTTAATATCCTCAATTCTGGCAAATCAGGTTGAAGATGATCCAAAGGCAAAGCTCTTCAATTTTTTTCAATTCAGATTTTTGAAGGGGATTGCAGAAGAGATGGGAAGGGATCTAATCAATTCATCCCTTTCTTGTGAATTCATACACCTTCAGTTTGCAGAAACATGCTCTAAAGCAATCCAGCCTGGAAATCACATCTGAAAGGTTATCTACAATGTCTTCACACTTCTTTTCTCCACCCACTCCTATCCCCTCCATTTTTTCTGTCCATGTTATCTCTTGCTGCCAGATTTGTATTGAAATAAAGAAATAGGAAAACCATGAGGCAGAAAAGCTTTGGACACATTTGGATTTTGGAAAAATTGTGGTTCTTTTGAGGATCTAGCTAGAATCCAAACTGTGAATGTGCTTATACCTTAAAGGATATCCCTGATACATCACATAAAACCAATTTATGAGCCATGTTTGTGGCTTTCATTAATTAAACAGGTTTTACTTTCAATTTGCTACTGTAGGTTTAGCTCCAGATCTTTGCTCAATTTCAATGTTCAATTTCTTTCTTGTACAAATGGCAAAAATCATCTGCACCTTATTGCCTACTCAAAAAATTTGATGACAAATACCATCAGCCCCAAACACTTCTTTTATTCATCTACATGATTGTAATCTGCCCATCAATGGTGATCTTCTATGCAGATTCTAAAATGAATTTAAACCTTAACAATTTCTAAAATATTTTTAAAAGGAAAGCAGATTATGAATAAAGCTATAAATGCAATGAATAGATCTACCAGTGGCCAGCCATATATACAACATTTAAAATCCAGTATTCCAATGACACGTGGGCATCTAAAATCAACCTAAATTGAAAATGATAGAAATGAAATAATTTATTGTCAGAGTTTGTTGCAGAAATCACTTTCAGAAACCACACACAGATAACTGATTCAGCAGGATCCATTAACTTCTTTATACATAATAACACCACATAAGGCATATATATACAATACCAAGAACAGTTTTTCCAATGTGGTAGAGAGGAGAGATTGGTTTCAGTTCAGAGTTCAGACCTTAATATAGACAAGGCCAGACTAGTTTCATTTTAGAGCTGAGCACAGAGCTGAGCCACTCCTAGACTCCTTGCTTAAGTTTCTGTTTCCAAACAGCTGTCACTGGCTAACTTAGTTGCTATGCCTTTTCATTGGCTGACCTTGTTACTATGTCTCTATTCCAGTTCATGAATATTCTGACATTTATTTTTCTCAAAGGCCAAACTTAGGGGTGTTAGGCAGGGACGTGCAGTCAGGGGAGGCAGGGCCATCATGAAAAAGCAAAACAAATGTAAAAGGAAAAAGACTGAGGTAGTTGCTGCCAGAGTCACAGTGGATGACTGCTTAGTGCTTAACTGCAGGAGCAGGCGAGAGAACCACGTGCCTCCTTTACTCTATCTTTATGATCACTTGAGCAGAGTTAAGCAAGGGTTAAAAGGCGAAAAATTCCTTATGCAAAGGAGGCACGTGGTTCTCTCACCTCCTCCTGCTCTGGCAGCAGCAGCTTTTGCCTTTTTCTTTTTACATTTTTTTACATTTTCATCATGGCAGAAAACAGAAGAGTTGAAATCCTCTGTGACACAGCTGGAAAAGGTATGTGGGTCCTGGGTTGGAGGGAGGGGGGAGGAATTCAAAATTATTGTAATTTGTAAGTAATTTTTTATTGTGAGTAATTTGTGTGTGTGTGTGTGTGCGCGCGCGCACGTGTGTGGTTGTTTCTTCACTTCACTCAAACAAACTCTCTCTCAATTTGAGAGAGAGTTTGTTTGAGAAGAGAGGGAAGGGGGAGAGGCAGGGAGGGCAGCTTGTTTGAGAAGAGAGGGGCAGCCCGCCAGCATAGGTGGGTCTTTTACCCGCCTCTGCTGGTGGGCTGATGCTTTCTTTCTTTTGCCTGCTGTGCCCCCCTTCCCTTTCTCCTCTCCCCCACACTAGGAGCCCCGTCCTGATCCCCTCTCCCTTTCCTCCTCCTCTCTCCTTTCTTCACCGGCTGCCACCTTGCCCCCCACCACCTCCGTCCCCGCCACTGTGTCCGACAGAGGCGTCTCGCATCTATGGCAGACATAAATGCGAGACGCCTCTGTCGTGGACAGTGGCAGGGACTCTGCTGTGCTCCGCCGTCTCGCCCCCTCCGTCCCCACCGCTGTATCCGACAGAGGCATCTCGTGTCTATGGCAGACACAAACGCGAGATGCCTCTGTCGGGGACAGCAGCGGGGATTCTGTTTCTCCCCGCCACCACGCTCCGCCACCTCGCACCCTGCCTCCTCCATCCCCGCCGCTGTGTCTGACAGAGGCATCTCGTGTCTTTGGCAGACATAAACATGAGAAGCCTCTGTTGGGGACAGTGGCGGGGACTCTGCTTCTCGCCGCCGCCATGTTCTTGCCTCACCAACCATAAACCTCACCACACGTCACTGGTGTTAGGCATGTCTTCCTCACTTCACTTAAATTGGGTCACCCAAAGGATGGCATCTAAATATGAGCAACGAGCTTGGACCATTACATTCCTTGGGATACTGTGATGGGACTGACAGTATTTGCAATCCAAAATATCTGGAGGGTATTCAATTGGAGAAATCTGAGCTGGAGCATCTTAGTATGCATGTACATATATAATCTCAATCTCTCTCTCTCTATCCCCCCTCCCTCCCTCCCTTACAATCTATCTATATCTATCTATCTATCTATCTATCTACCGTATCTATCTATCTATCCTATCTATCTATCTATCTATCTATCTATCTATCTATCTATCTATCTTCGTAGATTTTCACAGTACAGGTTTGTAGGTCTTGGTGTGTTGAGGTCTTTTCCCGTGTAAGAGTATCTTAGCAACATTTTGACAAGGTCCCACTCGGCATCTTCAGGCTGGTGCCTTCGGCTTTTGCTCACACAAGCACGACGCCGAAGGCACCAGCCTGAAGATGGCGAGTGGGACCTCCTCGAAACGTCGCCAAGATACTCTCAATCTTACATGGGAAAAGACCTGAATACGCCAAGACATACAGACACATACATGCATACATGCATACACAGGAGGATATTTATCTCACTAAGAACAACTTCTCATCAACTTTTTCTTCTTTTTTTATTCCTTTTGAGCCATTGTTGACATCTAGCAAGTACTTGGTTTAGTCTCTGCAGTTTTCTTGGCAAGATTTCAGATATGGTTTGTCATTGTTTTTGGAAATGGTTTGCCATTGCCTGTTTCCTAGAACTGCAAATGACAGCATAGGTCATCCAGCTGGCTGTATGCATAAGGCAGAACTAGAATTTATGGTTTCCCAGTTTCTGGTCTGAGGCCTTGACCACTACACCAAAGTAACTCCTTGTATCTCTTCTAAATAAATTAGCAGTAGGTTATAAATAAAGCAGTAGATTTTTTTTAGACATTGGGTAAGATGGCATTTGTAATTCAATACACTTGAAGAGCCCTAGGCAGGAGAAGGAAGTAACAGTAACCTCTGCATTCATGGTCCAGCTGTCTTATTTGTTTTATTTGTTTTGTTTTATTTATTAGTTTGTCAAACATGTACAGGATATCAGGTATAAGTATGAACATGTACATGAACAAAGGAAATGAATACAAGTAAATGGGGACAGTAGGACAGGAACGGTATATAATGATGCTGTTTTAACTATTGGTTAGGAGCTACCCAGAGTTTGGTGTAAGATGGGCAGCTATATTTTTAAAATTAAATTAAAGTAAATTACATTAAATTTAAGCCAGAACTTTCACTCTAGGCTTGGAAAAGAAGATATCTTATAGTTCTATAACCCTCGGTTGCCTTCCCAGGATGAAATTATCACAAACCTAATATTCAGACTGGCATTCTAAACACTCATTAGAAAATTGTACTGGAAACTTTACAGCCTGCAAAGTGCTCCTTTGGGTCTGTTTCTGAAAAAAATCTCAACTGGACAGGCATTTAATCTGAAAGTATCACACTAAAAATAATGGACCATCCATTCTTGTATCAATCTGCAAGTGCTTACCAGAGAAGAGCCCTTTACAGTTTTGCACTTCCTTTCCTAGATAAGATGGCCTACAATACAGCTACATTGATCTCTTTTAGACAAGTCTTCAAGTTCTATTTCATTTTCTCATTTTTTTTTAATACATTTTTCTGACACTCTTTCCAAGCCTCTCTCTTGCATTTTGCAGGAAGCAAACAACAGTTCCCTTCAGAACTGGTTGCTTTTAAAGTTATTATGAATAGACTTGGAGCTATTTATTTACTGAAATTGAAGAGCAAAGATTTCTAAAATCAATGTTAGGCTGCAGCATGACTAGCTTGAAGTAAAACACTCTGGTTGCCTAACATAAGCTTTCAAATAATAGGATTCTTCTCATCTTCTGTTTAGCTTAATAGGAGGCCACACAGATTTGTCAATCACATTAGAATTACTGTCAGCCTATAAGAAGGCATTTTAGTTTAGCCAATATCAGTCTGCCCTGATTTATTTGCTTAATACATATCTAATTGACTTGCAGGCGGTGGCTCTCTTTTCAGCTATTAACCAACCAAGTACAACTTTAATTTCCAAGACTGATGGTTGGTTTGGTAGCAGCATGGGGAAAGATTGATTTGCATAAGGCCCCAGAAGGGTGCCAAAACTCTTCACGCTTTAAACAACAGTCTTTATTATTCTGTAAGTGGATGTGTTGCATTTTCATGCTTTTGTTTTCCCTGTTCAGTCCTGAGAGAAGAGAATAAAGTCGATTTTGCCAACACCCCTGCTGAGCCCTGGGGGACTTATTCAATGTGCCTCATTTGTCTTAATTGGAGAGCCACCCTTAGCACCAGCTTTTTCTATGAATACATTAACATAACAGACAGAAAAATTCCAAATCTATTTTTGTACAAATAGATTTTTTTATGCCTTACAAAGAAAAAAAAACCTGTGAAGACATGCATCCTCTTTTATGCTTCTTCCAGTCATTGTTGTAAAACACTCTATTATGGTAGATGCATTCTTTTATCTCTCCAGTGCTATTTGAGCTGGGAAGTGGAAAACGTGATAAATACCATCTATGGCAGAGAGCTGAAAGCTGCTCTTTCTTTTTCCTAATGCACTAATCCTGTGTATTTGTTCTCCAGTGGGCTATGCTGCTTTTTCAGATGGAACAAATGGTTTTCACATGCAGGCAGACTGAGACATGGTGAGTATTAAACAATCAGGAAACAGAGAAAAAGAAGAAAACCCTGTCAAATAAAACATTATTAGCTCTAAAACAAAATGCCATGATTCATGTCACTATGGCATTCAAATTTCCATAACTACTCATTTGCACAATAGGAAATGTTCTTCTTCTTTCATAAAAGAGCTCTAAATATTGCACAAGAAGGCAAACCCTAAATCTCCAAAATAAGGTTTGTGGCATAATTTTCAAAATGTAGGTCAAATTAATGCTTCTTCCTCTCAATGACTTTTCTTAACTGGAATCTTATATCATAGAGGATTCACACATGATCTAGTTTTTATGGCTGCATCATTCATAGCTAATTTCCCAAAAGGTCTTGGTTCCTAGCCAGTATCCTGCATCCAATTTCATATTTCTTGCTGATCCTAGTCAGATGTCCATTATTACAATTATACGGTAGTACATTCATGAAAATGCTTACTCTGTTTCGGGGGAAAGTGCTCATCTTAACAGCTTTCCTGTTGGGTGTTCATTTGTATAATGCTTAATAATACATATCATAACGTTTATATGGTAAAGATGACTATTGTTCTGTATAAAGTATAGTGTGAACACTTTAAGATGTCCAGGGAATATCTGATATTGCTCAGTTTTTAATATCATGCTACATTTTAAAAATATTTCATACAGGTCATCGTGGTAATACTTACAATAACCTTCAGACTATCTAGTATTATTATTCCATTTTGCAAATAAAATGGAGGACTCTCTAAGGAAGCATGTCTTTGTGTGTTTGTGTGTATGTGTGCATGCGTGTGTATGTGTGTGTGTGTGAGAGAGAGAGAGAGCGTATATTCAGATGGGAGCTAGATTTTCTTTGCATCAGCAGTCCCACGTGTTAAGGCACTGCATTGTATTACAATATCTTTCAGGGTAGAAGATCTTGTTTAGTCAAGAAGCGAAATGCTGAATGAGACATAAAGTATATTATTGCTAATGAGATCATAAGAAAGCAGGGTTTTTAGTTCATTTCAAAGTGTTTTTTTAATTAAAATCTAATTTTACCTCTAGATTCCAGAGCAGCTGGCTTGGGAATACGGCATGTGTAGACCAATGAAGTTTTACTTTTATTGCAGTGTTTATTCTTTCAGCCATTAGTTCGGTATATCTGTTTGCTTAATTTAGTTAGCCCTGTAATATCACCAATATCATCATCTCCCTTAACCTGCCTCCTTAGGATTTTGTTTTTATCTCTTTTTTCCCCTATATTGATTTTCATTCTCACTGTCTGTTTTTCTCTCCTCATCCCTCCCTGCTTTAGGCAGAGAAACTGCAAATTCTTGTTTTCTCCTGCAAATGTAGATTATTTTTTTTAATGGCTGTGGATCACAATGTGCTTTTTGAAGGCTTCCTGCTTTAGCAGTGGTTTTGTTTATGTTATAAAACTGACAGTGATTTATCATATATTCCTCCCACATTGCTTTGTTAACTGAACTAGAGAGAATGCATTTGAAGGACATATTCATACCTGACATCCTTACCAATGAATTTCAGGTGGCTACGGTTATATATGAAGTAATCTGACCGATTTGACTTCATACAGTGGCCTTTGTTATGTAAGTGGAAATGTCTCATTAAAAACCAAGGGGAAGATACTCCAGAATGAGATCTGAACTGAAAAACTGCAATGTGAAAATGTGTACTTTTAATGGTAATTTAATATAATTGTTTCACATAGAATACCCACTGTTTCATTTGCAACATTATGATCATTATGGGTTTTTAAATATAAATATATGTGTGTGTGTGTATGTATGTATGTATGTATGTGTGTGTGTGTGTGTATGTGTATATATATATATATATATATATATATATATATATATATATATATATATATATATATATATATATATACACACACACACACACACACATACACACACTCAGAAATAAGGAAGGGATTTGGGGAATGATGACGTTCCCCCCCAGCAGCCTTGCCTAAATTTTCAGATCACCATGGTAGAAAATTCAGAGCATATCATAACACATTGCTGAAGGGGCTGCAGAATTAATATGGTATTTTATTTCTTACCCATGTCGTTAAGAACGTAATGGCTTTCCTTTTTTCATTAAGGAAACAAGAACTTCTAACACCATAGAATAATAACATAGAACTGGAAAGGACCTTAGAATCCACCCTCCCCTGCCACATGCTGAGTGTGGTTGGTCAGTCACCTGCAGCTTCATCTGGTAGTGGTATTCTTATCCCATATTGTTCTATCTATCTTCTAGGCTGTGGTTTGCTTTATCAAATGCCTTACTGAAATCTAAGTACACTATATTCACAGCATTTCCTTGGTCCACTAATTTCTCAAAGGAGGCAATAAGATTTGTTTGGCATGACCTGTTCTTAACAAACCCATGCTGGCTTCTATTGATCACTTTGTTAATTTCCAGCTATTTTCAAATCTGATGCTTGCTTACCTTTTCCAGGATTTTCCCAATTCTTGATGACAAGCTGATTAATATGCTGTTTCCTGAATCCCCCCTCCCTCCTCCCCCTAGTTTAAGAAGTGGAACCTCAATGGTTTGTTTCCAATTCTCTGGCAATTCCCCCATTCTCTCCTTTGTGTGTGTGTGTGTGTATGTGTGTTTTAACAAGAACATTAAAATATGAAAAAAATCTCTTGACTCAGTCTTTATATAGTGAATTTAGTCTCTTTAAATCTGAATACTATAATAATTATCTGTAAATCTTAGGTTCAAATGTTCCGTCTGAGTCAAAAATTCTTCTGTGAATGAAACATACATCTGGGTGCCACACTTTATTCCCAATAAGTTTTTCACTTTCCTTATCTTGTTTATCCAGATAGCTTAATACTCAGACAGGAAATCATCAAAAGCTGTTAAAACTATAGGTTAGGACAAATGTTTTTTTTTTTTTTTTTTTTTTTAAAAGATCCAAGAAAGGAAAGATAAGTCATGTCCATGCAATTATTAAAGTAATTACATGATGTGCCCATGAGGACAAACATGAGACAAACTTGAGTTGAAGGTGAGTTCACCATTTGATTTTGTCACTTAAAAATCAGGTTATAAAAAATATTAATCTTTAAATTACATCAAGACTCTGCTGTTTTTGTTGCAACTGATTATCCCCTGGAAAAACTGGAACTATATATTTGAAAGGATTTACTATTACTCTGTATGTCTGAACTCAGAAAATGTTTTAGTAAGTGGCATTCCTTAGCTGATCTCATGTGTCCTTGCAGCTTAGCTGAGTTTGGCCTAGTTGCACTACCATCCTCAGTTAACTGTAGTTAACCCCTAAATTATCATCATCACATGAATACCACTTTAGTCTTGATGTATGTTAAAAGTATGATAAATATAAGGTTGCTTAAATTTTACATCCAAAAATGAATAGGGTATTGATAAATAATAATGCATTCAATTACTTGTTACCCAATAAAGGTTTGTATTTTAAGCTTAATATTAAGGTCTCCACTATATTGTTTATTGTTCAGTTCAGTTCAGTTTCAGTTTATTGTATTTGTATGCCGCCCTTTTCCCCCGAAGGGGGACTCAGGGCGGCTCACAACTCGAACAGGGGAAGGGGGGATACAGACAAAAAATTTAAAAAACAAACATAACAATATACAATTTAAAACTCACAACAGTCATACCATTCGAGACGGGGGCAACAGCTCTTTAACCCCAGGCCTGTCGGAACAGCCAGGTTTTGAGGGCTTTGCGGAAGGCCTGGATGGTGGTGAGGGTTCGAATCTCCATGGGGAGTTCGTTCCAGAGGGTCGGAGCAGCCACAGAGAAGGCTCTCCTCCGGGTAGTTGCCAGTCGACACTGGCCGGTAGATGGAATTCGGAGGAGGCCTAATCTGTGGGATCTAATCGGTCTAGTGGAGGTAATTGGCAGCAGGCGGTCTCTCAAGTACCCAGGTCCAATACCATGAAGGGCTTTATAAGTGATGAATTTATGAATAATAAAGAAAGCAAAAATAAAGTACAACTAAAGAAGCTTAAAAAGCTGTTTGATTTACAATTTATTTTTTTTATATTATACCTTACCAATTTGCAGCATTATAATAATTTGCCCTCCCCCTTTAGAAACCATATTGTAAGTATTTATATTTGCCATGCTACACAATATATTGTATATAGGGGAATCATTCTTCCTTGAATTGGATTATGTGCTGTTAATTTTGCCATTTTAGATTTTGCTATATATTTTGATTCAATAAAACTAATTGTGGTAGACCTGCCAACCCTAACCCTACTTAATGCATATAGCATATACTGTTAAATAAATGAAATAAAAGTTTGGGTCGGGTTTTATCAACTGTGCCTAATATGGTGTCCTGCAGACAGTTTGTGCTTGTAAACTGAAATTGTAGTTGTATAATATATCCAATGACTACAAGGTGGAGTGTGGTTAACTTGAAAATTCCACTCACTCAGGAATATATTTACTTAAACAAAGTCAAAATCATTAAGGCATATTATATGAACATATATTTGCTAGATATTTCTGTAATATTTCACATTACATTTCTGTGTTTGTTTGTTTGCCTGCAATCTCCATATTATTTTAAAATGTGGTCTAAGAAGCTAACTCTGTAAACCCATGATATTCTTAAGCAGCTTTCCTCCCACTTCAAGTTATATTACAACACTTGGTTATGGTACTACTCACCATTCCTGCAATCTCCATTCAGCCCACTGAATGAATAAATGAATCATTTGTGATGTTCAGAACACACAAATTCTTTTTTCACGATAGCATATCACCCACCCTACATAATGGCAACTTGGATATCACATATCTCCATGTTCCAGTTGGTGCACAACCAAAAAAAGACATTCAGTCCTTAAACACAAAATGTCCCTATTCATCTATAACATAAATAATATTATTTTCCAAAAATACGATCTTTCAAGTCATAGCTGGCTGAAGCTAAGCTAGTGTCACTCTAAGATGTTCATGAATAAGGCAGTGTGTGAATTTCACAAGGCAGGTAGCTTTCTGTGAAACGTCTGTGCCTTTACTATTAAAGTTGTTTCTGTCTCAGAAATAAAGTTGCCAGTCATGTCACACAAAGTTTGCCTCAGAATGCCCTTATTGCTGATCAAACAGGAAAGCTAGAACTTCTCATGGCTATTTCTATGGAGCACTGGTTGCTAAAACAGATGGTTTTCTTAAAGCAAACAGAATTAGTTTCAGGTTTTGCAACTGAAAACTGGTTATCCATGGAATTACTCAGAGTCCTCCTCAAAGGTTTTCCACAAACCTGGTGCTCTAAGATGCTGCAATTCTTAACAAAATAAGCTCTATTGCTAATATAGCATTACAAGCTACAGTACATGGATTGTTCTACTCACCAGGGGAATAGATTGCTTCTGTTTACTACCCCCATTTTTCTCTTCCCACACACCTAAATGCCACAAGATGTACTGTATATTCCACTCCATAAGTTTATGTATAAAAACTTCTTGTTGTGCCATGATTTTTCACATTATGGCACAAAGCCAACAGTCAATGAAACAAGGACAAATATTCCATTTCCTTTTTTTACAAGATCAGTTGTCCTCTGTGAAACTGGGGGCATTGTTTCTACAGCTTTCTTTTTAAATACAAAGTAATTACATCCCCCTTCTTCTTTTAAAAAAATTAGACACTTTCACCCCCACTTCAAGTAACAGCTTGACTGCCTTCAGCAACCCAGAGACATTCTGGAAACAGAAGTACTCCCAGGATGATAATACTATGTAGGAAACACACACAATTTTTTTTTTCCTAGTTCAAGATAATGAAGTTGACCACTCTTGTATTTTAAAGCTTGTTTTTGTGGATTTATAACATCTGCCTCATCTAAGAATTCGTCTTTGCTTTAAGAAAAAATATTACATTAATACAATTTGCATAACCTCATTACTTGGTGAATTAGCAAATCCACTATCTGTAATGATTGCAGGTCTGGCCTTTGGTTTGTGAGTGCATGGGCATGTTGTTGTTTTAAATAATTCCAAACAACATGTAAAATGATTGTATACCATGTAATTTATGTTCTAGTTCAGAGGTGTCTAACTCATATCCATGGGTTGGATGTGTCACACTCTGGCCACGTTCACCCCCAGTTTAATGAAGCGGGGAAAAGTTGTGATACATCACATGATGACATGACATGGCAAGTTTGACACCCCTGTTCTAGTTGGTAACATGATTAGCAGCTGATAGAATCACAAAGGAATATTTGTACATCCGTTGTTTTATTTCCCTGTTCTGCCACCATCTTTTCTATCCTTCCCTTCAAGGCCACTATGGGATTGTGTAAAAGAAATTTGGCAATAACGGCAAAGCACAAAGAAAGAGAAAAATGAGATGGAAGATTTTCTTTGATGCCTGCCCATTATATTAAAGTGACCAGATTTTAACATTGGTAAAGTGGGACACCATTGATTGGGGGGGGGGGGGGTCTTGATTAAAAATTTGGTCCAAAACCAAAAGCATCTTTCTTGACAGCACTTTCAAGAAAGAGGCTTTTGGCCACTCTGGTGGTATGTCTGCCATACACACACAAACACGCACACACACACACACACACTAAAGAATCCAACAGACAAACAAGCAGCTTCCCCACCGTGGGCTTTGTTCTTAACTGACAGCGGCAAAGGAAATAGAGAAAGGTGGCGAGAAGGCTGCCTTTTGCGGGGAGAACAGGAGCTTTGCCAACCGCGGAAAGGTGCCCCAGGGCTGGGATCCAATGCGCGCTTAACAAGGCGAGGAAAAGAATGGAGGGGAGGGGGGACATGCGGAGAAGAAGAAGTGTGCCGAGCTGTCATCGGGGCTACTGAAGCTTGCGAACTTTAAATTGAAGTTCGCCTGTTCTTTGTGGCAGCTGCCCTCAATTAGGGATCCGATCTAATTCAAGAGATCTTAATCCATTAATTGGCCATTTTTCTGGGATAATTGATCCCTGGGCCCCAACAACGCTGTCAAGAAAGAGGCTTCTGGCTGCTCCGGGGGTATGTCCGCCATTAAAATGGCCAATTAATGGATTAAGATCTTTTGAATTAGATGGGATCCCTAATTGAGGTCAGCTGCCACGAAGAACAGGCGAACTTCAATTTAAACCCACCGGGTTTCCATCAAGCGGAAATTCTCATCTTTGCCTGTCCTAATTCAGACATTTTCCTTTCTTTTTTGGATCACATTCTCTTCAGCCAATCAAGAGGAGTGCTGGGAATCAAACCCAGTTCGGGGCTGAGGAAAAAAGTGCTGGTCATCCTTGCCAATCCCTCGTGGCCGCTGATCCCAGAATCACCAGATCAAAGCCCCGCGTCCGCAGCCCTGGGATCCTCCACTTTAAGATCTCCCTCGCAAGTTTCAGCAGCCCCAATGACAGCTCGGCACGCTTCTTCTTCTCTGCACTCCCCCCTCCCCTCCATTCTTTTCTTCAGTTCCTACGCCCCGGTGGGTCCACACAATTTCTGTGCCTAGTTAAGTGCACCTTGGATCCCAGCCCCGGGGCTTAACAGCCTAACCCAGAAAAAAACATTACCACTTTTTGTCTTATCCCGGTTAGGATTTCTTAAGCAAATCCACTGCGCTTTCAACATGAAGCCAAAATCAGGACTTTTTAAAAATGCCGCAGGACGCAGGACAAATTGTGAAAAATCGGGACTGTCCCACCAAAAGCGGGATGTCTGGTCACTTTACATTACATTCTAGTAGACAAAGGCAGGTGTAAATGAGTAGTGAAGAAAGATATTTTCCCTTATTCTTCTATGATCCTATGAGGAGATCATTTTAGGAAGACATTTAAGCTTATTTTAAAACCAAGATTAGTTGGTGCAATTTTACTTCTGGTATAACTTCTCTCATATATAACTTCTCTCAACAAATAAGTTGGCAAGACAAGGAAAACCACCATGTCACTGACAACACATTGAATTTAATATTACACACCATTATTAGAATTTCATATTTAATAACTTCAATACTTATCCAATTACTTGATCAATTAATTAATTTCTCAGCGCCAATAGTGTTCTAATGGTACTCCAGATATTTTGGGAGTGCACTCAAGGTGCCTATCATTATCTCTGCCTTCTTTTGCCACAGTTGTTCTATTAGCAAATTTGTGTACTTTCTGGTTTTCTCTAGTTCTTTCTCTCCTATTCTGCTAATTCCAGAATCCATATTCCAAGGTACCATTGTTACTCCTTTGTCATGCTGTTGCTTGCAGTTAGTCTGTGCAAACATTTTGCAGTAGCTAACTATGTGGTGCACTGTTACTTCAGCTTCCTTGCACAAATGGCATTTGTTTTCTGTTGCTGTCCTCTCAATTCTGGCTTTGTATGCATTTGTTGTTAAAACTTGATTTTGTGTAGCCAGAATTAACTGCCTTTCTTCAACTTTCCTGCTCTTAACCATTGCCAGGTCTTGTTATCTGCTTTGCCTGGTATTTTTCACTGTATTGGCCACATAATACTCTATCTTGCAACAGTTCTTTATATTGCTCATTTCATCTTTCTTTTAGATGAGTTTAATCTCTCCAGTACTCAGTAAATCTTCCTGATATACTAGCTTCAGCACATCTTCTTCATTGCCCTTCAGATAGTCTTCCACTGGCCTTTTTTATTCTTCAATTGTCTGGTATACTTGCAACATTCTGTGCCCACCTGTACAACTTGATAAATAGTCTGTCAACAGCGTGGCATGAATGAAGGGCATGGTTCATTGTCATTATTTTCTCCTGGTCTACTATTTAGGTTTTTTTTAGCTCTTCTTGAATCCATTCCACTAAACCAGCTGGTTATCTTACTGATGTTTTGTTGCATAGGCAACCAGATGTTCAGACTGGATTTGGCATTTTTGTCTACCTATTGAGTTCTATTTAAGGACCTGGGATGGGCAGATCAGTGGTGAGTTTCAATTTATTTTACTACCATTTTTCTCATGCATGCGCACGTGCTAACGCAATGTTCGGGCAGGTGGGTGGGGCCTCCTGCCGTAGCAACTACCAGTTCACCCAATCCGGGGCAAACTGGAAGCAATCCACTTCTGATGTGGATGTTTAATTGTGTTATAGATATCATTGCAGGATGTAATCTGTTCCAAGTAAAGCTTTCTTTTGTGATTGACTGATGGTGAATTTTTCAATGGTGATGATTTTGAAGCAATGCTCCAGTTGCTTTGGGATTGCACCCAAGGTTGTTGTTGTTGTTGCTTATTATTGTGGTAGTAATAGTACTGTCAGCCAGATGTTCAGAGTGGTTTTGGCATTTTTGTTCATCTATCAAGTCATTCCCAAGGACCTGGGATAGACAGATATGGGTTGTTCTTATTATTTATTTTTTAAAAATAGTGCCAATAATGCTACAAATTAATGGTGATCCCAATTGACTAATTTTTACCCTTGAGATAGGATTATCAATATGTCTTTTTTTTTCTACACCTGATGTTTCACATATGAAATTCATGATTACTTCTGGTCTGATCTTAGTGATAGTTCTCAATGAGATCCTCTCATTGAGGATTGATTAGATATAACTGATCATCTGCCTTGCTTTTTGTTTGAACAATCATACATTTAATTGATATTATACTAGGTATCTTTTTAGTAATTTCCTAATCATGTGGATAACTTTACAAATGTGTCTGCCAGAAAGAGTGAAGACTGACAGATAGCTTCTAGAGTCAAAACTAAATTAAACCTCATTATATTCAGTTATTTAAGGGGAAATCTTGGGAGAATTCAGGAATAGATAGCTATATTGAAAGTTTTGTTTTTTAAAAAAGTCTTGCATGAACTAATTAAAATGCAGTGTTAACCTTTTGGTGATTGTTAATGAGAGAAGCAGAGGATATAGTCAACAGCAAAATAGAAGGAAGGCAGTTTTGGAAATAATAGTTGCACCATCCGGTAACTGCTATAAAGTGCTCCTCACCCCACCATCAGAATTCAAACCTGAAAATTAGAAGTACTAATTGAAAGCAAAGCAAATTCAATTGTACTATTGAAATTACTTTTAAATTGAAAGTAAAGCAAATTCAATGGAATCACCCTGTGCCAAATGTCTCAATGAGCACTTACATGATGGCTTTAACTGCAGTGGTAAGAAGGATAACACTGTAAATTTGTCCTCTGCCCACTATGATTAAGGTAAAGGTTCCTCTTGCACATATGTGCTAATGGTTCCTGACTCTATGGGGTGGTGCTCATCTCCGTTTCAAAGACAAAGAGACAGCGCTGTCTGAAGATGTCTCTGTGATCATGTGGCAGGCATGACTAAATGCCAAAGGTGTATGGAATGTTACCTTCCCACCAAAGGTGGTTCCTATATTTTTATATGCTTTTGAATTGCTAGATTGGCAGAAGCTGGGACAAGTAACTGGAGCTCAATCTGTTATGCGACGCTAGGGATTTGAACCACTGAACTGCTGACCTTTTTGATCGACAAGCTCAGCGTCTTAGCCACTGAGCCACCATGTCTCTAGCCACTATGATTAGATATGTGGGGAAAAAACATCAGGTTGGTTAAATAGTTTCCACTTAGGTGACCATTCCTTCTAGCAATATACCTGTAGCTTCTCAGTTTAGTCCATTTGAAGGACTGTGAACCACAAGTTGTCTCCAAGCCTGCAAAAGCAGATGCCTGTATACCATAAATGAAGAAAGCATTCCTTTCCAGGAAAGAATTCTCTGGCATTGAAAAGGCCCCAGCCACTTTGTCATTCTGACTCTGCATCTCTCAGCAAGTAGGTTTTCAGCCTAGGTGTAATGAATTAATCAATGGTAGTTGTCTCATTGGTACAATGGGTGATTTTGCCAAGCACAACTGTCATTTATTCCATTGACATAACATAGCTGTCTGCCAGAAATGCACAATTGAAGCACTTTCTTCCTTGAACATGCCATTTGCTTCTCATAAGACAGCAGTATTCATGTTAGACAGAGGCATGTTTCATTGGCTGTGAATGAACAACTATGGACAGTCAAAGCCTCCTTGCAGGAACTAAATCCCCAGTTTCAGTGAAAACATCCCTCCATGTTATTGTAGGGGGTGAGAGACGCATTGATGAGAGGCTGCTTGTTTTCCATATGACTTTGGACAACAGACTTAGTTCTTCTTAAAAGTGTAATTCAAGCATTTTATGTATAACAATCACCTTGGCTTCGCACAGTTACTTTGCCAAATATATAATTACATCTCAGAGTGTTTTTCTGCTGCTGACCTGAGCATTGCTAAATGGTTGAATCCTTTTATTTTCTAAAACCTATGCACACGCCCATACCTCAACTTATTCCTTGAATCTTCTCTGGCAGGGCGGGGAATATTACAGACTACAGAAGAGAAACCTTCCTCAAGTAAGCAGAAATCTGTTCACAAAATATTGGATTCAACTCAGTTTATAGTATTGAGTCATTTCATGGAAAGTAGGCAGGAAACTCTGCTAATCTCTCTCTCTCCCTCTCTCTCTCTCTTTCTCTCTCTCTCTCGCACGGGCTCTCTCTCTCTCCCCCCCCTCTCTCTCCCTCCCTCCCTCCCTTCCTCTCCCTTCCCCATTTTACATTTTGCATAAAAGAAGCTTTAGTACAATTTCTCATTTTCACTCCGTAATATTTATGCAATAAGGAATGAGTGAGAACATGCTTTTCCATTTCAGCATAGCTAGGACTTATAATGCATGAAATGAAGTGAGAAGTTTAATCTTCTAAGCAATGAAATGTCACACAGAGTTACTTGTTCTCCATTGCCGTGCTTTCTCCTTGGAGTTTTGCCCTTTTCGAGAGACTGAAGAATTCTTTCCTGATGATGTCAGATACTCTGAGAGTCCATGGATTCCCACTGTTATGATTCAGATCTTGCCATTGGAAAACTAAATCTTTGCTATCATCCCTTCATTGTTTTTCTATATTCCATCACTGGGCAAAAATATTATCCCAGTAAAAATATCTCATTGTTTTAATTCTTGTTTAAAAGAAAATTGGGTTGGAATGTCACCCTTATCCGGACGTTGTAGTTTATATTTCTTATTATTATTGGTTAATTAAACATGCTTGTGATCTTATGAAAATTGATTGACTTAGTTTCATTGCCTGTGTTGCAATTCTTACAGTCAACAACATATCCTTTTCCAATACAGAGAGCAGAAATGACTTTATAAAGTTGCCTTTTAAATCAAATAAATGGCATCCTTTAATGAAAGGAAAGCAATTTCCTTGTAAATGGGCTATTTTCTCATATGTTTCTTATTCAGAATGCCTCTGTTTTCCCTGGAATTTGCATTTGATGACCAAATTTGGACAAGACCCAGCGGCTGTCTGAGATAAAAATTATTATAAGTCTATCACTATGAAGACAAATGACTTTTTTTTCTGGGAACGTGGAAGCAAGTACCACTTCTACTGCAATGAATTTTGACATGTTAATTGTGTGTTTATATCTTCATATGATAAACAATTTGTTGTCAGCATAAAGAGAGTCTGGATTATATACATGATTACAAAATGCTTTCTCATGACAGAAAAATAAAATATTATCAAAGTAAATGTGTTGTCAAGCATGCACCACAGTCTTTTCAGCCAAGAAAAGCCAAAAATGGAATAAGTGAGAGAAACTGTCAACCAAGAAAAGCCAAAATTGGGAATAAATAAGAGAAACTGTTTTTAAATATGCAAAAGAGATTATATATTATATAATAAAAAGGAATAGATAGATAGATAGATAGATAGATAGATAGATAGATAGATAGATAGATGTAGATGTGTGTGTGTGTGTATGTGTATATATATATATATATATATATATATATATATATATATATATATATATATATATATATATATATATATATATTAGATTTTTTACAACCCCTGGTAAGCCCCAATTATGGGAGGAAGCTAACTGCTTCCATTATCTGTCCTTCGGCTCGTCACAAGAGTCCATCACGACAGAAACCCAATATTTTTACTGTTGCCTTTGTTATATCAGCACAAATAAAACACACACACACACACACACACACACACACACACACACACACACACACACACACACACACACACATATATATATATATATATATATATATATATATATATATATATATATATATATATATATAATACACACAAACACACACACAGAGATGTTTGTTTGTTTTCATAGATTTCAGGTCTTTTCCCGTGTAAGATTGAGATTGTCTTGACAACGTTTCAGCAAAGTCTCACTCGCCATCTTCAGGCTGGTGTTTTCGGTTTCATGTTTGTGTGAGTAAAGTATGGTTGGAGTTGCCATCTTTCTATAAATTTTGGGAGAGGCGGGGTTTGCTGGCTTTGTTTCAGTAAGTGGATTGATTTGCTGTGTGGTTGTATCATGATTGGTAGATTGGTGCTGATTGGTGGTGGCTGTGTGCCCATTGTTGTTTTGTGTTGTAACGGCCTGGGTGTGGCTCGTTTGTTGACTAGGGCTGGTTTCCAGATGTCTGGTAGGCGGGAGGTATCATCACGTTTATTCATGTTGTGGGGCTGTTTTTCTATTTCGATAGCTTCCATAATTATTCTCTTGTTGAAGTGTTCAATTTTGGAGATTAATTTGGTTCCTTCAAAATTAATTTTATGTCCTGTAGCTTCATGGTGCTGGAAAAGGGAGAAAGTTTTTTTCTTTTTTTCTTACTGCCTTCTTGTGTTCTGTGATGTGTTCCTTTATTCTCCTGTTCGTTTGTCCTATGTATCTTGCAGGGCAGATTTTGCATGGTATTTCGTAGACTCCTTTGTTTTCTAGCTGGATTTTGTCTTTGGAGTTTCTTAAGATGTTGGCTACTTTTTGGACAGTGTTGAAGGCTGTCATGATATTGTGTTTGTGGAGAATTTGCTGATTTTATCTGTGGTGCCTTTAATGTAAGAGAGGAGGGCAATGCCGTTGTCCTGTTCTGTGTCTCGGTTCTTGGGGGGAGTCTCCCTTTGGATTAGGTTGATAATTGTTTTTCTTTGGAATCCGTTGGAGATTAATACGTTTGTGAGAGTGTGTAATTCAGTTTTCAGATTGTCTTTGTCGGCTAGGCGTTTGGTCCTGGAGATGAGGGTCTAGGCTACAGATTTGATCTGTGCAGGGTGGTGATGGGATTCTGCATTTAAGTAGCAGTTGGTGTGTGTTTTTTTCCAGTAGATGATGTGTCCTTGTAGATTAGGATGTCCAGAAAGGGAAGTTGGTTGTTTGCTTCTATTTCCATAGTGAATTGTATTTTGGGGTGTAGGCTGTTGAGATGTGTGAGGAAGCTGTCCAGTTTTTCTTTCCCATGTGGCCAAATCATGAAAGTGTCATCAACATATCTAAGCCATATGGGTTTGGGTTCAGATTTATCTAAGGCGTTAATTTCAAAATGTTCCATGTATAAGTTTGCAATGACGGGTGGTCATTGCTCCTTCTATCTGTTTGTATCTCTGTCTATTATGGATGAAGTATGTGTTGGTTAGGCAGTGGTTGGTCAGGTCCAGGATGTGTTTAGGGGGGTTGTGCTTGTTCTGGATAGCTTTCAAGGCTTCTTTTATAGGCACTTGGGTGAACAGGGATATGACATCAAAGCTCACGAGTAGGTTGCTGGGTTGTAGGTTTTGTTTCTTTATTGTTTCTATGAAGTGCAGTGAGTTTTGTATGTGTGAGGTGATGGATTCTGCATAGGGTTGGAGTTGTTTGGTGAGGAATTTGGCAAGATTCTGTCGAGATGAGCCTATGGAGCTGACTATGGGTCTGAGTGGTGTTCCTTCTTTGAGTATCTTGGAGAGGCCATAGAGTTTGGGGCATCTGGAAGATTTCTCTCTGGGGATGATTCTTTGCTGGATATCTTCACTGATGGGAGAGGCTTTTATTTTGAATTTGGTGGGTTTTTTTCCAGGTAGGTGGTGGGGTCTGTGTTTAGAGGTTTGTAAGCGGGGTCTTGGGGTAGGTTGGATAGTTTGGCTTGGTGGTCAGACATGTTCATCACCACTGTGGTGTTACCTTTGTCTGCTGGGAGAATGATTATGTTGTTGTCTTTCCTCAGGTTGGTGAGTGCTCTTTCTTCTGGTTGTTGTAAGTTGCTTCTGGGTGGATTGCTGGAGCAAAGGACATTAGTAACTGCAAGTCTGATTTTCTTGGCTTCATCTGGGTTGATTTTGGTGAGTGTAGCTTCAACTCTGCATATGACGTCTTCAGTGGGGATACGTTTAGGGGCAACTGCAAAGTTGAATCCTCTGGAAAAGACATTGGTTTCAGCTGTGGTGAGGGTTCTGTCTGATATGTTGTGTAACTGTTTGTTTTATGAGTTGCTGTAGAAGGGGGGTTGGGCTTCTTTTGTTTTTCTACTCTGTGGAGTTTGTTGGTGTGTGTGTCTGTCTTGTAGAATGTTTCTGTTTTGCCTCTCCATAGGGCTAGTTGTTTGGATTTGTCCCAGAGTTCTGGGTGGATTTTGTTGCTGAGTTTGAGGTGAAGAGTGAGTAGGTTCTGATTGGTTTGGTCTAGTATGAATCTTTTCCTGTGGAGTTCGTTTCTGATTAGGGCTAATTCAGTTCTTTTCGGGATCCTTTCGGTGGCTGAGGTTTCTTAAGAAACCCCAAAGACAAAATCCAGCTAGAAAACCAAGGTGTCTTATGGAAGCTATTGAAATAGAGAAACACCCCTACATCATGAATAAACATGACCATACTTCCTGCCTACCAGACATCTGGAAACTAGCCCTAGTCAACAAACGAGTCCCAGCCACAAAAAACAACATGGGACCCAGAACAACACAGGACGCCAACACCAATCACCCTCACCAGACTCAAACCCAAACCCATAGACGAAATGCAACCACCATCCAGAAGCCCAACCACAGCAGCATCACCAACTTCTGCACCTCCCTCCAACCCCACACAAAGCAAACTGACAACACATGGCCAGACCGCAAACCCGGAGCCAAACCAAAGCCCGGGATGTTACATCACAGCCATCTGCTCAGGACATTACATCACAGAACTCAGGAAGTTACAATGCAAAAGCTCAGGATGTTACAATGCAGCCAACCTACCAGGATGCTGCAGCACAGAACTCAGGATATCACTACACTAGAACTCAGGATGTCATCACACAGCCCAATACCCACGTTGTTACAACACAAAAGACTAATGGGCACACAGCAAGTACCTCAGCGACACAGGATGTTACGACTAATCTTCATACATCAACTCCATCAACTAATCAAAATGTAACAACACAGCCAACCAACCCACTTACAGAAACAAAGCCAACACTCCACACACACCCATCAATATTTATAGAAAGATGGCAGCTCCGATCATGCTTTGCTCACTTTGCTTTAAAGAGCAGTATTTTCATGCAGAATTTTTTCACAACTTGTTTGGAGGTCTGTTAAAGATCTCAACAAAAATGGACCTGGTTGGACAGTAAAATATGCTGGGAAATCTTTAAAATGTACACTGTCTTATAAAGCCTCCATTGAAAACAATATGTTCTAAAATACATGCTTAATTATTTCTTTTTATTTTTTTTATATTGCACTTTGCTGATGTTATTAAAATGGTTATGCAACTATTATCTTTTTAACTATTGGCACATGCAGAGATAATCAATCCACACAATCCACTTTCCAATAAACCTGGGAAGCAATGAGAAATTCTTGGGTATGTACATAGTGGAATGTATATAACATTGTATTTTGTTCAAAAAATCCTTCTTTATGAAAAGCAGCGGAATGATTTTTTTTTGCTTATCAAATCACACTGAGACATCTGAAAGATTCCATACAAAGAGAAAGCAATAAAATACAACTATATATTTCTTTTTCGGAACAGTCTCCATCTATAATACTCCATCTACAATGTTGAGAATTATCATTATTCTGAGATTCAGGAAGCTGCAGGTTTCAGAAATTTTTCAAGACTTATGTAGTGTCCTGTACTATCAAATTTGTACCATCTGCTCCCAGAATTAATAAAATTCTAGTCTTTTAGAAGCAGGGTATTGGCTTCAAGAGCTGGGATTAGGATATATAAACTGAACAAGTTTAGATCATTTATTTGTATGTGTGAAAGAATGAAGAGGGAGAAGTTTCTATGCTGTAGCAAAATCTGGGGAGTTGGGGGGGTGGGGGGATCAAGATAGTAATTCTAAATCCAGGGCAATCTATTAATGATTCAGTGTTTTCATCCTGACTGTCAGCTGATAAGCACATTCTTTTCTTTAGTTTTCTCTCATTCATTATCCCTCCTTCTAAAAAAAACAAAAAACAAAAACCCAATCCTCTTAAGGATTGCATTAAGGAATGAAAGAGTGCGATGAAAGATACTTTTTTCTTAATACCTCATCAACTGCTTGTGTAAATGTTTCATTAACATACTGCTTGATCGCTATTAATGTTGTCTCTTTCCCTCCCCATTGCAATAATTCTGTTCCCTGCACAACTCTGACATACAAGTCTTCTCTGTAATTGGTCCTGTTTTGTTCTACTGTGTTTTTCTTTAAAGAAACAGGCAGTAATGATGGGGGATAAATTTATGTGCTTTGCATTTGAATGCAATTTATCTAGGTTTCCATTTTTGATTGCCTCAAAATTCAGGAAATCTTTCCAAAACTGGACTAAAATTCAGTTTCCTTTCAAAAATGTACACTTTTTCAAATTGTTTAGTGAAATGCATTCTGTTTTTTAAAAAAAACATGCTGAAGGAAAAGCAGCACAAGATCATTTAAATACCGTTAATTATAATAATGCATTATATTAGAATGATGCATTTTTAAGGGGAAATGGCAAAAATAGTGTGCTTTAAACAACATTGTAAAGAAAAGCCTTCTTCAAGCATTTATTTGAATGCATTAGAGTGGAAACGAAAAAGAAAAATAGTTCACAGACTGGGTCTGCCCTTACTCTTACATTCGGATGTTGGCTTCAGATTCTCCTGGTCACTCCAGCAAATACACAACTCTGCATAAGATGAGGTCCTTCTTTGTTGGGGTCCCCCCTGACACCAAAAGCTATACTTTGCCAAAGTAAATACCTTCCCAGAGGTAGTATAAGAGATTAGGAGGCAGAATTATAATGCTGTGAGTTTAAATAATATATACAAGATACACAAATCTTAATGCAAGTTCGAACAAAGAGAAAGAAATCAAATTGGTATGGGAAGAGAATGACCTGCATTTAAAAAAGAAAAAGCTGAAAGAAATCAAAAGGGACAGACATGCTAAAATGAAAAACTAGGAAAAGCTGAATTGTCAAATCCACCTATCTTTGACAATCTCGGGAAACATACAAGAAATCATGTTTTAAGATATTGTGTGTGTGTCTTGTGTCCCCATCTGTGTTGTACACATTTAATACTACAAACGTTTATAGTACATATACAAGACGCACATTGAATTTGCGGTGAGTTTTTTCCAAGGACACATATACATTTTAGAAACATCCATGTTACTTACACAATTTAGTCCTGTTTCCTAAACATGTGCAGAAGAAAGAACAGCAGCCTCTATTAATTCAGACAGGAGGCCCAAAGCAGTATTTGTAATCGTTTGAACACCAGGACAGTTGCCAACACGATCCTGCTTTTTCATGTTCTGGACTACACAGAGAGCTAAACTCACATTCCAGGCAAAAGAGCTCACTCCCTTTGGAGAGTGGAAAAAGGAGAGTCTGGGACATTAATGGCCTCATTCTCTCCTAATGTTGAACACACCCACGCTTGAATAGGGTTGTAGCACTCATAGCAAAAAAAGGCTTGTTTTTTGCCAGTCAGAAACAAAGTAGGCATGTGTGTCTTAAAATAACCAACTGCTATGGCCTCTGGCTATTCACTTTTGAAGTGTTTGTTTCTGTGGTAATGCTATATAGTCTAAATCAACTCTACTTCAATAGCATGCTTTTTGCTAAGAGATAAGTCCAGCTTTCCATCATCAGACTATTTCCAATTTAGTTATTTTCAGATGCACAGACTAGAAGAACATCTTAGTACTGGGAAAGTTTTACAAAAAAAAAAAAACATCTCAAAAGGCAGTGACAAACTCCATCTGTAGAAAGAAGATATTGACGAAAACAACGTGGACAATGTCTGTGCAATAATCATTAAGAGTCAAGATTAATTCGGAGGTGTCTTCATAGTACAGAGTAATAAACTTTTCCTCGGTTCCACCACAAAACTGTGAAGCCCTTATCCGCCCCGACATAAGTGCGGGGGGGGGGGGCAAATCCGTGCCGTCCGAAGTGCTAAGGAAAAACGCGACCCTACCGCGATGACATAATCACGGAGGGCAAATCCGCGACTTCCGAAGCACTCAGCACCCTAAACCTAACCCTAAACCTAACCCTAAACCTAACCCTAAACCTAACCCTAAACCTACCCCTAACCTAACCCTAAACCTAACCCTAAAGCAAACCCCTAAACCTAAACCTAATCCTAACCCTTACCTTAATTTAAATCGGCTTTCTGCCGCCGCGCTGTTTTAAAGCGCCCTTCTGCCGCCGTGCTGTTGTCGCGGCGGTGATGATGCGCGGTGATGATGTCACGATTTTAGCGATGCAGTTTTATCACCGCTATTTTGACGAGCGTGGTTTTGCCATGCCACGCTTTTCCTCAGTGCCATGTTTATTCTTTCAATTAATATCACTTTAAATATCCTCTTTGCCACACCAGCGAAAAATATGTTTCCATCTGTGCATTCACCAATTCTAACGAACTTGATTATATATATGATTGAAGGCTATGAGAAGACTTTCTATAATCTTTCCAAATCGTACAATTAGGGGTAGTATTCAGCAAGTTGTGATCAGTAGCGAAAATTTTGGATAGTTTGGAGAACTGGTAAATACCACCTCTGACTGGCCCCGCTCCCAACTATTCTCTGCCTCCCGAGTCCCAGCTGATTGGGAGGAAATGGGGATTTGCAGTAACCTTCCCCTGCCACGCCCACCAAACCAAGGCATGTCCAACAAGCCACATCCACAGAAACGGTAGTAAAAAAATTTGAATCCCACCACTACATACCATGTATTGCTATAGTTTTAACATGTGTCAAATATCATTCAAATAAACCAGGACAGTTCTAATATTTGCAGAACAAATATGATCGTACCCAAAAATAACTATATTTTTCAGGAAATAAGGAATAAGAGCTTTTAGAGAATATACTTTATTAGCCTCTGTGACATATGGAAGATCAATAAATATTTCTATCCTATCCCAATGTTTATTTGCTTAAAATATTTGAAGAATCCATTTTTTAAATTAGGATTTTAGTATCAAAAGAGAAGTTAGTTTATATATTCTCTAAAGTAGCTTTTCTAAGTTGACCTCCCCTTGAACTTCTGCTTAAATCACTGGAGAAATCACATGTTCCTGTCTGGAGGGCAATTTAATTAGGAAAATCTCAGTGGACAAAGAGCTAACTTCATTACCAATGCCACTATTCAAAACAAAATCAGATAACCATCACTGGCCCAGTCCCAGCTATGTTTTACCCAAAGCAGAGATGTGATTATACTGTATATGTCTTGTCTATTTTGACCCTGATGTGAGATATGAAGTGGTAATTTTCAGCTTGGAACTCATATGCTTAAGTATTATGGTATATTGACTGCCATATCTGTAGCAATCAGATTTTCATATGAATTTGGGAGAGGGGTATACTTTAAATAATAAGAATGTAAATTTAAAATAAATATTATGCTATACAATATGAACAGTCCAACCTGTTAAAAGTAAAGTTTGCCTTCAATTTTTCCAGCATTTTGGATTTTTCTAGTGTCTCTTAATCCAAGATATCGCAAGATCTTCTGGTTATTTTTATTTAGTTCATTACTTGAGATTAGCCAAGGAGATCTAAATGCTACTGGTATCAAAATACGCACGCACACACACACACACACACACACACACACACACACACGGCACCTGCCCTGTGAAATATCATTCCCCTGGAACTTAGTCCTTGCCCTTTTGACCTTTAGGAAGGGCCTGTAGACTTGACTTTGCCATATTGCCTGGTGATCTGGTGGTGGTGATATCATGGAGCCTGCTAAATGGTTATTCTGTTGGTGAGTTGAATTGCATTATGTTTTTAATTGTTTTAATTGTTTTTAATATGTTTCAATAGCTTTTTGCTGTTTGATTTTGGCCTTTTTTATATTGTTGTTTGTGTTTTCACTTTGTGAACCACTCAGTCACACAGTTGAGATGGGCATATAAACTGAATGAATATATAAATTATACGAAACTATATATTGTATACATGACAGTATCACTGTGCTTGTTATTACATAGTTAATGTATCTGAAGTTCAGGTTGGTTCTCCAACCATAGTGTAAATTAGAATGACAAAGCAAAGCCGTCCAGGTATTGTTAAATTGTAATTCAACTATGGAACAGCAATCTCTCAGATACCATTGTGTGTACTGGTTTTTTTTTTTTTTAAGAAAACAATTACACTATAGTTATTGCATCAGGTTTGCGGACTGAAATGTAATGTTCTTGTTCATCCTTATGTTAGGGGAAAGTGATCTGAGTTTTGGTATACTGATAATCACTTTAAGCTTGTAGGCTGTATTGTATTATTGGTTTGTTTCTTTTTATTGCAACATTTTTAATCTAATTTATGAAAGTTGGGATACATAGCACTCCAAGTTATTGGCAATTATATTTGCCTTTAGGTTTATTATAATAAATAAATAAACTCAGTTCTAGGCCATTTGACCAATAGTGAAGAAAGTTGAAAATTCTCTAACCCTAAACTAGACCTATTGTAGTTGCCCTGCTTCGGACAACATAAGAAATTGTGTTTAGTTTTTAAAATGTATATGGAAATTTCTGATCTCCATCAATAAGTGAAAGAAAAGGAAAAAAGATGTGGAGATGAAGATTTTGCAAATCACCTTGCCTAAATCATATATAAGGAAACATTGTTTTCCATTATATGTGTATCAGTCTAAAGTTGAAAAATACAGTTATATTATTTTATATTATGACATTAAATATAAGTACCACATTTTCTCAGAGACTTTATTCTTTGCAGGAAATAGATTGGAGGGAGAAAATATAAAGCAGCTAGTGAGAAGTTTCTTGCAAGGGGAGGAGGTGGGATTAAATTGTTGACAAACAGAATATTTTTTGTGACTATAGGAATCCCATTTCCAGGGAAACTAAGGCTAGAAAGCTTAGGCACAGCATCTCACAGTTAATTAAAGGAACGAGTGGAAAGCATCAAGGCTGCCTCTCTCCTCTATGAATAATTCACTGCTATATCCATTATTAAAGACTGTTACTTCACCACAACGATTTCCAGCCTGCGATGGATTGGTCTCAGAAATGAGAGATAAATTGCAACGAGGCCTACAGCTATATTAATAAATTGATCTGAACATTTATTTGCTCATCTAATTAGTACTGTAGTTTTTCCAAATAGTGGAGTAATGTATTACCTTGACAGTCTTTACCTGCTGTAAGATATAATTAACAGGTTTTTTTAATTATATGTAGCTGTGCATGTATGTGTGTGATCGGTGTGTATGTGTATGCATTTGACCGTGGGCTTGTTCTCTTCAGGCAATGTACTGCAGACATGTCCAGATGTTAATATACTGCTCAACAATTGTACTGCCAAATGCCCAGCTTCTTGAGATTGTAGATTGTTAATTGACTTTTAAAATGCTCTCCCGCTGCCATCTTCTGCAAGAAACAAAACTGTCTTTATTGATATTGTATCTTTTCAGGATTTTGTAAACCAACTTGAGAGGCTGGATAACTAAAAGACACGTATTAATGCTTAAAAGAACCAGGCGAGCAAAGAAATTAAAATATCTTTGTGTTGCATGTAATGGAGAATGTTAGTTATTGAAATTTTAAAGTTTTGGGCTTTGTCTCTTTTGAATATCACATCTCTGTTTTTTTTCCCTAAGCGGTTTATCCTTAATCAGGAAAACAACTATAATTAACCCCAGTGCCACAGATGGCCCTCTGCTCTGTGTCTGTCACCTCACCCATGACTTAAAAGCTCCCACTAGCAACTTCCTAATCAGATAAATAGCAGAGAACATTTGTTACCATGTCTTCTTAATCCTTTCCCCCTCTCCATTATATATTTGTTAATTGCTTCTGAGCATGTGCAGCAGCTGCATATGCTTAGAATTTTCCTCCACCCCATGTTATTAATGTTATCACTCAGCAATCTTTCCCCTCTTTAATATGGTGGTTATTACTTTGCAACCACAGTCAGCCTTAGAAAGCTTCAGTCTAATCCTGGAAAGTAGGTGTTCATTGAGGATCACTATTTCTTTCTTCTCAATATGGCATAACAGCCTTCCCATATTTGCATTGTGACCCTGGGTTCTAACCCATCTGTAGCTGATAGTGTTTGTAGCCAAGTCAAGACTATCTACTGGCCACTCCTAATTCTGAACTTTTCAACCTTTCATCCTTCCATTGCTTATCTTGTCAAAGAAATGGATGTTCAGTGACTAGAGGAGAGTAGACTTTCCTGTGACAGTCCATAGTAGCCAGATGATGTGGAGATTTGCCTACAATGAGATGAAGCACAGCAGATAACGTGGATATCTTGAGCTGGTGCAAATCAGAAATTTACTTTTGATGGATAGCAGGAAAGATGGGTGGAAGTTATCTTTCAAGCAAGCTGCATAAGAGCAGAATATGAAACCATGTGTTCCTGCCTTCAAGAAATGATCAGTGGACTTTTCTCAGGAAAAGGCAAGCTAGTCATGTGGATCAGTCTTGAAAAGGCCTAGGAAGTGTTGTTCAAAGTGGTTTTATCATTGCAAACTAAACACGCTTAAGAGGGAAATCAAAGACATAAAACATAAAAGAAAAACATGACCACCCTATAATGAATTGTGAAGTAACTTTACACCCATAATTAATGATAACTTTGCATGTGTTTCTTAACGTGTTGAGCTTGTTGTTTCTAATTCAAGAATAGTGTTCTTGAATTCTAATTCCTAAGTCAGAGGAAACAGGAATGGTTTGCCACAGTTACGTACATCCACTTCAAAGTACATGTTGGTAACTTTTGGGAAAGATATCAAAATTGATTTTGAATACAAAGGGTTTTGGAAAGTGGGAAGAGGGGGGCATGCAAACAGTGGGGCAGAAGTTTGGAAGGTGAAAATTAGATTTTTTTTAAAAAGGCTGCAAAACGCAGTCAATCATATTCATCCCCCTTATATCCTAAGCAGCTGCAGTCAGCAATGTTTCTAGCACACTGTTAGTGATTTTACCCAATAACTGTTGTTTCTTTTCTTTCAGAAATTTAATTTGCTTCTGTTATGCCAAGGTCACAGATTGGGAAATCTTCATGAACGTTAAGTGTCTGCTTTGATGCCAAGGGTCAGTGCATTAGTACAAAGGGGGAATTAATCCAATGTGCCAGCACACCCAATTATATTTAAATCGCTTTAAGTGAATGACTGTGGGTTCCTTTTCTTCATTTCCATCTGGACAGGCAGAGGCAAATCAAAGGAGAACTTCACACATGAATATTCAAGATGAAATATTGCTTCATTGTCAGCTCTAATTGCTAGTTTTACCTTATTAGTAGAAGCTTTTCTGAAGCTGAGGCTGACATCCATTTGTTTGCACACTGTTATTAGTCAAGACTCACTGAAGTCTTGTAATTAACACCTCCACATTATCTCATGCAGTGAAAGTAAAGAAAAACACATATGACTCACTTTGTTTCAGCTTTGTTCTTATTTGCTGTAGCCAGGTCCTTGAAAGGGATATAAGTTTATCAGAATGCCATATGGGAAGCAAAGCTATGACAGTCTCATCATTCCATTTCACACACCCCCACTCCCACCAAGCACTACTAACTTAATACTAATCAGCTGTAAAACTACAGAACTGAGCATTATATCATATATCTATATATTTATATAATATTATGGGTGTATGTTGAATGGCATGGTAGCCTAATGGTGAAGATGTTTGTCTCCTACTCAGAAGGTGAAGAGTTCAATCCTAGATAGCGGCAGGTGTTTTTCTCCTAGAACAGAAAGAAAAAATACCTGTTGTGAACTCTGCCTGTCTTCAAGAAGGGCAGTAAATACTGATACCCTGAATTAAGGGATTATAGAGTTGTACAAAAAGGTGTGTGTGTGTGTGTGTGTGTGTGTGTGTGTGTGTACTATAGACGTACACTGGGTGTGCATGACACATAGGCATGTATAACAAAGAATCTGTTTTCCTAGGGGTAACAAAACTGTGATTTATTTGAAATGTCCTTGGGTTTGAATAGCTTTGAATCTAAACAAGATTGATTTTAACAGATTTAGCAAATGTATAAATCTAAGTAAGCTGCCTTATAATATGAGCCTCTACTCCAAAATTACTTTGATTTGGATATTCAGAGAGATATAGTGTATTTTAACAAGTGTTTAAAAAGATATAGTGTATTTTTAAAAAAGCTTTTATTCAGAAAGAATGGTTTTATCTACATAGTACTTTCAAAAAATGCTAAAACAATACGTTTCTCAACCTTGGCAGCTTGGAGATGTGTGGACTTCAATTCTCATAATTCCCCAGCCAGCCAATTCTAGTTGAACTCCACACATCTTCGAACTGCCAAGGTTGAGAAATACTATATTACAGGACTGTTCTGTTCTGTTGAATGGTTTCTCAGTTATATTTTTGTCCAAGGAGCAAAAACATTAAGAGGGCTTTTGATGAAATCTGTCATATCTGGAAGGATAAAATGAAGCTTGTTTGAAAAAGGGGTAGTCAAATATTTTTCTGATATTCTATGTCCAGAAACCATACAGTTCTGATATACCTTGTATAACTTCCCATGTCATTTGAAAAATAAATAAGCCCCCCTTAATTACTTTTCATTTATCATAATCTATCACAACTCATTAGTTTCATGCAGCTGTCCTGAGGTTTTGCAGGTTTCATCTCTATCTGTGATATGGGATAAAAGCTGACAACCATTCCCATCCAAATAATGCGAGACTTCTGCATTATGCAATAGCAATAAAATAATTGTTTTTAAATACTATCCTTTTGGGATTTTGCTCTTATTTTAGAAAGGAACACTTCTATAATGTATTTAAGTTTTATAGCAATTTCCCAACAAAATATGGGGGAAATAATTGTATTTCAGGGAGGCTTCCCAAGAACGTAAATGCTTCTTCACAACATGCTGATAGATAAATTAACACAGTATTCAGAATACTTCCTTTCCTTAAAAAGACACAATTTGATCTGGAACGTTCATCCATTCAGCCAACACTGAATTGAAACAAGTTGATTTATTATTTGTTTTTTTAAAAACAAAAAGAAAAGAACACCTCTTGCACAGCCTTTAATTATGACTGGCTTTAGCTGTTTATAAAGTGTTGTTATTTGTGTGATCTGTATACCAATAGTACTTGACTTATAACCATTTTTTTCATGGTGGTTCAAAGTTACAACAACCTTGGGAAAAAAGATTTATAACCTGTGCTGCACTTACAACTATTGCACCATCTTTCCAGTCTTATGGCTCCAATTTGGGCTCACATCAACCAATTCACATTTATGACTAATTGCAGCATCCTGGAGTCACATTGTCATGATTTGGGGCCTTTTATTCCAAAGTTGGGAAAATTGGATTCATCTAAAAGTTATGTGACTTGCTTACTGCCCACTGTAAAAAAATTGTCATACAATTGTGTCCAACTTGACTTACAATGGCAACGAGGTACAACAAAAAGTCTGGCCCCAATTGTGGTTGAAAGTTGAGGACTAATCTTAGAGTTATGTCAATGAACAAAAACAACAAAAATGGAGTCAAATTAAGATGTGTACTCTGAACTGAATTAGAAAGGAGTAAATTGTTTTGTAAGGCCAGGGCAAAGACTATCCATTCTTCCCTTTGTATGGTTGGAATTGAACATGTGAGGGAAGGCATGCTTACATGTACATACTAATGTACATTCACAAACATATGTATACAGACATAGGTCTAAGGGGTCTAATGTTATCAATTTGTTCTGAAAATATGTTCTTGAATGCAGGAAAATGGACAACAATAGCACAAGCCCTAGCATTTAGACTTATGTACCACCCCATAGTACTTTATAGCACTCTTTGGACTGTTTACAATGTCAGCATATTGCTCCCAACAATCTCAGTCCTCATTTTACCAACCTCAGAAGGATGGAAAGCTGCATCAATCTTGAGCCTCACCAGGATTGAACTGCAGGCTATGAGCAGAGTTTGTCTACAATACTGCATTCTAACCACTCCACCATCAGGAGCATTATATATAAATATAATAAAACTATGACTCTTCAATAAGTTGGCATTGAATCCAGAAATTATTAGAGATTTAACTAAATTAAACTTCAAAAATTCATCCAGTTTTATTTGAAATGTTCAAACTGTCAGGAAAATATTCATAAGGCATATATGATATCTATTATTAGCCAATAGTGTCTGTGAGAGGGGTCAGTAAAAAATGATTGCAGGGGCACCCACAATGAAATCCCAATTCCCTTTGTACATTCCCAATGCATTTTTCGGGATGATGGAAATCCATATATCTGCTTTGTAAAATGTTTTTTTGTCACTAGCTAAGGAATGCATTTTTCATTCTTTCAGTTATTGATCTAAAAACACCTCTGTGCTGTTGTTTTATTATCATATTTTTTATGAACAATTAGTCACCAATACTACTGTTTTATTGTGACATGGGAAAATTGTTAACATGAGTACTTTCATTACTGTGATTCTCCAAAGGTTAGTTTTACTTTTTCAATTAAAATATCTATAAATATATGCAATAAAAAGACAGTAAATCATACAAAATTATAATCTCTCTCGCATGTGCCATATCTTATTTCACATAGTTAAAATAGTTACATCTAAGATCCCAATAAGGAATATGTTATTTCTTTTATGCATTCTTAGTGTTGTTCCTTTCTATATGTTGCCATTAAAACTTTTAGTTTACTCCATAAGTTAGTAAGTATTTACATATAGCTAATATGAATGTTCATTTATTTGATGCAAATGCAAAAGCCATAAAATGATTTTTTTAAAAATCTTACAGTACCCTATATTTTCTGGTTATGACACACAGCTGTAAAATAGGAAAATAACAAAGATTGTTCAGAATCAAAGCATTGAATAGTTAGATTTATTGTTACATCATTGTAGAAAACTTTTTATCCCATTGCAAGATACGATACCAACCCTTTTTTTAACCATTTATTCATTCATTTCCAAAATATTGTATTACCGTCTCGAAAGACTCTGGACAGTACGTCACAAAGCACAGACAAAAGAAGGCTGCCATAATAGTCACTGTAAACTATCATTAAAATGTAATTGAACACATAGTTATACAATCATCATCAATTAGATGAGGACTGTTTTTGGTCAGAAATGCTTTCAATGCCTTCTTGAATGGCAGAAGCAACAGGACCAAGTATACCTGTAAGGGCAGTTTATGAGGGCAACTACAGAGGAAACATCATTCTGGCCAATGGCCTTCTCAGAGGTGGGTCTCTAAACATTCTTCTCTGTATCCTCCATCCTGCCTTTCCCCAAGTGAAGCAGAAACATATTGGACAAGGGTTTTCAACCACCCTCAACTCATCAGGCTCAAATTTGGCAATACAATTTCAAACTGAAAAATTCCAAAACTTTGCTACATATGAAAGATACTGCTTCCATACTTCTGGCTTATGTCATGTGATTCACTAAGCTAGCGGCTTTCCTAGGTAATAATTTTACTGCACTATCAGCATGTTCCATTTACAGAAAATTTATTGTTCACTCAGACGATGTCAATACTATCTAAGAGGGGTTCCAGTATTGATTTGTTTCCACCATTGATTTCCATATTGTAAAGTCCATTTTTTTCATGTGAAAAATTGTTCACATGAACATTGTCATTCATCCCTCTTTTGCAATGCTTCTTTTCAATTTGGAAGTCTGTCCTTCTAAGATCTTGTATCTGTTGAGTTTCATTTCTCATATTCTTATTCTGCCATATTATTTCAAAGGAGTTGGTTCTATTTACAAAGTAGATCTTTGGATTTTTTTTTAATTTTTATTTTAAGGGAGAAGAAGAAGAAGAAGAAGAAAATACTTGTTTTATTCTTTTCAGTGCAGAGAATTTCTATTGGGCCCAACCTTCCTTAGAGAAAAGAGGGGGAAATTATTGAGGACATGGCAAGAATTTGATTGATTGATCTGAACAAACCTAACTCCAGTAGTGACTTATCATATCTTCTAAAATTATCCAACTGTCACTGTGCTAAGATAAAATAATAAGGACAAGCTTCATATAATTTCAGCACTGTCTGACTGATGCTAAGAAAAACCTATAAGTGATTAGTGGAAAAATGCCCAGAATCAGCCATAGCCTTACACAACAGCACTGCATATCAGAACAAATAGACAAAAGGACAGGTTTTTTTTCCCCAAATGTCATCACTCTGCTTAACAACTAATTCCCACAACACTGTCGATAATTTACCAAGAATGTGTTACTATTATTCTTCTCTTCCTTCTTAGTATCTACTCTCCCCACTTATGACTATAAACTTGTTGCTTGTATCTTTCAATCTATATTGTTTTTATTGTTTCCTAGTACGATTTGATAGCTTATTAGTAACCTTGACAATAACTGTGTTGTATCTTTTTATTCTTGATGAATGTATGTTTATTCTCCTTATGTACACTGAGAGCATATGCACCAAAGACAAATTCCTTGTGTATCCAATTACACTTGGCCAATAAAGAATTCTATTACATAGTAATATAAAACAAGAATAGTAACAAAGCTCTATAGAAATGTACCACTAATTTGGATGTATGTTTCACTACAGTAGCATGAGCTCGGATAACTACATGAGCCAAGATTATCCTTTTATGCTTCCAGGATTTGTTGCTTGCCAGAGGACATTGCTTTTGAATACACACAGTCCCATATTTGAAATACAAAAAGCCCAGGCCAACAAAATGACAAGTCTGAAACTTAATTGACCATTAAGCAGTTATATGTTTTCAATAGGATACAATGATTTGGAATTTGGCATGAAAACTGTAACATAGATATTATCAGCTGCGAATATTCCATTGTTCCATCACTGAGAAATAACTATCTTCTACCAGGATGTCAGTCTGCATGTGGGAGAGATGAAAGTGATAGCAAAAAGGAGACACATTCTAGTGTGGACAAACCAGTTTTTTTTCTAGATCTTTGTCCATGGAGAAGATATTTGGAGGGTTTCAAGTTTATTCAATTGGATAAACTCGTGACTGAGGACCTTGATAACCCTTGCTGCAGATTTGAGTGCCAACTAGACATAACACTCCCAGTAATGGTTATTAGAGAAAAAGATGCTATGCTCACCTGTATCTTATTTCCAATCCTTGGTGGTGTAAATTAAATTTCAGCACAAGGCTGCAGTTCCTTCTGAAATGAAGTATGAAGCACAGAAAGGTAAGTGTTACATTACTAGATAGTACAGATACTTTTATTGATTTCATTCTTCCTCTTGAATGGTTACTTATTGGAAATATCATTTTAGAATCAAATGACATATTTTTCAACTGATGAAATGAGAAAAAAACCTTAAACCACCCTCTCCGTCAAAAATGATGCAGAGTTTTGGAAATTGCACACAGCCACAAGATTAGTATGGGGATATGTAAATTAGCAAGTCTATCTTTTCAAATTAAATATATCATGGCACAATGAAAGTATCTAATAAGGGACTTTACCTCAGGGGTCTCCAATCCCTAGGAGGCCGACTTCCGGGCCTTGAACCATTCAGAATCGGTCATGGAAGTGGTGGGTGATGTGCATCCCCACTTGTGCGAACAGTGTGTGTGTGTGTGTGTGTGTGTGTGTGTGTGCTGCATTTGTGCAGGCATACATGGGTGCCATGGGCGCAAATGGAGCTGGGTATGCTTGCCTGCCGCTCATGCAGAACCATCTCACACACACACACACACACACCGCCTGCTCACAAAGCTGAAAAGGTTGGGGAATTCTGCTTTACCTTATAAAAAGGATTAGTATGCCATAGTAGAAAAGGTATGTATGTATGTTAGTGGGAAGATAGACTTTATTCTCCTTTCCCATTGTTTTTGGTTCAGTTGAGTTAAATATTAAACTGGAAACCACCCAGTACTATGGCAGCTGAGGAAATGCATAAGATCTCAAGAGTACTCATCAATCTCAAAATGTTTGCTGCCTTCTATATGATAATGACATATTAATGGACATACACACACACACACACACACACACACACAAGTATATGTATATGTATATGTATATGTATATGTATATGTATATGTATATGTATATGTATATGTATATGTATATGTATATGTATATGTATATGTATATGTATATGTATATGTATATGTATATGTATATGTACATGTATATGTATATGTATTTGTACAGTATATATGCTCTGAGGTATATATGCTATTATAATAGATTTGGGAGAGGGAAGAAAGCATATTTAATGTTAAAATATTCAATGAATCTGAATATTCATTGCAAAGCTATTGGTTGTAACAAGCAGTTAACATTCATTTTGTTGCTTGACCTCCCATGAAAGGTTAATAGTCTAAAATCTGGTCATTAAGTGTGGTAACAAATGTTTTTCAGGGAAATTATTGCTTCCATAAAGTCCAATCAATGGCTCCTAGGCAGCAGCAGCAGCTTCTGATTCCATGTTCTGACTAATGAAGAATTAACTATTTTCAAGCAGTTAATAAAGACTTTTCGACAATCTGATGCAGAGCATGATTCCCTTGCTTTGTAATTAACATATTATCCCCAGGGTGCTCTCACATATGCAAACCAAGGGTTTTTTTTTCTTCCTTCCAGAGATGACAAGCCACAAACACTATACTGTTTCAGCTCAGAGGGAATTGGCTACTAAGCCAAAGCAAAGAGATTCTCTGGAAAAAGGGAAACATTGAGTCTTTACCAGTCACTTACCAAATCATACTGACAATGTTTTGTGATGATTGAAATTTTTACATGCTGCTTCCCGACTAGTTGGAACTCCGGATCCATTAAGGAGCTCCAAAGACAAACAGAAACTTTGGCAACAGTACATGAAGAAGTCGACGGCATTGTGTGTAAAAATATGCAACCACACAATCAAAGCACATCACAAAAATAAAGGGAGAAGAACATGTATTCCATGTAAAGGTCATCCCTTTCTTGCTCAAGGATATAGAACATTTTAAAGTCAAAAGTAAAATCATGTTTATTCTTTGCAATTTTTAAAGGCATCAATGGGTCTTGAGTCAGTGATGAAAAGTATAGCCTAGTTCAATGTTTCTCAACTTCATGCATGCCTGAAGGCTGTGGAGTTATGAGAATTGAAGTCCACACATTTTTAAGTTGCTGAAGTTGAGAAACACCAGGTGAGTTTGTGTTATCTCCTGACCTTCTCCCTGATTTCTAATAAGGGAGTGGAATGGCTTTCTTTGTAACTGAAAATTTTCAGGCTTAGCTTCAAAACCTGTCACTTGTCAGTTCATTTGATGACAAAGCCAAACTGTACACCTGCCCAGGGAAAGCTTTTCTTTCTTTTCTTTAGCTGGTATGTATGAAAAAATGCTATGCAAAAACAATGAACAGGGTCAGGGACTTCTCTGGGGCTAGAAAGTATCTATCGGCTGGAGTACAAGCCTCAGCAGATTTCCAGGGATGCTGTCCTGGTTGGCTTCCAACCCTTGATGGAAGATTTGGTGAATTGCAATATGTGCAGACTTAATGACTTCTTACCAAAGACCACAATGTCTAAACTGTTTAGACTTTAGAATGACATCTTTTCAATCAGTCTAAAAACTGAAATGATTATTCAACTCTGAATTCCCTGTACCATAACTATAAATGTTTTCATACTGGCATTTTATTTATCAACAATTTAAAACTACACTTAACATTTTTACAAAATTGATTAGTTTGGATGAACAAAGGTATCAGTTAAACTTGTTTATAAGGCATAATGTGGAAGCTTTTCTTTCATGGCTAACCTTGAAATGAGTTTGTGCATTGAGCTAAAACAAAGCTTACAGTAGCTGAAAAAAATTCAAAACTTGTGCTGTAACAACCACCAGGCCTAAGAACTCACGGATTTTAACAAGCATCACATTAAAACTTTGAATAATGACATTTTTGCTATTACTCATACTAATGCAATAATTTATTGCATTAGTATGAGTAACTTATAATCCAACTTTAATTTGGATTTTACTCTGCCCTCAGTTAAGGTCTAGAATAGGTTACATATTATTTTATAGAAAGAGGTTTTGTTGCACCAACATTATAGCATTTATATTTTCAGCACAAAAATACAGTAGAGTATATATTTATAAGTAAATTGATCATAGTGTCCATTGAAAAATTCTCATTGAATTTGAAGAAAGCTGGATTGGAAGCAGATAAGTGTGATTTTTAAAAATGGATTGTGAGGGAAATGACTTTGCCTGTGATATTCTCTGGAAGTGAAAGTTGGACTTTAAAACGGAATAGAAAGAATATTGATGTTTTTGAACAGTAGTGTTTGACAGGGTTCTTGAGAATTAAATGGTTAGTCAAGAAAACAAACAAATAGGTCCTAGAACAAATCAAGTCAGAATTCAAAGCTCAAATTATCATATTTTGGGCACATTACGAAAAGACCTAGCTCTCTGGAGAAGTATACAGTGCTGGAAAAGATATGATGAAAAAGAGAACAATCAGAAGCAAGGTAGTTGTATATAATTAGAGCCAATGGGTGCATCACTGAAAGAGCTGAAGGGGACTAGGTTGGGCACAGATTTTTCCTGCAAAAATTACTTCTATGTTGTTGCTAAGAGTCCACATCTACTTCTTAATTCTTTCTTTTCCTTTCCCCCCTCCCCTATAAAGACATTTAAAAACAAAAGCCTATCCCAACAGAGTCATGATCCTAAAAAAATTAATCAGAAGTGAAAACTGAAGAAAAAGAAGTACATTTTAGGGAAAGAAAACCATTAACATGTTCATGTTAATTTATATCAACCTCATCCTCTTCAGCTTCACAGGTTGTATAAGCATAACGGAACAGAAATTAAGCTAAATTAAGTTTCTCCTCTTCATTTTTCAAAGTTATTGATGATAATGGTGGTAGTAATGTTTATTCAATCAGTGAGAAGAAAAAATATTGGTGGTTTCTAAAGAAAACTAGGAAGCTTCTACTATCTATGCAATAATCAAAACCAAATCATTATTGCATTGAATAACAAGGTCAGAATTTCTGATGATGTCCCTGGAGACAAAGAGGCAACTTGTTCCCAACACTCAAATTAGACAACATTCTACCTGGTGTCTTTTCTTAATAATGTATGTTGTTAATGGGCTACATCTCAAATGTTTTGCAATAATAGTACACTATTTTATAGGTTTGATTTATATAACAATCTTAAACCAAGAGTTCTGTGATGGATATTTCAACAAGAATACATGATATTAATGAAACTAATCAAACCCTTCCACACACAAAAAAGGAAAAGCTGAAGTGGTAGTTGTCTAAATGTTATTTTCATAGCATTTTGAAAAATATCTGAGATTTAAAGCTATAATCTTGTTAAGAACTGAATAGCTCATCCAGGTAATGGCACAAACTGAAAACAAAATTAAATACATGACATTCAATAAATTCCATCAAGCAGATCTGCCTCTCCACAGAACTTGGATCCTATGCAAAAAAATGAAAACTATAAAGACGTCAGGCAATGCAGTAAATAAATAACAGTACATGGCTTTTATTCAAATATTTGCTACAGTGAGGATTTCATGTACATGCTTATAAAGCTAGGCATGGTACACAATGACTTTAAGAGATGTAGGTCATACATAGTTATGAACTCTGGTCTTCATATGGAAAAACATGCAGTCCTTGGTGCCAGGAAGGCAAACATAGTTCCAATTTACAGCATCCCTTCCACCTGTCATTGAAAATGTTATAAACACAGTATTTGTTTTCTCAATGAAGATTTTAGAACCTTGAGGCTTGGCTTTTTTTTTCTTTTTCATCTTATAATCTATAATTTGTATTGACTGATTCTTGAATTCACGATTGCTTTCCAATCAAAATGTTCTTATTGCCATTTGGCACAGTCAATTTTAAATGATCAAAATAGTTTCCAATTAAAATCTGACCATCTTTTCTTCAGCCTAGCACTGCAATTCCCTTCTGTGTGCAGAAGGAAGCTGCCTCTCCCATTTTGGCAGACAACTCTTTCCGTCCATCTGCTTAATGACCCACATGAGCTACTGCAAGTGGGAAAGTCGGGATCAATTGAGCAAGGTGTTCATGTGGGTGTCTCGCTTAATGATTGCAATGACAGAAATTGCAGGCTCAACTGTGGTTGTAATTCAAGGAATATCTGTCCTCTTATGTGATATGAATAGAATAGTGGAAACAGGACAGGAAAATAAGAAAAAAGTATTCCATATTGGAATTTTTTGAAAAACCAAGACTGGCAAAAGAATAGAAAACAAATAGAAACACTCTATGAATGATTCTCAATGGAGGGATGTACAGTAAAACATTCTGCCTGGGCTTGAGACCATTGATTCTCATGCCCATCTTACTTTCTTTTTGAAATCTTAGTTATATATTTTGGTTAATATTTTTAGGGGGAGGCTATTATATTTCTATTTGTTTTATTCCATTCAATTATGTCTGATTCTTAGAGACTGCCTGGACAGGTGCCTGCAATTTTCTTGCCATTGCCTCTTTGCTAGGGCTGACAGAGAGTGACAGAGAATGAAAAATGCAAATTTGGAGGTGTCTAGGCAACTAACTACTGTTTTGGTAAACATTTGCCTGTAAAATGTCTTTTCACTAAATCTCACATAGAAAGCAAGCACATACTGCATATGCATAGACAACCTTGCATGAATTACGAATACCAAACAGCACTAAGGGCTCTATTGCGCATAATCCATAGGCAGAAATTTGTTCAGATTAAACTATTCAGCATAGATGCATAAGGTCTATTTTTCTAATACTCAGATCATTTCACAAGCAATTCATGGATGAAACCCAGAGCTATATGCAGTTAGTTCATAATAAATAATTAAACTGACTCCAATAGCAGTGCTAAGAAAGGCTGAAATGTTGGCAGCGGGTTAGCTTTGGTTTATTTTCTGAAAGGCAAACAAAACTATTTCATTTCGAAGACAGTGATATTATATTTAAAGTTATCTATTAACATGGGCAATTGACTCAAGTAGGATTTATGAACAGATAGTGCAATGGAACACTTGCATTAATTAGAATCTCACTGAACTGTGAAAGATAAGAGCATTTTGTAGAACTTTCAAAAGTCAAGGAGATCTAGTGGTAAAACAATGAAATTAGAATTTGGTTTCTGAATTGTGATAACAAATGAATAATTGAATTCAAATTGATAAGCTGCATTCCTGTGCAGGGTCCTTCTCAGACTAAACATGTATTCTGTTACAAAACACATACTGAAAATCATGAAGGGCTTAATCACAATTCCAGAAACTATAAACTAGATTAAATTTCTTTCAGAAACTATCAGGCCAAACAACCCTATTGGCTAAAAAGGAATACAATACAAGCCTACAATAATCGATGCTTTAAAAAAGCCTAAGAAATTAGGGACCTGATGTCCTGATGGTCATTTATCTGACTAAATATAACTTGGAACTATACCCAGCAGACTAATGGGATGCAGCTGAGAGTCTCCAAAAATTACTACTGAATTAAAAATGTTCATGTAGCATTAGGAGATTATTACTGAATAGGGAGTGAGTAATCAAATGAAATATAGCAATAGCACTAGCACTTAGATTTATATACCGCTTCATAGCCCTAAGCGGTTTACAGAGTCAGCATATTTTCCCCAACAATCTGTGTCCTGATTTTACCCACCTCAGAAGGATGGAAGGCTGAGTCAACCTTGAGCCTGGTGAGATTTGATTTGCCAAAGTCTCTTCTCCCAGTCTTTTGGGCACTGCATTTTGTCTCTACTTTGGTTTGGGCTACAGGAGAAACTGAACATCTGGCTTCCAAAGAGGCATCTGTCAACCATGCTTCATGTCACTTTTTGAAGTGATTCTCAGTTCTCCAGCAGGATTTCTATAGTTATGGGATTGGCACTCTTGTTAACTCAAGTCCTGTTTTCAAATATGTGTCTAACTCTCTTTTGAAAATGTGCTAGTCCCATGTCGGATAGAACATCAATTTAAACAAGGAAAGAGAGCCACGTTCTTTGGGTCTCCGGTTCTGTCACTAACAAGTAAATGTGTTACCTATGTTCTACTGTTCACATTTATGTATTTGGAGGAAGCAGTTCCATCATTTTGTTTACCCTACGCTTTACTTCTAAATATTATAATGCCAGCACTATTATTAAATGGAATAATTCTGAAAGACATTAAAAACAGCAATCCAGTGGCTTTTCAAGCAAAATGCATTGGCTTCTTTTCCTTTAAACCAATTAAAGGTTAAGATAAATAAATCAGCATGCTATCTCAAATTATGAAATTCACATTGGCCTATTTGTCCACTGCAATTCTCTACCTGTAATTAGAAACTGAACCAGACAGAATTGTGTAGCATGTTTCCAACATGTTCTGAAATTATGCACAATTTTAAGAGCAAAGTTATTTTTTTGGTGTGATGATAAATTGTTCTGACAAATAAATATAGGATTTGATTTTGTTTTATTTGGTTCAAGAGAACCTATTATAAAATGTTTCCTATGTAATGTTTTGACATGGTAAACTACAACTCGAATTATTTTAAACAGGCTGTGTTCCTACTCAAAATATGTTAAATTGCAATTAGCATTCACTCTAATTCACATTAGCCCAAGCCTTAGCCCCTTTACTTCTTCACCTTTGATATATAACTCCAAGTTTCAGAATGAAGGAAAATGATATAAATTTTCAATAAAGAAAACATTCTGTTATGGCAGTATTAAATGAGCAATCTGCAATCATTTTTAAAATATTAGATTTTATTTCCCACTACTGGGAAGGTTGTATATTATGAAAAATATTTTCACAAAGAATTGAATCCAGGCTATATATAAATTTAAAAAGTGTTTCTATCTATGTGGTAGGTAGGAACGTGGGGGCTCAGTGGCTAAGATGTTGAGCTTGTCGATCAGAAGGTTGGCAGTTCAGTGGTTTGAAACCCTAGTGCTGAATAACAGGGTGAGCTCCTGTTACTTGTCCCAGCTTCTGAAATTCTGAAAAATGAAATGAAATGAAATACTTGTCCCAGCTTCTGAAATTCTGAAAAATTTCTGAAAATATATAAAAATGCAAGTAGAAAAATAGGGACCAACTTTTGTGGGAAGGTAACAGCATTCTGTGTGCCTTCAGTGTTTAGTCATGCCGGCCACTTCATGGAGATGTCTTCGAACAGTGCTGGCTCTTTGGCTTTGAAACGGAGATGAGCACCACCCTATAGAGTCAGGAACAGATTCTTCCGACGCATCCTAAAAAGTTGGCTTTTCCAGCAAGCTGGCCTGGCCTGAACAGAATAAAAAAAATAATTAATTTAATTGTTAATTTTAATCTAATTTTTAAAATTGTATTATTAATATTAATTAGGTTTGTTTTTGGATACTTTATTTAATTTCCTTTTTAACTTTTGTAATATGTGTTTTTTTTTAATGTTGTACGCCGCCCTGAGTTCTTTGGGAGAAGGGTGGCATATAATAAACAAACAAACAAACAAACAACTAGCACATATGTGCAAAGGGAATCTTTACCTTTACCTTTATATATGTGGTAAACTCTTCTAGGTTAGCCTTAGTCTTATATTAACAGGGAACTACATTTACTCCCTCAGATAGAAAAACCCAAAATTCATCCTAGCATCTCTTCCTGGGATGATTTGTATTATCACTGCTAATTGCTACGTTCAAATATTTTAATATAATGAAATGTTACTGAACAAAATGAAATTTGACATGGCCTTGAGTAAATAGGCCAAGAATAGAAATGTAAAAATAAAAAATGTAATTTTTCTATTAAAACAGAGAAATGGGGCATACTCATAATTGAAACTTAGATTAACTTAGCATAATGCATCATGATTGGAACTAGTTGGCAAATATGGTGTGTGACCAAATGACTTTAATAACAAAATCTCCAGAAGAAAATTACAGCGCTAACAGCATTTGAACTTGGCAAGATCAGCACCTTGTCCATTGTTGATTCTCTTCAGCTGAGGTACCAAGACTATAAACAAAAGGAGATTTTTCCATGAGGATTTCCAAGGTAGCATTAAGGAGTTTTCTGGACTTACAGAACCTATTCTTGTATTACAAGCAGAATGTTATGAAATGTAAACATAGCCCTCAACATAATGCTGTAGGACAACAAGTACATTGTAGTATTCCCCCGTTGTTGTGATCCATCATCCAACAAGCATTTTTTTCAACTGTAAAGCCACTCCTCTTCATTGTATATGCAGCTTACAAATAAATGTGAAAACATGCCATGCCTACTAAATGAAACTCTTTGCATAGATTTATTTAAGCCTCAAGACATTTTAAATTTAATATTGTTTTCTTTCCAGCAAGAACTCAGTTCTCAAGGCAACACATAAAAAAGACATAATTCTATCCAAGTTAGAATGCTCTGCATCTTCTGAAATCAAAATAAGGTTGTAATTTACTATGCATATCCATTTTTTAAATTACTCAGATGCATAATAGCAACATACATCAGCAAGGGATGACAGCTGACAATTCTTTTATTAAGAAGTTGTAGTTTTCCCATATGCCAGTTTTGCAGGCAAGCAACAGAAATCCATCAAATTTCTGTGTCTAGCTGAAGACAAAAATTAATGCACAATGTCCTAAACTGATTATATAGTTCATTGCTGCATACACAGACAAAAGCAATACAATAGCAGAGTTGGAAGGGACCTTGGAGGTCTTCTAGTACAACCCCCTGCCTAGGTAGGAAACCTACCGTTTCAGACAAATGGCTATCCAACATCATCTTAAAGACTTCCAGGGTTGGGCCATTCACAACTTCTGGAGGCAAGTTGTTCCATTGATTAATTGTTCTAACTGTCAGAAAATTTCTCCTCAGTGCTAAGTTGATTCTCTCCTTGATTAGTTTCCACCCATTGCTTCTTGTTCTACCCTCAGGTGCCTTGGAGAATAGTTTGACTTCCTCTTCTTTGTGGCAACCCCTGAGATATTGGAACACTGCTATCATGTCTCTCCTAGTCCTTCTTTTCATTAAACTAGACATACCCAGTTCCTGTAACTGTTCTTCATATGTTTTAGCCTCCAGTCCCCTAATAATTTTTGTTGCTCTTCTATGCACTCTTTCTAGAGTCACCACATTTTTTTTACATCGTGGCGACCAAAACTGAATGCAGTATTCCAAGTGTGGCCTTACCAAGGCATTATAAAGTGGTATTAACATTTTACGTGATCTTGATTCTATCCCTCTGTTTATGTAGCCTAGAACTGTGTTTGGCAGTTCAGTTTTTTGGCAGCCGCTGCACACTGCTGACTCATATTTAAATGGTTGTCCACTAGAACTCCAAGATCCCTCTCAAAGTTACTACTATTGAGCAAGGTACCACCTATACGGTACCTGTGCATTTTGTTTTTCTTGCCTAAATGTAGAATCTTACTCTTTTCACCATTGAATTTCACCATTTAACAAGTCAGTATTCTTACAAAAGGAAGCAAAAGCCGATTTTTAATTGTAGACATGGCAGTATCAGAATCCTAGCTCCTTCACCAATTCTGTTACCCCTGGTATCCATTTACATTCTAAAAATGCTCATCTGTAAAATGTGAAATGAAACATGTTCATTTTAACAGATAAATATTTTAAAACATACTTAAATATTTTTAAATATATGGATGATGAAGCCATACTTCTGAAAGCTAAGATAGTGGCATGCAACAGAATAAGTCTACAAAATGTAGATGCTTCACAATCTATAAAACAAGCTATGTCTTCTACAAACAAATTATGTTGCATTACTTTATATTAAACAAAATAGTAACTAGTCTAGAACACCTAAATGAGAATGGATTTTTTTTTATAGAGCTGATTTGGTGTGGTGATTAAAGCATCAGGTTAGGAACCAGGAGATTGAGAGTTGTTGTCCTGAGTTAGGCACAAAGCTAACTGGGTGACTTTGGATCAGTCATTTTTTCTCGGCCCCAGGGAAGCAGGCAATGACAAACCATTTCTGAAATTTTGCCAAGAAAATTACAGGGACTTGACCAACTGATCGCCTGATTTTAAGGCATACACACAAAAATGGTTTTTGTTTTTGTTTTGTAAATCTTAAACTATGGTAACTTACTGGATACCTGCAGGCAGTTTTCTTGGCAACTACCATTAGTAAAATGTTCACTGCAGCTACTGAAGATAAGGCATTGGTTGGCAGTGAGGCAGAACAACAGAGTGGGACAGGGCCTTATAGGTCTTCCAGTCCACCCCCCCTGCTAACCTATGCCATTTCAGACAAATAGTTATCCAATCTTTTCTTTAAAACATCCAGTATTGGAGAACCCACACCTTCTGGAGGCAAGCCTTGCCACTGATTAATTGTTCTAACTGCCAGGAATTTGCTTCTTAGTTCTTAGTTGTTCTCACCTTGATTAGATGTCATCCATTGCTTCTTGTCCTGTCTTCAGGGGGCTTTGGAGAATAGTTTGACTTCCTCTTCTTTGTGTCAGTTCCTTAGATATTGGAACACTGTTATCATGTCACCCCTAGTACTTCTTTTCATTAAACTAGACATACCCAATTCCTGCAACCATTCTTCATAGCCTCCAGTCCCTTAATCATCTTTGTTGCTCCTCTCTGAACTGTTTCTTGAGTGTTACATATTTTATGTTGTGGTGACCAAAACTGGATGCAATATTCCCAGTGTGGTGTTACCAAGGCATTATAATGCGGTGTCAGCACTTAGTATGATCTTGATTCTGTACCTCTGTTAATGCAGACTAAGAATGTGTTGGCTTCTTTGGCAATGAGCCTTTCTGTCTGCCTTAAGACTATGACTGGGGTAATCAATGTAGCAGCAAATCTGTCTATTATAGAATACTTCTTTTTACATTCTCTTTAACGTGGTACTTTTCATAAAAGACATTTTTTTTGTTAAGCTGCTATCCTTTGCTATATAGTGGATATGACTAGCCAGCTTTTTTCAACCATATCTCTCTTTCTCCATATCCATGCAACAATGCAGACACCTAAATAAAACAATTTTCTCTTTGCTGATAAGAAGATCACAGTAGATAGTCCTTTAGATTGTAATAGGCACTCATTCCCACAGGACACGTTAAGGAGAGATGGAGGGAAGATGAACTTTTTTGCACCCAAACCAGGGAAAGGGTGGCTGGTCATCCTGAAAAAGTTTGGACAATTTTTGGAAAGCTGAAGACTCAACAGTTCTAGAGTTCCAAGAGAGCATAACTCAGGGAGAGAGTCATGAAGAATGAAAATAATCAAGGGAATAATACAAAATAATACAGAGGGCACAGTCAGTTACCGTAAGGTACATGGAAGGAAATATAAAAGATTTGACCTGTGAAAGGATCACCTGTAAGGTAAGTTATTGCCAGTTTTTCTGATTGAGCTAAAGAAAAAGAAAAACCTGCCACTCATATCTATGAGATTTTTTGATACTGTAATAAGAAATGTATATAGAGGTAGAATTGGAATAGAGAATTCATGAATTAAGTTTCCAAATAATATACAATATGTTTGGAGTTGATTGGTCAAGCCTTAACAGTCCAAAGTGGTCAACATGTTTATTGAGAAGAAAGAAAGGAAGAAATGAAGACAGGGAAGAAGGAAGGAAGGAAGGAAGGAAGGAAGGACAGACAGTGTACTTTTGAATACTGGCTTATTAACAGTAAATGAACTGTTTGAAATGCTACAGAGAACAATTAGAAGCTTTAAATCATATGTGCAAAAGTTTGAAATGTTATATGCTTTATCAGTAAAGTGTGAATAAAAAGGGAACCAAAAAGCGGAATACCAACAGTCTTTTCAATCAAACTTCAAATCCTTGTATACACTTCTGTGCTAGTACAAATAAACTGATAAACAGATCAGATTATAGTCCAGATAAATAGATCACAATCAGAGCATAATAGAAGTCTACGAAGCCTCCATCACAGTAAAATGAAAATCTGTTTCAAATTACCCTACTCTACTTCCGAATAATTCAGTGAAATCCAAATCACATCCCTACTAACAACAAATGCTTTTGAGACTTCCTGGGAGGAGCTTACTGGTGGAAGCAGCAAAAAATCAGCTGCCTCCGAATTCCTGGCTACGTACCTGATTAGAGGATCTTCCATCTGACGTCTTATCAGGTTTTCTTATCCTTCAGGCAAGAGGGAAAGAAGAAACTGTTTTGCTGGCAAATGCTCTTCGATTTTTGCAGCTTTTGTGCTTGCAAGGAAAGGGGGGCTAGCCCAAGGCAGAACAGCTGTCCGTGCTGGGAACTTCAAACTGCCTTGTGCAGGACAAAGTAGGTCTCTCCCACTCTGCTCTAAGTTTTGTTTGATTTAATCTTATCACGAGCTGAATCCGTTTACTGCGAGGACAATAATTGCTTATCAACATTTTAGCTTCTTCTTTTTTTCTCCTCCGAAAAATTATTTACTCAGAGGCTTTTAAAATGGCGCCGAGCAGGCTGGTTTCTCCGGTAATAACGAACACTTTTTGCTAATTCTCACAAGACTTCAAAAGAATTCAAAACAAAAGAGATAGCTTATCACATGTTTTGGTTTCACAATAGAAGAATTTTACTCCTTCATTAACTTTGCTTATTTGGAAGTTAAACGGTGATGAATCTGTTGAACGGTCTTGTTACAATGTTTACTCACTGAAACTTTTGCCAAGCCTTAAATTTCAAAATAAAAGCCTCTTTACTTAAAGCTGTATATTTAGGCAATAGAGTTTTATTAACTGCAGGCAGACAAATTTTGAAATGGCCTCAAAACCAAATATTAACTTGAAGTCGTCACCCTCTACTTCCAGGGGCACAACCTCAGTGCCTGGTACAAAGCTGCAGCCTCCACTTCCTACGCCCCCTGCTGGGGATGTGTTAACGAAAGAATTTTTTCTGAGTAATCTAAGCGAGGCTTTTAATGCACAGACAATTAAAATGGAAGATAAATTTAGAGATAATAGAGAGGAGAGAAAAGAGGAAATAAAAGAAATGAAAGAAGAAATTAAAAGTGAAATTAAAAGTGAAATAAAAGGACTTAAACAGGAGTTGTATGAGAAATTTGAGGCTAAGGTTGATAAAATTAGAGACGACATGCTGAGTCTTGTAACTGTATTAACAGAACATATTTCTGGAGTGGAAGATACTCTAGAGGTTCTTAATGATGCCAATGCTAACTTGACATTGAAAACAGAGGTGGTGGAACAAAAAGTGGAAAATGCTGAAAAAGAAATTATTATGATACAGTACCGACAAATGGAGTTCGCATTAAGAGTAAGGGGGCTGCGTGAGGAGAAACAGGAGAACCTGAAACAGATCCTATCGGAAGCTTTTGACCGCCTGATGGGAAGACCAGGGACCAACCAAGGCTGGCAAATTGACAAAGCTTACCGCGTTAACTCCTGGCTGGCAAAGCAGAAGCAGCTTCCTCGAGACATCGTTATATATTTTACTACAAGAGAGTTCAGAAATATGGTACTGCAAGCGTCTTATAACACTAAGCTTCAAATTGGCGGTCAAGACTTGGCTGTTTTGAAAGAGATACCACCTCAAATGTTAAGAGCCAGAAGAGACTACGCTTTTTTGGTCGAAGAACTCAGAAATCGTCAGATACAGTATAGATGGGATGCACCATTTGGCATCATATTTACATTTGATAAGCAAAGGTACCGCCTCAACTCTGTATGGAAAGCCCGAGATTTTTATTATAATATATTGAAGGCCGGACACCCTGCACCATCTGGACCTAGAGAAAGACCACAAGAAGGACAGGATAGACAGCAAACTACACAACCACCAGACAAGATGGAGCATCTCTCTTCTCTAGAAGTGCAAGGTGCTATGGAACCAAGACCTAGCCGCATGACTACTAGACGTATGGAGAAACAAGCTAAGAGGCAACAGCATCAACAATCATCGGCCATCGATCAAGGAACTACAACAACAAATCTGGAAGCAGTGGGAGGAGCTAGACCTAAGGTTAAACAGGCCGTGCAGGAAGCTCTAAAAATGCTTCAACCAACCAAAGATGACAACTAAGATTTTAACATGGAATGTCAATGGACTGAACTCTCCACAGAAGAGGAAGAAAATATTTCATTATCTTAAACAGTTTAAGAACGATGTAATTTGTTTGCAAGAAACTCATATCAAGTCAACTGATCAAAAATATTTGATCAACTCAAAACTTGGTCAACATTTTGCAGCTTCTGCTATGGAAAAGAAGAATGGTATAGTTGTATACTTAAGAAAAGATATGAAAGCTGAATTAATAGAAGCAGATCCCTTCGGAAGATATATTGCTTTAGACGTAATCTTAGAAGGGAAAAAGACATTACTTTTGGGAATTTATGCTCCCAATCAACAGCAAGATAGATTCTATAGAAATCTTCATGCTAAATTAGTACAGTGGGACTATAGTTCCTGTATACTATTGGGTGACTGGAATGGAGTGATAGACACTAAGAGAGATAAGAAGATTTCCCGCCTAAATACCAAGATGCGAGCAAAGTTACCCAAATCTTTCTTTGACATTATGGATGATTTTGAATTGAGAGATATCTGGCGAGAAAGAAATGCAGAGGAATATGACTTCACTTTCTTCTCGGACAGGCATCAATCCCTTTCAAGGATCGATTTTATTCTAACCACTAATGATTTGCTTTCTAGGGTCAAGAAAACAAAGATTGCAGCTAGAGTCCTTTCGGACCATAACCCAGTTTGGATGGAGTTGGGAAGGGTAGTGCAGGCAAGAAGGTTTTGGAGACTGAATGAAAATTTATTTAGATATGAAAACTATATTAATGATTGTAAAAAATTACTATCTGAATATTTTGTTTTGAATATGAATAAGGGTACATCTATGGAATTTGTATGGGATGCAAGCAAAGCGTATATGAGAGGAGTTTTGATGAATATAAATAAAACACATAGAAATAAGCAAGGGCTAAAACGAACAGAACTGGAAGAGGAAATTAAGAGAAAAGAGCTGGAGTTAACAAGGAAACCAGACGATACAAAGGTTAAGGAAGCTATTAACATATTAAAATCTCAATTTGACATGTTGATCTCTGACCAGGTAGCTACTAATTTATTATATGCAAAACACAATACTTTTTGTAATGCAAACAAACCTGGCAGATGGTTAGCTTATCAGATTAGGAAAAAAAGGAAAACTCGAAATATATCTAAACTGATTTACAGAGGGAAGGAGGTGTTCCAACAGGAAGAGATTCAAAAGGCTTTCTGGGAATTTTTTACAGAACTGTATAAAGGGGATAAAATTAATGGTTTAGACATAGACAAATATTTAGACAAGGAGAAAATACCTTCAGTTAGAGAAGAACACAGGCAAAAATTGAATCAACCAATAACCTCGGGGGAAATCCTGCAGGTAATTAAGCAATTAAAGCCAGGGAAAGCACCAGGTACAGATGGCTTGACAGCGGTTTACTACAAAAACTTACAGTTAGAAATGGTAGAACCTCTTAGAGAATTATTTAATATGATTCAAACGGAAGGTAAAGTCCCTCCATCTTGGAAGACAGCGTTTATATCTTTGATACCCAAAGAAGATCAAGATACTACTCAACCCAAAAATTATAGACCCATTTCATTACTGAATGTAGATTATAAAATTTTTACTAAAATATTAGCAAATAGGTTAATGTTGGTCATTCAACAATTGATACATACGGACCAAACAGGTTTTATACAAGGGAGACAGATGAAAAGTAATGTCAGATTAATTATTAATGCATTAGAATATTTGGGAAAGAACAACCAGATCCCTGCTGCGTTTATATTTTTGGATGCTGAGAAGGCCTTTGATCGAGTTAACTGGCAATTTCTGCTGAAGATATTGCAAAAAATGCAGATAGGAGATAATTTTTTACAGTCAATTAAAGCAATATACCAACAGCAAACAGCACAAATCATAGTCAATGGAAGTTTAACAGACTCTTTTCAAATTGGAAAAGGTACAAGACAGGGTTGTCCTTTGTCCCCATTATTGTTTATTATAACTTTGGAAGTATTGTTGAATAAAATACGGGGCTTGGATGGTTTAAAAGGGATCAAGATTAGGCAGCAAGAATATAGAGTCCGCGCTTTTGCGGATGATTTGGTCATAATATTGGAACAACCGCAGGAATCCAGTATGGTTTTAATGAATACGATTAATCAATATGGTCAAGTGTCTGGCTTTAAAATAAACTTAGGAAAAACCAAAATATTAGCTATAAATATGAATATTAAACAAAAGGAAGAATTAGGAGTGATGCTAGGATGTGAGGTAGTTAAAAAAGTCAAATATCTTGGAGTTAACATTTTAACTTCAAATGGGAAATTATATAAGCATAATTATGAACCACTTTGGTATAGCATACAGACAGAGATGAAAAAATGGGAGAAATTGCACTTATCTTTGCTGGGCAGGATAGCGGCAGTGAAAATGAACATTTTACCAAAATTTTTATTTCTTTTCCAAATGTTACCTATACTTAAAAAAGATGCGAACCTTTTAGAATGGCAGAAGGGTATCAACAAATTTGTGTGGGCAGGAAAGAAGCCGAGGGTAAAGATGAAAATAATGCAAGATGTACGTGAGAGAGGAGGATTGAAACTACCTAATTTAAAACTATATTATGATGCAGTGGCATTATCTGTAATTAGTGATTGGATTCATTTAACCAATGATAGAATATTGAACATTGAGGGACACGATCTGGTATTTGGTTGGCATGCTTACCTGTTATTCAACAAAAAATTGGATAAGAACTTTAAAAGTCATATTTTGAGAAATGCTTTATTGCGGGTTTGGAAGAAATACCAATATAAATTAAATGACAAGATACCCATGTGGGCAATTCCTAGACATGCAATTGAAAATATGAATACAGCACAAAAACAGGATAGATTTACTTACAGACAGCTTCTTACCTCGGAAAGGGGGGTATTACAATTAAAATCTTTAGAGGTATTAAAAGAGGAGAAGGTAGTTCAAACATGGTTCCAGTACGGGCAATTACAGGCTAGGTGGAAAATAGATCAAAAAATTGGCTTTATTCAAGTTGAGGATAATCTGTTTAAACAAATAAGAGATCAAAGCTTAATGCATATAAAGAGGATATATAATGTATTAATACAGATGGATTCGGAAACAGAATTAGTTAAAGATTGTATGATAAAATGGGCTCAAAATATTGAGGAACCAATAATGTTGGATACATGGGAAAGAATTTGGGTAAGAAATGTGAAATTTACACAAGCTCAAAATCTGAGAGAAAATTTTTACAAGATGTTTTATAGATGGCATTTAGATCCTAAAAAGTTGGCTTCTATGTATCCGAATGTACAGCCTAAATGTTGGAGGTGTGGTTCTCTCGATGCTACATATTATCATATATGGTGGACCTGCCAAAAGGTTAAGGCATTTTGGATAAAAATATGGTGGGTCATGCAAAATGTTTTTAAAAAAAGGATAAAGTTTATTCCTCAGTTATTTTTACTAGGTATATGTACTGATTTTACAGTGGTAGAGACCAATTTGATTCTGCACCTGATAACTGCAGCAAGACTGTTGGTGGCGCAATATTGGAAGAAGGAAGACTTGCCTACAATCCAAGAATGGACATTGAAAGTAACAAACTTAGCTGAAATGGCTAAAATATCGGCATATCTCAAAGATCATTCAAATGAGAGATATAAACGAGACTGGAAAAAATGGATTGACTATATACAAAATAAATACGGGACTAAGAAATTCCAGTTAGCCTATGCTTAAGATCAGAAATGATTTAAACTGTTAAAAGTTAGTTCAGTAAGAAGAAGCTAAGTTCAATCTAGAATGTCATTAATTTCTTTATTTCTTTTTTCTCAATAGATTTTAGACTGTGTTAGTTAAAAATCCATACCGTGTACGGGTTCTGGGAAGTCGGGGGGGGAAGGAGGAGGGGGGATGGGGGGGTGGAGGGAGGGAGGGGTACACACAACAAAAAAAATTGTATTTCAATGTCTTAATGATTGACAAATGATGACATATTTGTGTTTGTTTTTTTTAAAGAAAAATAAAAAAGTTCTCTTAACAAATGCTTTATGTGCTACAATTCTTTCCAATGAAGGACTTATGATGTTAAATCAGAAAGTATAGTGCAGCCATTCTATTATCCCTTAATGGATCTTTTTTTCCTGAAAAGAAAAATAATTTAAATGGCACACAAAGACATTTGGATCCCTTGTAAAATTGCAGGAATAAAGCAGGATGACTGCACAATAAAAGCCTCATCTGGAAGTTACCCTAAGCGTATTCCATTTTAGTTTATCTTTGAGATTTATCATCTCATTTCTCTGGGGCTAAATATATTCTGGTTGCTCCTTCTAGCTCATTGCTCAAAGATCTGAAGCAAATGAGGATTTGAGGTTGTGCTAAAGCACCAGATATATTGCTCAACAGCTTCATGAAGACTGGGCACAACATGATGTTTGTGCAATAATATTTCCCATACATAGGATTTGTACAGTTGCAGCTTCAATGAAAAACCATACAAATAAAGCTGGCATTTCCAGATTGTCATATCATGGGACAATTGAATATACAGATAGTAGGAATAAACTACAATCTCACTGAAAATATTAGGAGTTTCATTCTGCACTGGTCAATAAACATGAACAAAGAAAAAGAATGTCATTCATTCATTCACTCATTTTAGAGGCTGCCCAATTCCCTAAGACTCTGGAAAGCTTAAAATATTAATAAAAACAAAGAAAACAATAAAATGAAGAAAAGAAATCATATACATTTAGAAAAAGAGGTATGTATGTAAGATATAGATAGATGATAGATAGATGTTAGATAGATAGATAGATAGATAGATAGATAGATAGATAGATAGATAGATAGATAGATAGATAGGTAGGTAGGTAGGTAGGTAGGTAGGTAGGTAGGTAGGTAGGTAGGTAGGTAGGTAGGTAGGTAGGTAGATAGATGTTCCAGCATAACTCTGAAATGCCTTAAGCAATTTCAACCAAACTTGGTACACAGATGACTTACGCTCTGGAAACAAATACTTTGGGGAGTAGACAACTCTAAAATCCCTCGGGGTGTGTTAAGATACAGCCTATTTTGCCTTAAAATGGATTCTACTGTACTGCCATAAAATGACTTCTACTGTACAGTGCAGTGGAGTTGTCATGGTAATGGCTTCACAGTACTCCACAAGTGGGGAAAAATCCAACATTAGAAATTACGTATGTTTGGTCCAGACATTTTCCCCCTATAAATAAATACGCGGGCAATGCCAGGTTATCGGCTAATTAAAAGTAATTCTTACCTGTATCTTTTCCTAAGTATAAATCAGGGCATCACTTTACAAAGTTCTTACACATCATCTGTGGTTCCTCTTTACATTTATATAAAAGGCTACATTTTGGGAATATCAAACATAGATTTATAGAAATAAACTAATACTATTGGAAGAATTCTTATAGGAATAGCTGATGGAAAGTGGGTATAGCAATGGTGAGAAATTACTTAACCTTTTCCTTATACAGAATTTTAATTGATCCTTTCAAATGTGTCCCAGCTGAAGACATTTTTGGATGGATTTTGTGAGATTAGGGGAAAAGGGAAAGGTGCCTTGAAATGAGCTGTAGGTGTCCTCAATTTATAACCAATTGGTTTATCAGCTGCTTAAAGTTACAATAATGTTGAAAAAAGTGATTTATGAGTGATCCTTGTAGTTACAATTGTAGCAGTGTCCTCCATGATCTCAATGCTTGACAAGCAGCTCAAATTTATGACTGTTGCAGCAACTCAAAATCATTTGCAACCTTCCCCAGACAGCTTCTAACAAGCAAAGTCAATGAGGAAATCAGCAGGGAAGGTCACAAATTGCAATTGCATGATGTGCTACTTAACAATCACAGCAAATAAAGATCATAAAATCAGATGTGGTCATGTGATGTATTGCTTAACATCCATATCACTTAATGAGGAATTTTCAAGTGACTTTGTAAGTCAAAGATTAACTAAATATTTACTGAGAAAATCAGTGGTTGATGATCAGTCTTCATATATCCTCCTATCTGCTGATTATGTCCAGCAAGGTTCTTTTATTTGATATATGATGAAAATCCAGGGATCGGAATTTTTTCTCCAATGATTGCAACCATTTAATAAGATAATTGAGAGCATTCTTTGCCAAATAAAGCAACAAATTCATAGTGTGCCAGTTTTGTAGGCAGCTATATATTGGTGCAATGACTTCTGGGTAATCCTGTATAAGAATATGTATGTGTACTAACATTTCATGTTGCTAAGCTCTTCAAAACAGTTCCAAAATTGAACTTGCCAACAGCTGTCACATCCTCATATATTGATATATATTTGCATTTCTAATGAAGCAGAATTCTCAGAACCAACCACTAATTGCCATAGAAATGTTTGTGTGTGTAACAACAGATCATAATTTTCCTTCCTATTTCAACCATTAGAAAACTTGAAAAAGTTTCATGTTTCAATTGGATTTCTAATAATTCTATGGAAATGTCTTCTGTAGTGTGCCATGATGTTGACATTCTCTTGGTCTACTTGGGGATTTGACTTTCAGTGAAGAGTGACTGTCTTCTGCTTTTAAGCTTAGTATTGTTTTTATGTTCTTTAATTCAGCATTCAGTGAAATGTCCACTTTATTCGATATAACTGCTCAAATGGAAAATTTATTTTACTTACTTGGTTCTTCAGTAGGGAGCTTTATCCTTATTAGAAGATAATTCTTTTATCTTGTCCAACATCCATACCTTTTTGTCCTGTATTTTTCTTAGCCTATCAATCATATCTAAAATGTATGTATAGTTGCCATACTGTTTTTAATCCTTCTTTAATCATTTGAGTAGTGTTTTTGCTCTGTCTGTAATATATATATTATAATATATAATTATATATATATGAAGGTCATTATGAAGATTTGAGTTATTTTGTCAGTTATTTTGACTTTGTTAATTGAAGGTGGTGATGTCACATTCCAGTAATAGTCCTTATGTGTCTCCATTTTATATGCTGTGTAGTTTAGATATCCATTATGATTTCACTTTTCTGTTTTCTCAACTACCAGATTACATTTTACTGTCTTACGTTATTCATTCAGCTGTTTATTTCATCATTCTTATTTTCTACGCTTCCAGCCAATGTGAAAATGTTCTCATCAACATCTCTTATTTAATACTCTGGTTCTAGGTATCTGGTTACTTAGAGTAAATGGACTGCTCAAAGTCTTCAATAAAAATTGTGACAATGGAAATCTGGAACACTAACGAGGTCACCACTGCTGTCAATATCTTAACTGAAGTCTTTGAATAGGTCATTTACTGTAAATGGCAAAGTTCTATCAGAATACCATTTATTTCATACCAAGTGTGCATATATTAAGTTTTTTGACATGCATAGTGGGTTTATCAGGGACAATGAATCATCCAATGCAGTATTTATTAATAATGACACAATATCTAAACTTAATTGGATGCTTAAAATCCACTCTTAGTTTTTTTAAAGATATCAGTAAAATGATTTCTTTCCCCCACCCCTCCCCTCTGAATATTTAATTTGTAATAATTATTTGCTTATAATAATTATCCCATAAGTGGGAACAATGGAATGTTAGTTTTCTACATTTTCAAAGCCCATAGAGTCTAGCTGGTGTGACATTTTTTTTAAAGCAGTGGTTATTTGAAAATATTTCAAACTTTTTTCTCAGTCTTAGCAGACATTGTTTGGTATCTGTATAAATCTGGACCTAAAATGATTTTACTAAGGGAAGGGAGAATGGATATCTTGTTGTAATTTGTCCTGTTCAGTATGACTACATCATTTTCTTTATCTGCTCTAAGAATGATAATCTATTCTGGTGTTTTAGCTTTTTATTTCCAATAAAGCATTATCTACCCAATCTTTTGATAAATTGACTCCCTGCCCATCCAAAATATCACTGTAAAGGAATTTTAGCAAGTCCGAAATAATGTAACAGGCAAAAAAATGTTAATAGAAGGCATATTTAAAACCTTTCAAAAGTCTGAGAAACTGAACTAACAACTGTTTCCAGCCAATGTATAAATGTCAAGAGACAATGACTAATAAAACTGGGCTTTTTGATTGAAACTCGGATAGGTTAAGTGATATAAATATTTGACATGTCTATAGAGATTCCCAGTCATCCAGGTCATGGTTGTCCCAAAGGTGCTTTTTCAAAAGGCAATTGGACTGTCTTTGTTTTTGCTTGAAGATGTTTCAGTTCTCATCCAGAAGCTTCTTCTGTTCATTTGACCCATAAGCTCCTAATCCATTTCCACCCATGCTATATACATAAGCAGGAATTTAAAACTGAATTCCACATAAGCACACTGTGTAGATAGATTCATACCAACATCTGCAGCAAAAAATCCTATGTAGAATATGTAACGTCTCCTCCCCCACTCTATTTTACATCATTATTAATTTTTTGTGAATTAAAACTATATATTTGAAATATTGAAAATGGCAATGAACACAAGCATATATATACACTTAGGTATCTTCTGATACTTGAAGACATGAATAAAATTAATGCTAAAATGAACAGCTTTCTTACATAAGTAGAAAAATGTTTTGATAAATCACTTAAACTATATTACTTGTGTTTAACTAATTATGTATTATTGTTTTATTTCTGTATTTATTTCAGTTCAGATTCTAGTGGGGTAACCATGTTAATTTCTCTGGTTTTTGTTTTGCTGTAAATAGGGCAAAGACACCTTAGTCATTAAGGTTCCACAAAACTAATACAGTTAATTAATCAGATAGTTAAATCTTCCTAATGTCAAGGCATGGGTACTTTGCAGATTAACATGATACTTCAGATCCATAAATAAGGATGAGAAGGGCATATTCAATCAAAGGAATTTTTAAGTAGGAAAGGTATTTTTGATCTCAATGTAAACTATCTGAAGTACAAAAAGACAAAGCTAACAGCCTTATGGATCACTATGTGTAATCATTGAGGTTAATGCTGGGAAATGAAGGACAGTGCTTCCATGGAAATACCAAGCTTCTTCTATTTTTCTGAAAAACGTTAGCTGTTTAACATTTTAAATTTTAGGACCAAGATTGTTGAGAAGAATGCCTCATTTAAAGAATAGAAAACTAACTAAACACGATAAAGTAATTTCATATTGAGTAAGTAGAAGTATGCATAGAAAGAATTCACACCATTCTTCAACCTTGAAACTATGCTAATAAGTTTAGGGTGATAGACATGAATATTTGAATAATGGAGCTGTTATTCTAGCCTAGCAAGATTGTCTCAGGAGACACATAATTGTGGATTTGCCAGGCCATGACTAAATACAGCTCCAAGAGTACATTTGGCATCTGTAGTGTAGATGAAGAATCTTGATGCAGTCTGGGCCTGCATTTTTTTAAAAATTAAATTGCATTTTGGTGGGAAACTATATGCCTCCATTCTTGATAGAAGGCATATCTATCTATCTATCTATCTATCTATCTATCTATCTATCTATCCATCCATCCATCCATCCATCTATCATCTATCTATCTATCCATCCATCCATCCATCCATCTATCCATCCACATATCCATAATCCATATATCTATCCAGAATTTACATCCATTTGTCATCTAAAACTTGAGCATTCCAAGAATGATTCTGATTGCAAAAAGTGTGATAGCATTGCAAGTATTCAATTAATCTTTAGTATTTTTATTTTAGTGGGCGATTGGGATGTATATATACTTCCATACTCCCCAGATATATATACACATCTGGGGAGTATGGAAGTATACTGAAGCAAATTATGGAATCAATTGTGTGCATATACAGCATATACATGCCAAATGAACATTACTGTTAGTACAATCACAAGTAAAAACAGAGGCCCACCCACCAGCTGCTCTACTGATCTCCTTAATGGAAAAACCTGGAGAAGAATTGCAGAATCCTGAATGATCTGGAATGAATAGATTTATAATTATCTAGACTAGTTTCATCGTTTTTTGTCTTAGGTGTTTTAAGAACACCTGAAAAGATTGTAAATAGAGATGTTTGTGTGTGTAACATGGACACACACACATAGACACATTAGACTGAAAGCTGATTATAAAACAGATCACAACCCTAACAATATGAGTAGCTTCAGGAGAAACCATCTGCAGATCTTCATCCTATAATATTCTGTATTTTCTTTTTCTTTTTACAACAGTCTTGTCCTGCCAATAAAAGATCAAATGTTTTCATTTACTGGGCTGAATTTTGAGAAAGTACTTGATGTTCCCTCTGAATCTGCTCTTAGTTACAGATCATTAAAGAAACCGGTCTACTGGTGATTCTGTAAACACAGACATGAGTTGAAAATGCTGTTTTCAAAGCAGAATGCACAGGCCTAATGTTAAGTGATTTCCACTTCAGTCTATCTTGTTTGTACAGTTTGCAGTTTTCAAAACTATATGGTTAGGCAAAAAGTTGAGGAAGCAAAGGAAAAGGGGAAATAAATCTGTTTAGGCACTGTGTCCAATTTTTACTAAACCTTTTATGCAAAACCACAGAAATTATAATTCTCTTGAAAAATACTCAAAGGAAACAGCATCCACTTCCTTATGTTCACAGTGATGTGTTTTAGATAAATTACCATATCCTAAAAATTGATAAGGAGGATGTTGCATGGCATTTTTCCTTCTAATTGTCAACTTAAAATTCCTGAAATATTCGTTGAGATTCATAGAGGGAGGAAGAAAAGTTGGAAAGGATTGTCTTGAATGTTCTTCCAGCTCTGCATACATCTGAGAAACAGAGAGGGGGGAATAAGAATAACTTGTTAGTTTCTTTATAATATTTTAGTTTTGAAGACTTGCTGGTGTTTTCGGCTTTGTGCTTGTGCGAATGAAGTGTGGTTGGAGCTGACGTCTTTCTATAAATCTTGGTCTGTGTGTGTGGAGTGCTGGCTTTGTTGCTGTAAGTGGGTTGATTGGCTGTGTAGTTGCATCCTGATTGGTAGATGGAGTTGATGTTTGTAAATTGGTCGGCTGTTTCGTATCATCCTGTGTGGCTAAGGTGCTGGGTGTGTGTCTGTTGTTGTTTTGTGTTGTAACGACCTGGGTGGTGGGTGGGGCTCATTTGTTGACTAGGGCTGGTTTCCAGATGTCTGGTAGGCGGGAGGTATCATCACGTTTATTCATGTTGTGGGGGTGTTTCTCTATTTTGATGGCTTCCATAATTATTCTCTTGTTGAAGTGTTCAGTTTTGGAGTTTAATTTGGTTCCTTCAAAATCAATTTCATGTCCTGTTGCTTTAAGGTGCTGGAAAATGGAGGAATTTTTTTCTTTTTTTCTGACTGCGTTCTTGTGTTCTGTGATGCGTGCATTTATTCTCCTATTAGTTTGTCCAATGTATGTGGCAGGGCAGATTTTGCATGGTATTTCATACACTCCTTTGTTTTCTAGCTGGATCTTGTCTTTGGGGTTTCTTAAGATGTTGGCTATTTTTTGGTCAGTGCTGAAGGCTGTCTTGATATTGTGCTTGTGGAGAATTTTGCTGGAAGGTAAAATTAGGATTCAAAATGATCTTGATGAGCTTGTACAACAGGACAAAATTAACTGGATGACACAGATGGAGTGACATATCGAAGGTCCTGTATCTTGATAGGAAGAATCAAATAAATACAGGCAGAGGAGACAATGAGGAGATGGATAGCTAGATGATGGAGGAGAGAGAGAGAGACAGAGACAGACATAGACACACAGAGAGATCCTGATCCAGCTAAACATCAGAAAGCACTTAATGCAGACATTTAAAAGTTCAATGCAGTTTGCAGTGTCTTAACAGAACATTGCTGGGATATTTGCAGTATAGGTGGCTTGCTGCATCATAATTGATAATACCAAACTCAATTATATGTTTTTTTTAAATTCTGCTTTTAAAGACCTTTATTCCTATCGCTGACAGTTTGTCAAAAGACCCTAAAAGCAGTATATAAATATACCTTAGACTGAGTTAAATCCAATGTACATTTCCAATATCTTTTGCAATAAACATGCTCAACCTGCACTCTTACAAAGTAGCATGGTTAACAAGAAGATTATGTTGCATGACCTGACTACATGTGGAGGGCATCAGATCAAAGAAGATTACTCTACTTTGACCAAAGTAACTATCCAAACTCTCAGAATTTTTTTCCGTCTTTAAATTGATTCTTTGAAAAGAAATGACTGGAGGTAAACCTGGGGTCTTCTGCATATAAAACATATATTCAAAAGGGTGAATTGTGTTCTTCAGAAAGAACACAATGACTATTTGTGCAGAGGCAAATACTGTTTGTCAACGCTCTTGATTTAATGAACTTTTTCTAACATGTAAATTAAAAGTTGTTCCTTCTCAATGAGTCAGAAATTTATCTCACCATCTTGTTGCTTTTTTGCCATTTAACACTCTTTAACATCAAGCCACTTTTTACATCACTTCATTGCTTTTTGCAATGGAGACATGAAATAAAATTAATACCTCTGTTTTCATCACCAAATTATGAAAATATATATTAAAGAGCAGTTGCCAGCATGGCAGGGCTTAAAGAGATAACTCATAAAAATGGTAAGCATTCTTCTTCTCCTTGTTCATTAATGTCCTGATTATTAAACGTAGAAAATAATATACATTCCTGAGTTATAGCTCAATTTATTCCTTTCATGATCACTAATGAACCCTGATGCAAATATTGTTAGGCTTGAAGAGACAGAGAGATAGCTGTTTATTAGTTTCAGTGACCTCTTGCCTTAGGGAATGAGGAAATGATCAGACATGTGTGAGCACATTTAAATAAAATGATGTCCTCATTAATGAAAGGTAAGGTTGTTTCTCTGAGTTTGAAATATCTCTAGATTACAGGAACATGCATAAAAGTTAGAATGCGGGGAACTGTTTTCTATTCATTTAAGTAGTATCTTGCATATATTGCTATAACTACACAAATATTTTTAAAAGATCTTCCAAATGTCCCATGCACAAAGCAATCTTACATTCAAAATACAGTATGTCAGAGTGTTATTAAGAACCTCAAAGTCGTCTTAGCAGTCCTAATCAGGCTTATCTAATTTCTGGAGAAGTAAATTGACCTTCAAATATGTACAGATTTAGGCTTCAAAAGACCATATGTTGTGGTTCTCAGACATTCACATACACAAAATACAGGAAACTTTTAAGCAAAAGATCAATATTTCCCCCCCTTCAGCTAATTGACCCAAATGGCCAGATATATCATTTTCAGCAATTGTGAATGAGCAATTTAAGCCAGAAGCATCTGTTTCTTCCAATGTATTTGGTGTGGGAGTATTTTTCTCAAAATATACTGGTAGCAAGATTCCATTATGAATTTGTGTGAATGAAATCAACAAAAATCTATGGACAAAATTAGAACTAGAGCTCACTTGTCACACATGTGGAGAAGCATGAACTGAACATATTTTGTCTCCCTTGGATTTCAATTCGAGAGATCATTGATCTACAAAGAAGCTTATGCTGCAGTGAAATTGCTAGTTTTGAAGTAATGCTTCTGTAGAAAGAGGGGGAAGTAGTATGTTAAGGAGGATGTAAAAAGGATTTATGCAGTGGTCCAAATGTCTGTATTCATAATAATTTTCATTAAAACCTGGAAGTACATATGCTATTTCAGTCTACTAACACAAATTCTTCAAATAACATGAAAGAAAAATAAAGTCATCCTATGTCATGCATGTCACCTGTATTTTTGGTAGACATTATCTTTCAATCTGATAGAAAGCAAATCATTTTAAAAGAGGAAGAATAATTTTGTGAAACCATTTTAACTGGAGTTTAGATTTTTGACACATATCACAAGACACATCAATGCTAGGATTCTGCACCACTTCAAAAGCATTTCTGGACTTCTGACTTTATGACATCAGCTGATATTTATGGCTCAGCTGAAATCACAGCAAAGTAATCTTTCTGAAAAAAAAAATGCTGTTCTATCAAGATTGTGGTTGCCCTGTTTTCCTCTTTATAGGAATTCTCTGCCACTGTTTTCTGATATTTGAGCTTGGGTCTTCAATATGTAATATGTAATATGATATCTGTTTTTGTTTTCTCTCATAATAAGCCCTTTTCAACATAGCATAATTAATATTTATTTATTTATATGTCAACAAGTACAAGGAAACAAGTATGAAAACACATGAAAAAATGGCACAAATAAATGGATATAAATAAGCAAAACATAGCCATAGACACATAAAAAGAGTACATATAAATGGGACAGTAGAACCGAGACAGTAGGCACGCTAGTCCACTTGTGCATGCCCCCTTAGGGATCTCTTAAGAAATACATAAAGCTCATGGTAGCTTAAGGAAAAGGTATGGGGGTTAGAGGAACTAACAACAAGATCAGGTAAGGTGTTCCATATATTTACTACTCTATAGCTGAAATCATTTTTCCTGAAATCAAGATTAGAATGGATTACATTTAGTTTGTATCTATTGATAGCCCCTGTGTTATTGCAGTTGAAGTAACAGTAGTCATTAACAGGTAGGATCTTGTGGCAGATTATCTTATGCACTAAGGTCAGGTCAGGATATAGATGGCTCCATCCATTCTCAGCAGGAAACTAAGGTCAAAAGCATCATCAAAAGAAATTCCTAAGAAATTCTACAGCATCCTGAAAATGAACATAAACAACAAAAAATTCTCACATGTCAATAATATTTCCAGGAAATTAATAATAAAATAGTAAATGACATTAAGATACATTTTATAAGTAAAACAAAAAGGAACAATCTAAATAGGTATTGCTGTTAAATTTTTATGGAAACCTACATGTCATCATATTACTACCGATTATTTCAGATAGTTGAAAATGTCTTTAAATCTAACCTGGGATATTTGAACATCAGGGAAAAAAACAATTTCTGTTTTAAATAGTTCCATTTAAAAAAATATGTGAGTTGTAAAATATTTTGCTAAATACTATGATTTAAAATGCCGTTCAGAGACCAACACTGATTCAGTTAGGGGTAAATCTTAGTTTGGAAATAGAAAATAACATTGAAAGGACACTAGTATCTCTCCAGTTGCTTAAAATGTTATTTAAAATATTTTTTAGAGTTATATTTGTTATGTTTAGAGTTATGACAGTCTCCCACCCTTGTTCTTGTTTCTAATATTTATGATTTAATTCCAAGCTCTGTGATATTATTAAAAGTATAGTGGCAAGTTGCTATAATGACCTTTTCATTTTGTTCTTAGGTGGTAAACAGTATTTCCTGCTTAATATACCTTAGTGTTGAAAAATACAGCAAGAGACACTCTGGCACACTTAATTTTTGACCTCGGAGAGATCTTATTCTCTCTTGGAAAATAACAGTGACCTCTTCGGAACTCTTAGCTCAGCTTGGATAAAATGAAAACTTGAATTCCATTTTTTTTAGCTTTAAAATATTCCAACATTTCAACCTTACTTCTGTAGCTGAAATATCTAAAAAGGAGCTGTTAGGTGTTGCATTATATTGGCATTTGACTATTCACTCCTGTCATATTTCACGATATATCTTATTTTTGACTCTGGATATGCAGTGCTATTTCATTATAGTTCTCGATATCTGTTTCATGAATCTTGGCATATTTTTGACTCTATTATTTTCCAAGAATCATCTACCTTGGAATGAGAAAGGATATTTTGGCAGGAAACTTTTAGCTGATGCTTGTAGCATATCTTGATAATTTTTTGCTTTGCAATTTCAAATCCCTTTTAATTTTATTACAACAAAATTATATTGTTTAACATTTAAACATTAAAAGTAAAAATGTTTAGCATTTACTTAAAGTTGATTTTTTTCTCTTCCTGCCAAACCCAAATTGTTCAGGATTCTGCAACTTTTTCTGGTCTTCTCTTTCTAACACAACTGACAATCATGTCTCACTCCTTCTAGCATATAATTTTGTTCTCATGAGCTTCTCTGTAGGAGCTGAGGTTAAAGTTGCCACAATACCTACAAGCTCCTTTTATATCTCAGAACCATTCATGATCATTAGGGGTATACAAAACATTAGTAATGTGGTCCAGTTGATGGTGATTTGATGGAATCACCCTTTGAAAGTAGCTCAATAATACAATATCATTCTCCATTTATAAAAGTTGAGCCAACTAACTGTATTGATGCCTCTCTTTTTTTTGCAGCTGGGTTGAAACTGAGGCCACATGATGTTCTTTGTTTGGGCAAAATGTGTCAATTAGATCCCGTATGGTGTAGTAGTTAGTGTTGTTAGGCACTATGAGACTGAGACTCAAGTGATGATGTTATTTCAGTTGCTTTCTTCCATTTACCTCACAGAGTTTTTATTGTGAAGGAAAACTGAAAGGAGGAAGTGCTATGCTGGTTGTCTTGAATGAAGGGTGGCATATAAATTTAAAAATGAAATATCAGTAAGAATGATGTTGTTCCCTTTGCCAAATAGGGTTCCTTGCTGAGTGAAAGCTGAACCATCTCACACAGCTTAATTGACATACAGCCTTTGGACTAATTTCTAAACTTCTACACATGAGCAGTTCAAATCCCTCAAGGGAACAAGTCTTTTCCTTAACAACTTGCTGAGCCTTCAGGAAAAGAGAAGAAAGCTGCAAGGAAGAGGAAGAAAGAAAGAAACAGATGTGTCAGAAAGAGAAAAGTATTTCAGCTTTGTTGTATGCCACCCAGAATTGCTTGTTTGATGAGATGGGTGGCTATAGAAATTGGACAAATAAATATATGCATGTCAAAGAAAAAAGAATTGGTATGCTTATCATATTTGTAGTTTGTGTCTCTGCATTTGCTTCTAACTGATTTGTTTGGAGCAAAGTGTATTTCAACAGAAAAATACTTCCAACTCATCAGATAAGCTGAATGTACCATAGATTTGAGGATGCCAAATAACAACAAAATCCAATCCTGATTATTCTCAGAGTCTATTTGTTCATTCTTGGAAGAAGACTAAACATATAGAAACATAGCCAAAATAATGGGTGTGATGAAATCTCATACATATACATCATAGCCGTATAATTTTGGACCACTGAAAACCATTTATGAAGGCCTAATAACACATTAAATTAATCAAACTCATAAGAAATGTGGGATGGAAGAGAAGATTAATTCTCTCTCCCTTCCTTTCTTCCTGTCACAGTCAAAACCTCCTGCCTTTCTGAATGTGAGAATGAGAGTTTCCATTTAAATGAAAACAGAAGGTTTAGATAGCAATTCTTTAAAAACTGTAGTAGACAGAAAAGAATTCAACGCTCCTTTTAATGAGGCTGCTCAGAAGAAAAAACGCCATGCATGTTAATTGCATTGGAACAATTAATGTCATGTCTACCTTATTCAAGAATTTGTATTGGAACCTTTTGAGCAATGGGAAATGAAAGAAATACTGGGAAATATTCTCAGATTTAGCTTAAGCAATGGTCCCTTAAATACAGTAGGCTAACCTCATCAACATTGGCTATTTAGGAACCTGCCTATAAGTGATGTTGCATCTCAATTTTGCATTAACCATTTTGAATGTTACAGCACATATGCCTACAAAGTTTTCTTGGCAACAGTATGGAAATGATTTACCATTGTCACCTTGTTATTTCAACATCTGAGTTAAATGTATAACCTTGGAATTCCTTGGAACATTGAACAAAACATATTTGTTATGCGTAGACAGGCAAGCATAAAATATGCTGGTCCAATGTCCAGCTAAGACCAAATGAGGCTTGCCAACTGTCTTTTAAAAATTACCCTATCTTTTCTTTTTCTGTTTCTCTACCCACAGTTTTCTCTGTCTGTCCTTTCTTCAATGTCCTGCCTTATGGTGATTGTATTTCATTCAAGAAGGAATACTTATTTCTTCAGCATCCATTATAAGGAGAACTTTGAGAAGTTTTATTTATCTTACATTTTTAACACCATTTTAACAGAAATGGTCAAATAGAACTATAACAGTGTGGACAGATAAAAGACAATATGTAGCCAAAACATCTGGGCAAGGCTCATGATTTCATCCTTATTTAGCACATCAGCTAAAATCTCATTGATGACATAGGTACAAATAGAAAGTAGAGAAGGGGGTAATATACAGGAACTGTTGCCTAGGCAAAAGATGATAAAGCATTGTTAAAGTCCAAAATAAAATAATATTTCTGAAAAAGATAATCAAGCAACAAATCAGCAAACACCTAGAAGCAAACAAAGTAATAACCAAAAGCCAACATTGGTTTGTCAAAAACAGATCATGCCAGACTAATCTTATTGCATTCTTTGGCAAAATGACAGAATTAGTGGACCAGTGGAATGCTGTCCATATAATTTACTTGGACTTCAGTAAGGCATTTGATAAAGTAGACCATAATCTACTACTAGATAAAGTAGAAAAATGTGGGCTAGACAGCATTACCATCAGATGGATTTGTAACTGGCTGACCAACCATACTCAACATGTAGTCCTCAATGGAACTGCATCTTCATGGAGAGAGGTATGCAGTGGAGTACCCCAAGGCTCTGTTTTAGGCCCAGTACTCTTTAACATCTTCATCAATGATTTGGATGAGGGGATAAATGGGGAACTCATCAAATTTGCAGATGACATCAAGCTGCAGGAATAGCAAACACTCCAGAAGATAGGTGTAAGATACAGAAGGATCTTGACAAACTTGAACATTGGGCGCTAACAAAATGAAATTCAATGGTGAAAAATGTAAGGTTCTACATTTAGAAAAGAAAAATAAAATGCACAGGTACAGTATATGTAGTACCTTGCTCAATAGTAGTAAGTGTGAAAGTGATCTTGGAATCCTAGTGGACAACCATTTAAATATGAGCCAACAGTGTTCAGCAGCTGCCAAAACAGCCAACAAAGTTCTAGGCTGCATAAACAGAGGGATAGAATCAAGATCACATAAAGTATTAATACCACTTTATAATGCCTTGGTAAGCCCACACTTGGAATACTGCATTCAGTTTTGGTCTCCACGATGTAAAAAAGATGTGGTGACTCTAGAAAGAGTGCAGAGAAGAGCAACAAAAATGATGAGGGGACTGGAGGCTAAAACATATGAAGAGCGGTTGCAGGAACTGGATATATCTAGTTTAATGAAAAGAAGGACTAGGGGAGACATAATACAATATCTCAGAGGTTTCCACAAAGAAGAGGGAATCAAACTATTCTCCAAAGCACTTGAGGGTAGAACAAGAAGCAATGGGTGGAAACTCAACAAGGAGAGAAGCAACTTAGAACTGAGGAGAAATTTCCTGACAGTTAGAACAATTAATCAGTGGAACAACTTGCCTCCAGAAGTTGGGTATGCCCCAACACTGGAAGTCTTTAAGAAGATGTTGGATAGCCATTTGTCTGAGCTATCCTGCCTAAGCAGGGGGTTGGACTAGAAGACCTCCAAGGTCCCTTCCAACTCTGCTATTGTATTCTATTCGCAAACAGCTCAATCACACACCTCCCTAATTCACTCGAATATAAGAAGTTACAGAACAATCAGACTTCTAAGACTCTGTTATGATAGCAAAGCTCAATGAAAGTAATTGTGCTTCCCGTGGAATGGATTTCCCAGTCTGGTCCACCATGTCCTGTTTTCAGCCTCATGGTACTTCTGGTATCCCAGCATATGCAATTTCCTCTTTCTCATTTTCAACCCATTTTTCATCCTCTTCCTCTTCTAACATTGTGTCCATCATGCTGTTAGTGCCATGCCACTTCCCATCTTTTCTTTCTTGGAGACATGTGAATGGCTTGGCACTTGAGATCAAGTTCATATTCCTTTACCTGTTCCTGCTTTTAGGAACAGATAAATCTAGACAAGGGAACATTCAGACACTACAGCTTTCCATCAACTGAGTACTGGATTAGGCATGACTGGACAGTCCCCATTAGGTACAGATAAAACTGCAGAACTCCTGTTAAAATTTGACTGGAAGAAACAAGCAGGGCCTCTCAAGGTAATGTGAAAAATCCCTGAAATGTCTATTTTACTTGAAGAAATGAGCGAGATGAACAAAAGAAAAGAAAAACGAAGAGTAGCAAGTCCTCCTCCATACTAAATAAGAACTGAGCTAAAGAAAGTGAGAATTATTTGCAGGGAAATGGACAGGAAACAGCTTCCAGTTGCAGCTGCATTAAAATTTTGGATTTCTCAATTGACTTCTGTGGACTAGAGGAATTACATTGCTGCCAAAATGTAAAAATAGCTTCTGAGCATATACCAGAAAAATCATCAATCCAGAAAATAAGAGGTTATCCATACTCTATTTATAATTAGGTGTGTCTCACTCTGCATTTACCCTGTCCTCCTTTTCCAGCCACTAAATTCCTCTCTCTCTCCTTCTCCCTCTTGCCCTTCCAGTTTCTACTTGATCAAAAAAGTTACTCAGTGTTCTGTGTGCACTAAAAACGATCACTCATTTAACTGTCTTATTGAGATGTTCCCTTTTGTTGTTCCAAATAATTCTTATGTATCTGCTAAAATCTATTTTTGAAGCACAGATCTTGCTCTGTTAAGCAACAGAAATGTTAGTACTGTTCCCTGAACAGCAAAAACAAAATAAAAGATACAAATACTGAGTATGAATAACCTCTGTTTCCTAGGCTGACAGGAAAAAGCAGTACTGCAAACTTCTGCATGATATTTAGGAGAAAGTTTAATTTAACCCAGAGATGTAACAGAACTGTACTTAAGTCAGTCGCACAGACTGCAAAACTAAGTCCTTGTTTAAAATTAGTCCTGTTGTATAAACAGAAAGTACCATTTCTGTCTTCTGCATACGATGAAACAGTCCTGAAAATTAAGGTTCTGTGGCCAATCTTACAGGAAAAAATAAAATAAGGTGGTTATCCGAACAAGGATAAGCATAGTAGTCTTTAGAGCAAAAAAAGAAAGAAAAGAAAGGAAAGAGAATGGACTATGATTTTATTCTTTAACCTACAAAAGTGTGTTTGTGTGTGTGTGTGTGTGTGTGTGTCTGTGTCTGTGTCTTTGTCTGTCATTACGAATGATAATGACAATATATCATAAATTGGAGGTGAGTCAATCAGAAAGGTCGGCAGTTCGACAGTTCGAATATTTAGCACCATGTAACAGCATGAGCTCCCGTTACTTGTCCCAGCTTCTGCCAACCTAGCAGCATGAAAGCATGTAAAAATGCAAGTAGAAAAATAGGGACCACCTTTGATGGAAAGGTAACAGTGATCCGTGCACCTTCGGCATTTAGTCATGCCGGCCACATGACCATGGAGACGTTTTCAGACAGCGCTGTCTCTTCGCTTTGAAACAGAAATGAGCACCGCCCCCTAGAGTTGAGAATGAGTAGCACATATGTGCAAGGGGAACCTTTACCTTACCTTAAAACGAAGGATTTCATAAAATCCTTGAGCTAATTTCATTTTGCCTCTTATATAAGAAATTAGTTCAATTTTCTGAAAAAGCAATCTTTTCCCTCCTTGCAATACACTGTAGGTAAGAAAGAGAAGAAGGCATCAAAAAGAAAAGATGCCAGTAGGATAATAGATGTCTCCACTAACTTGGGGCTATAGTTTCACCCTAGCCTGCTTCAGACCTAAACAGTACACAGCAGCCATAGCTACAAACTCAAAAAGTAAAAAAGAAGTTAAAAAAAAAGGTTGTCTACCCTCAGCACAGCAAACATTTCAAATACAGTAAGTTATACATTACTTTTTAATTATAAGATATTAGGCCATTTCAATGTAACATGACAAGATGCCTTATATAAAGAATAATAGGGAAAAACCCAATAGAACAAAAACTAAAATAAAAGAATCCAGAAAAACAACCCCAACTAAAACTAAAATACCATACAAAGGGACCATTAATCATTTTAGTCCAAGAACTAGTAAAATATACACATCTTGAGGACTGCTTTAAATAGGGTTGGGGGAGAGGACACACGTTTCAGGAGGATTATTGTTCAATGGGACCCAGAGCATGTCAGAACATATGTTATGGGTGGAAACTACGAAGCATAGGGGTGCTGCATATTTCTAGGACCTATGCCACAAAGGACTTTATAGGTGATAATCAGCAATTTGAATTGCACTCAGAAGCTTAAATGTGATGCCTACATTAAAACATTTACCATATTTTTCGGAGTATATTTTCCTCCAAAAAGAGGGTGAAAATCTGGGTGCACTCTGAATACAGCATTTTTTTTCCTCCCAAAACCCTGCCCCTTCACAAAAATGGCCATGCAAAGCCTTTAGAAGGCTTCCTGAGTGCTGAGAAAGGCTCCTAGGTGCTGAGGAAGGCAAAAATGAGTGAAAAACAGGCCATTTTTTGCTCGCTTTTGCCCCCCTCCAGCCCCCAGGAGTACTCTGGAAGCCTCCTAAAGGCTACACATGTCCTCTTTTTTTGACAAAAACGGGCCCGTTTTGACAAAAAATGGGCCATTTTTGAGAGGTTTGCAGAGTGCAAAAACTTTTTTAAAAAATTTTCCTCTTCAAAATCTTGGTGCATCTTATACTCTGGTATATCTTATACAATTAATAGAGAGGAAGGAGACTTGTGGCTTCCCTGATACTGTTAAGTAAAATAAAAACCCACCATTGTGGTTTATACTAAAAGCTGTAAGAGAAAATAGTGGGAAATTTTGAAGGCTTTTATTTTTTAAACAAGAATCACTCAATGTCAAAGAAAGAAGTTAAAATAATATAAGGCATTAGTAGTAAAATGGTCATACAAAAGCACTAATCTCATAAATACTGCTTCTGGATGTAAGCATCACAACCTTTGTTTTAACATTGAGGCAAGATTAGTGAGATAAAGGAGCAATGGGGAAGAAGTTACGCAAGCCACAGTTAAGACAGCCTGAAGGTCAAAGTTGTAATATTAAGTAAATCTTACATGGTTTTATAAACTTTAATTTATTATCTATGTGCAACTGACATTTTAGCTCTTGGTTTAATATCAAACGTTTCAAAGTAGTGTTGTAGAAAAATGGTCGATAACCCTCTTATGCAGTATAATTGGAATTCTCCATGTTAGAACAGTTGGTTTAGGAGAGATTTTTGTAAATGTTAATAGCTGTCTTTTTAAATGTTGCAAGTCTGAAATGCTATGAAAAGCAAAAGTTTAAATGTCAGCATTTCTATAATTTCCACAAAGTGAACATGAGATACTTTTTTTAAAAAAGGGGGAAACCTGATGTCTGATTTCAGATGTCAAAAGACATAATTGATCTCTATATTGTTGCTTTTTGTTTAAACTTGTAACAAGCTTGTATTTCAAAATGGCACACTAGACTTTGTACGTACAGGTATTCTTACCAACTCGTAGTAAAAAACTGGGATGAAGATGATGAGACAACCAAATGCATATTCCAGATTTACTACTTTGTTTTTTATCACTAGTCTTTCCAATAGTTCCATCAGCATTTTAAGTGCCTGGAACAAAACATTTCATTTTACCAAATGTCTAACCATTAATGATAATTTCTGTGCTCAGGTTTTTATTGTCATGCAATAGATATGAAATGCATAAAATTATTTCACTTTCTTTGTTCTAGAATCTCTGGAATTTTTTATAGCTTCATTGCATAGATACATTTAACAAATCAACTCTGGAATTTCCCTTCTGAAGAACAAATGGCAAAATGAAGATGGTTCTAATGATGTGACACAATGTAGGGCTGGAAAGTAGATCAGATTTTCATAATTCCTCTCTGAATAAGGAGAGGACTTGAATTGTCTTAATTGTCCAGACATTGCTCCTCATAAGAAGATTGCAAGGCAGAAGTCTCCAGTTGGATTAGAGCTCTGGGGGATGGAAAAATAGCCATTTTGTTCAAACCATGGTTGGAGCCTTTCAAAGAACACTTGGTTTGCATTACTTCCTTTTCTAATCACTTTTCTAAATTGCTAGTTAACTATTTTTGGTCATTAGAAACCGTCAGATTAATAAATTAGAAACAGTGGGTCAGTTGCCTTCAATCTTTTAAAAAATGTTAAATATAAGTTTAAGGACTTAAACAAATTGGAATAAATAGTAAAGCTTGAACTTTAATTTCCAAAAGTTACAAAGGATCAAGGTCAGTAGTCGGTTTCCATTTTTTTTTACTGCTGGTTTGCTCATGAGTGCATATTGGACTGGGTGGGTAGGCGGAGCCTCCTGCTGCTCCTACTACTGGTTTGCCCGATCTGGGCCGAACCAAGAGCAACCCATCTCTGATGCAGGTGATTCAAAAGAATATTTTGGAATTAATTATAATCCTTATCGTAAGAAAATGCTTTTGTTTTGAGTACTATTTATTTATTTATTATTGATAAAACTGATAGGGTGGGGTATTGAAGGTTGGATATTAGAAAGAAGTAAAGATTACAGTTAATGGAGAAGAACACTTAAATTTGACTTACTAATACAGAATGACCCAAACAAAGAAATCAAGACATTATTTGAAAAGAAAGTTGTTAAAAGTAAAAGAAAAAATATAAAGTTGGTTTATTTAAACAAGGTTAAAACAGGTATGTTGTTATCACTGGTAACTCTAAATCACCTTTTGCTGATCAGAACTGAGTTTATGAGGATTTGAAGATTTGTTTACAAATAAGAGATAGGATATGAGAAGAGTTCATTTATTGAATTTGAAGAGAAGGGGCAAGTAGCTAAAAGAAATTGTCATTTCTTTATATATTTCTTTTCCTTTCCTTTATTCATTTTTCCATTTTTTGTATTCAATTTTTTTCTGCACTTTCTATTATTTCTTTTTATTCTTTTCTTGTTTTAACTTGTAATCTTCCTCAAGTTGAGCTTATCTCTTGGTGATTGCACAGACACAAGTGGAACAGCATTTTTCAGCTACCACCATATTCCCTAAATCATATTTATAATTGAAATATAAGTGAAATTATTCTTGAATAAAGCAGCTCTATCAGATTATTATGAGGGATAATCCCTCTTGCCTAGATATTATGCTGGCATCACACTTTGTAGAATATATTTGATTTTGGCTTATGTGAAGCCAATCAATTGCAGTTTATTCAATAAATCACAGTTAAGCAAACTATAGCTTGGCACTTTACTTAATAATTTTTTGGGATGTGGAAAATAAGTGTTGGCAAATCTAATGTGGAATCACCAAAGAGAAGAGCCAAGGTGGCGCAGTGGTTAAATGCAGCACTGCAGGCTACTGCTAGATCAGCAGGTCAGCAGTTCAAATCTCACCGGCTCAGGGTTGACTCAGCCTTCCATCCTTCCGAGGTGGGTAAAATGAGGACCCAGATTGTTGGGGGCAATATGCTGACTCTCTGTAAACCGCTTAGAGAGGCCTGAAAGGCCTATGAAGCGGTATATAAGTCTACTGCTATTGCTATTGCTATAAGAAATATACTTTATACTTTATATGAACTGGGGCTGTCAGAATCCTATAACGCCTATGTAGTTATCCTGGTTCCCCTGGCATACAAACTGGCCACCGTTTATCACATAATAGTTCCTCAAGATGGTCTTATGCTAATTTGTATATTAAACTGAGATTTATTTTGTCACTGAACTTGAAATGAGATTGGCACCTGTATTGTCATAAGCAATACTAAACTACATTAGTAAAAGTAGACATTCAGATCATCAGATATGTACTAAATATTTATTATGTAAATGTTTGTAAGACAGAGAGAAGCATCTATTAAAAATGTGTGTGTTTATATGAGAGAGAAAAGAAAAAGGAAGGAAGGAAGGAAGGAAGGAAGGAAGGAAGGAAGGAAGGAAGGAAGGAAGGAAAGAAGGGTTTATGTCTCAATGTTTGCATATACTTTAGTTATTGATGCATGTTTCTGAATATGTATACATTAATATATGCACGCGCGCACACACAAATATACACATATTATTAGGTGATGGATCGCATGACCTTGAAATCAGCACTAGCATTTTGTCGGTGGGAAAAGATTATTTGCAAAAGTGATAACAAATTTATCATTCTTAAACTTTTAAAAGGTTAATTATGTTCTCTACATGAGCATGGAATAAAAGCCTGTTTTATCTCTGATGAGATAAAGATGAACCCCACAGGACTTCTGTTTCTTCTAACTTTGCCTGGAAACCAAAGTATCTGAGCTGTCAATTAATTCCTATCAGCTCACAGATCTGTATGAACTACGTTTGATTTTCTGATCCAAAACCTGATGACTCTTAATAGCTGGAGCTGTCTACTGACTTTAAACATTCTCAGCAAGAGAAACTTGTTATTTTGTTATTTTATGGAACTAAAATAAATAAATAAAGGGAGAATAAGATTTTAAAAATGCAAATTAAAAACACATAACTTCAGTTTTAGCTAGCTAATAATAAACCAGATATTTTCCCCTTGCTCACTTGAACTCAAAACAAACAGCAAACATTGCTCATCATCACAAATCACAGGGTCAGGTTGTACAATATTAGGATTAGGAGGCTTTTTAATTGCCACAAAATAGTGAATGGCTAACAAAACAAATTTTAGAGACAAAAAGCAAATTATGTTATGCATAGTCCTCATGTTATGATCACATATATTCAGTGACCATTGAAAATTACAAAAGTGCTGAATGGGGAGGACTTAGGGTCCATGAAGTTGTGGTCTTGCAGCATCTGTAGTCACACTCTCCTATGGTTCCTTGCAACCCACCCTTGAGCTCCTTATCCAGGTCTCCTGCCGCTTTCTGCTTAATGAATCCACGGGTCCTGAGGTTACCATAGCTACCAAGGCTACCAGGATTACCACCACTAACCAATGTGGTCACATGATATCTCACTTTATGACTACATCACTTAGCAACTGCGAGCCCAGGCTCAATTGCTGTCATAACCCAAGAATTACTTGTTTCTGTAAAGAACTTATTGAATGATGCTCTGCGAATTCAATGTAGTTACAGAAATGTGGGTGCGGGTATTTTTCTGCCACTGTGTAGGCTCAATTCTAGCTCTAACTAGTATCTGGGTGGATTCAATTTCATTTTTATTCTATTGTTTCTATACCCATTGGATCTCCCATTTCATGCAATAAACCATGGAACCATTGGGTCCCAAGAGCAGCTGAATCTTTGCCTTTGCTAAACTCCATATTCTAAAGATCGGAAGACTCTTGACTGAATCATCTGTTATATTGCCAATAAAATCCCTCCTAGCAATCTTCCTATCTCTGTGAGGCAGACCATTTTAATTAGTCCCTTGCTTCTGCAGAGGACTGGAATGCCAATGAGTCTGAACTCTATCAAATGGTAATCGCTATGCATTAAATGATGAGAATGATAATGTGTAATTTTAAATCCTTCTCCAAACTACAAGAAATACAGTACCAGACTGAGAAAATGCCCCTGCTATATGATCAAGGCCAATGATTCATTGAGATAGCTCCCCGGGTAAGCAAACAGAAAAATCAATTTATCTTGTCAATGGAATTTAGCAGAAAATTCAAGAGGGAAACTTTAATAATCCCTCATTGGAGAGTGTGAAAACAAGAAGAACTAACAGGTTTCTGCTGTAGATGGTATAGGAAGTCCTCGTTTAACAATTGCATGTTTAGCAATGGCTAGAAGTTACACTGATGATCGCCCCCCCCCCCAAAAAAAATGTACTCATGATTCAGATTCCACAGTTCCAATGGCAGCATTATCCCCTGTGACCATATGGCTGCATTTTGGATGCTTGACAACTGGCTCATCTTTTCATTGGCTCCTCATATTTTTATTTATTTATTTGATTTGTCAATCGTTTACAAGATAATAGGTATAATAATAAACATGAGTATGAATAAAATGGGTACGAATAAATGGGGTAGGACAGTAGAGCTTATGCATGCCCCTTACAGACCTCTTTGGAATGGGGTGAAGTCAATAGTAGCAATTTAAGGTTAAAGTTATGGGGATCTTTAGGAGCATTTGAGTGCTCTGCAAACATGTGATATGATTTGTCAGAAACTGGCTACTCCCAGATTATATTCTTTATTTGGAATTGGTGATATTTCTGCCATTTGTGAACTACCCACCCTTCCCATTCCTAATCAGCAGGAAAAGAGGGCAGCTGTTTCCATTTCTAACAAGCATATTTTCCTTGCAAAGTGTTATCTTAAAAAACCCTGGAGAATTGGCAACGTGCCTAATGACTGAAGGAGTATAATCATGATCTTTTCTTCCAAAAAGAATGAAAAGGAAGATGCGAGAGCTCCAAGCCCAGAGTGATATCAACACTAAGGAAGATTCTAGAGTTCGTACAGAAACAAATCTATGAGCACTTCAAAAATCTATACCAGAAATCAATATGGATTTGTCAAAAAGAAATCTTGCCGGATTAAATTAAACTTATTCTTTATCAGGTTACTGGTTTATCCCACTCAACATATCTTATTGACTTAAACCTCTCTCAGTTCTTATCTTATTATTTATGTATCAACATTCTTTTGCTGCTCAAAACAGATATTGTGAAAAACACATCTCTCAGCACATTTAACTAGCTTTCTGAGAAACCAAGAAACATAATTCCCACAGTCTTCTATGAAGTTTGGGAATGATGTATTTTGATTTCAGAGGTTGACAAAACATTAAGTTAGTACTCAATTAGTTTGGCATAGTAGCTGAATATAAGCAGAACCATACTCAAAATCTTGCAGATCTGCCAGAAAGACAATCCTATTCTAAAGGTAAAGGTTCCCCTTACACATATGTGCCAGTTGTTCCTGATTCTAGGGGGTAGTGCTCATCTCTGTTTCAAAGCCGAAGAGCCAGCGCTGTCTGAAGACGTCTCGGTGGTCATGTGACTGGCATGACTAAATGCCCGAACGCTCACGGAATGCTGTTACCTTCCTACCAAAGGTGGTTCCTATTTTTCTACTTACATTTTTACATGCTTTCAAACTGCTAGGTTGCAGAACCTGGGACAAGTAATGGGAGCTCATTCCGTTATGCAGAACTAGGGTTTCTAACTACTGAACTGCCGAACTTTCTGATCAACAAGCTCAGCGTTTTAGCCACTGAGCCACCATGTCCCTATTAATCCTATTCTACAGACCTACAATTTCTAAAGTAATAATTGCATTTTATTCTGCAATGGTCAGAGCCCATCTTCAGAATTTATCTTTGTAAGCAGCCTGTAGTCACAGAGTAAATTCAGAAGCCATATAAATTTTCATAAATAAATAAATAAAAGTATGTTCAGTTCTGTGCACTGTACCTTAAATCACAGGTACACTGAATTCAGATACACTGGGACTACACATTAAGTACTATGAAGGAAAAATAAAGGAAAAAAAGAATGAATTATTGAAAAGACTGAGGAGGACTATGTTGCTATTCATCAAATACTCGAAAGATGTCACACAGAAGAAGCTCATAATGGGTTTCATTGTTGAAGAATGCAACAATGTAATAATGGATTCAAGATATTTACATAATGAAGTATGTAATAATGGGTTCAAGATATAGGAGGAAGATTTTGATTTTTAGAAAAAAAAAACCTTTTCCAACAGAATGCAACCAGTTATCAAGAAGGGTAATTGGGTCCTTGTCACTAAATTTAGTTAACTGAAGAAGAGCAATATGTCCTACTATGTATGACCCACTATTGTATAAAGGGACAGGGATGACTTCTTTTGTTCTTATTGATAAATAAGTGGTCAAATTGGAAATAGTCAGGCATTTAAATAATTAATAAGAAGCATTTATATCACTGCCTTTCATTTTTGGTGTCACCATTAAATAAATATTGATACTATCCTCACTGAAAATTATCAAGTTCCAATGAAATGGAAACATCAGATGTAGAAAATATCACACCGTTTGTCTTTCTCTACCTTAAACATTCTATTCTGAAGTCTCTTACGTTTTTCTTTAGAATGCTTAAAACCTCTTATCAGGGTTTTTTTTTAATAGCACCATGCTAGAATTAGGAAAGGATGTGTAGGCTGATGGATATTTTGACAAGTCTCTCCAGTATATTGCTAAGCTGTATTCTAAAGACTTCTAAATGAGGCTTTATTTCCCAGTTCATTAAGCAGCAGAACATTCAGAAATATGTTTGCAGGATATCTTATTATTTATGGATCAATATTCCTCTGCTGCTGCTAAGCAGAGAATGCAACTCCAAAATATATAATTAGCCTTCCTACAAACTGTGATACAATAACATATTATAATCTATGTAAATGTACAAATGTTCAGCTGTGCTATGTATGGAGCTTAAATATTTCTTTTTAAAAAAATCCACACCATGCTGATATTATTACGATACAGAAACCAACAATATTGGGTTACCTTCTTGTTTATAGGAACAACTGAACTGATACTCCTTGGGTATTCAACCAATTTTGCATAGTATGATTTTACCACCACCCAACAGCACTAATGTGTAGAGCTATTAGGACCTTTGATTCAGAGAGTTATATATTTCCCACCTTTGCTTTGTTGGAATGCAGCTCTTTCCAGAATCAATTGAATACCACTTTTCCTGATGCAGAAGTACAATAAAATAAGCAATGGGGCATTTGAAAGAACGAGGAGTTTGATATTCTTTAAAATTGTGCAAAATTTACTTCACATAGTATGAAATATTTAAGATTTTGCTAAGGCAATCTACTACCCCATCAAATATGGCCTTCTCCTCCTATAACTCCTACAAGCATGGTTTAAGATGTGGTGGTTATAAATTATGGGAAATGGAGATCATCACACCCAGAAGATACTGGATACTTCCTACAGATAGGACTTTCTATCGGTAGAAAGCTATAATCAGTAGTGTGTGCAGTATTTTAATCATTTAATTATTCAGCTGCAAGCTGAAACATCCTATATTCATTTGATTTTTCTGAATAACACATAAAACCCATGACCAGTTAGTTGACTTAATTTATTAGTCAAAGTACACCTGAATTAAGCAATATACTTGGATTTAATCTGTTTTAGGCTTTACTGGCTCAAATCTGGTTCAACTGGGTTATGGGCTGGGCTCATAAGATTGTAACAGACATTCTGTCAATCAACAGATTAATGTGTGTGTATAATTGTTATGAGCAAGACTTTCTTTCCTTGCCAACATGCCATGGTATTGCACAAATAAAGCCCTTGAGCTAACATTAATCACTGAGTTTCTTTTCCGTAATGATTGTTTTTCATTTGGAGTGATCAAACTTCAGAGATGGCCACACTGCAATAACACCTTTCATTGCAGCAATGCTGAAGTGAAAGGAGAAAAAAAGACATAACAGAAATACTGGGCAGAACAGCACTCAAAATTTTGCCAAGCATCAATTGCCAGAAATACATTGATCATCAGCAATGAGGTGGCAATGACATTTAATCAGTGAGGTGACTTTGGACATTATCAGAAAAACAAAGTGGTAGAAAATGTAATCAGAACCAAAGTATTCATATAAGAGAATATTCATATAAGAGAATATTTAGCCATAGCAGAACAAATAAGGACAAGCAATGTAGACAAGCCATGGGATTCTCATCAATATAAAAATATACATCCCTCTCATAATGATATGGGTCTATGGACTATACCAAAGCAAAGGAAAAAAGTGCATATGCGGATTTTAACATCAGTTAAGGAATTAGAAAACAGAATCCTTTTAACTATGTTCTAAATAGTATTAAAATATTGGTGTATATCCTTTACTGATTTTTTTAAATTTCTGCAGCATTAACAAGTGACTCTGGGTGGCATATATAATAAAAACATAAAACAATTAAAACAGTATTTATCATGAGTGTCAAACTCAAGGTCCGTGTGGTCCTTAGATCCGGCCCGCGGAAACAGTGAAAGAACAGCCCGCGGTGCCTCTGCCAATGAAAATAAGAGATTGGGATGGCCGAGGGGGATCTCCTGTGCTCCATTTTCACTGGCAGAGGGTTGCAGAAGGACATCACAGCTAAAAACAGAGCTCGGGAGCCTGTTTTCGCTGGCAGAGCGCTCAGGCCACCACAGGTGCCCCCAATATAAATGATGTCAAGCTGGCCATGCCCACCCTGGCCAAAGTCACCCTGATCCCCTGAGGTCAACAGAACCTTGATGTGGCCCTCAGTGAAATGGAGTTTGACACCCCTGATATATATGACTGACTGACTGACGAATATTTCCCTGGATATATAGCAAAGAAATGGAATACTTGAGGCTCCTGGTCTAGGCATATACCCAAGTATGTGTGGCCTTATGAAAGGTCAATAGGGGTCATCCTAATCTTTGAAGGGAAAATGTACTAAATATGCGCTCAGGTACTTTGAAGAATAAGTTGACTTTCTCTTCCCTGTGACAGCCTCTCAAGTACTGGAAGATAGTTAGATGTCAGCACTAATCATTTCCTTTGTTAAGCTAGACATACCTATTTTCCTTTACTGTTCATCATGTGGTTTAACCACTAAACCCCTTGTCATCTTTGTTGTTCTTCTCTGCACCCTTTCTAGGGTCTCAGCATCCTTTTTTGTATTATGGTGGCTAGAACTGGATACAGTATTTCAAGTATGACCTCACCAATGCAGCATAGAGTGTTACTATAACTTCTTGTAATATTGATGCCATCCATATCAGTGGCTAGCCTTTTTGGCAGCTGCAACACACTGGTAGCTTATACTAAAATGATGGTATACTAGAACACCATGTTCCCTTTCACAGTTACTACTATTGAACCAAGTACTGCTACTCTATACCTGCATTTGTCTTTTTTCTGCCTAAATGCAGGACCTTGCTTTTCCGACCACTGAACTGAATCTTGTCAGATAGGCCCCAATGTTCAAATTTGTCAAGATCCTTGATTTGACTGAGAAAATGAGTGGGAGAATGACTAAGAGAAGATGATCCCTTATTAGGTAACCCAGCCCGAAGCCATGAAAGGGCTTTAAACCAGCATCTTGAATTGCATCTAGAAACATACTGGCAGTCAATGCAGCTCAGCTAGCAGTGGTTTTACATGTGTTGAATATCTTACCCCTTTTACTCGTGTGACATTCTGCAGCAGTTGGAACTTTCAGAGCTTTTCAAGGGCACGTTGTAAGTGATCCAAATGTAAAGCATTTGCAGTGATCCAGATATGGTTATGAGGGCATGAGTGACTGTGAGTAAAACCTCCTGATCCAGGAATGGGCACAACTGCTGCACAAGCCTAAGGGGTGAAAGGCTTCCTGACCATGGTTGCCACTTGCTGTGGAAAATCTTGTGGCTGGAAGGCCCAAATAGTCAAAATCACCCCAGTTTTGCTTGAATTGAGTCAAAGCCAATTGCACAATATCCAGACCCTTCCAGTCTCCAGGCTTGGGGGCAGGACATTCACAGCATTATGCAGGTGGACCAGATGGTGATAAAAAATTAGGTCTCATCAACATATTGATGATACTTCAGAGTTACCTCACCCCAAACCATCAGATCATCTCATCCAGAGGCCTCATATAGGTGGTAAATTGCAGAGAAGAGAGAACTAGCCCCAGGTTTCCCCACAAAATAGAAGTTGTGGGCTGGATTTCTGTCTCTCCCCTCCCCCATGAACACTGACTGAAACTAATGCTGGACAAAGGAGGAGAATGTAACATGGTGCTACCACACCAAACCCCTAGGGCTTGTCTAGAAGGATATCATGATATATGGTATTAAATGGCATTAAGAGGACCTGAAGAGCAAAGAAGGTAATCTATGAATGCTAGCAATTCCATTTCAGTCTCATAACCTAGCCGAATCTTAACTGAAAGAGTCCAGATAATCTGGTTCATCCAAGCAGCTGGATGAAGCTGCAGTTGTCATGTGATCATCTTACCCATGAACTCTTCTTTCCCAAAATGAGATTGGAGATTTGGATAAAAGCTGTCAAGTCTGCTTGAGTTAAATGATGGCCCCTTCAAAGAGAAAGAATATCATTACTTCCCTCAAGGAATTATTAATCACTTCCCAGACCCAATTTCGCATAATGTCCTGGTGGTCCAACCAGGAGGCACATGAATCTAACACAGAGGTTGCCACACTAGCAGGTGCAAGAGCCTTGTTACTCCCTTAGGTGAAACTCCACCCAGTTCAATCTTGCAAGACTTAGTTTCCTTAGCCTCACTTGGAACTGCTTTAAAGCTTTAAGGTTAATATGTTAATGTATTAATGAAGCGTGGATATGAGCAATTTTCCCCCTAGATGTACAGCATATTCCTCACAGTGACTCTGGAGGTGAAACCGAGTATTACTTCCTTGAAGGAGGAACCTGTTCTCCGAAATTGGGCCACTGGGTGATTAACTGTGGGACACAACAGGGTGGAGTAATAATGATTCACTGCCCTTAAAGCAATGAGATAGGCTCTACTTTTGGCTCCAGTGTTCTATTCCAAAGGGTCGTGGAGCACACACCATGGTTATGTAGTATACCTCAAGCTCATCAATTGTTATTCTTTTTTATGAAAGACAGACAATTCCAGCTACATTAAAACTTTTGAGGCAGATCTTTGGTTCAAATCTTATACTACAGGATCCAATCTGAGTTGGTCACAGGACCAAAGGTTTATTCTTCTAAGCTTTCAGGCTCATGCTAAGCCCATCATCATGGAACTTTTCTCTCTCCAGAATATGGGTACAGGGTTGTTTTATTTATATGACTTGTTGTATTTATATGGCTCCTGAATGTGTGTTGCTTTTGTTTATTGCAACATGACCAATGATTTCGGGTCTCCTTGCCTAACCGCTCACTCATGTTCTTGCAATCTTAGCTTCCTTCCCATCTCTCCCACATGGTCACAGGGGCAATTCATTCAGGAAATCCAGTAAGGAAGCTAACCACCAGATTGTGAGAAAATGAATGAATGGTTAGAAGAGGAGACTCAAATTAATTGGTAGCCTAACATTGCAATGAACGTGCATTCAATTTCAGAGCTACTACCATTGTTGGCTGAGCAGGGACAAAAATAGCCAGAGAAATCATTGAAGCCTGGGAAATGTGTCCCTTGTCAGTCAATAAGAGTGCTGACTTACCACCATCATATCAGGTACTTAGGAGCTGAAGGTGCAGCAACACAAGGAAATAATAATTAACAACTTAATAGCCACAACACCTTTATTAAAAACTAAAAGTCATACACAGTAAGGAACCATATAAATACAATATATAGAACAGCACAGTGCATATATTCTGGACAGAGAGAAGTTCCCTGATTATAGTTTCCAGCTCAAGTCAGAAAATCTGGAAGAATAAACTTTGGTCCAAGTAACTAACTCAGATTGATCCTGCAACATAATCTCGGGACACTTATATTTACCTTCATTCTCAAATCCTATATGGTGCACAGATGAGGATTTATTACAAGAAGGCTGCAATGAAACTGGTACAAACAACATTCTTGAGAGTTATACTTGCTGCCCCTAGAGAGATAACAAATGCCCAAGATGGATTGGAAACAGAAAAAGCAGAAAAAATATTCTCTAAAGTTTGAGGTAACTTCTCCCCTTCTACACTGCTGTTAAAATTACATTAATTCAGGGTACATACTACCCATGTGATGCTATGAGCTAAAAACAATCAGTTTACTATTGCACTGTAAATTTTACAGGAACTAGTAGATCAATTTAATTTTAGATCTATTGTGTATATAATGGAAGAATGGAAAATGGTCTTTGAGAATATCTGAAACCCTCCATTAGTTGCTGAGTAGCTAAGTTGTATGCTATCACAATAGAAATAAGGCAAAAAAACTAGTACAAGGGTAATTTATTGATTTTCCCTCAGTCTTATTGTGCTGTGGTTTATAGATTATAGTTATATTGTTAAA